>NC_041402.2:27079999-27408749 GCF_900747795.2 Erpetoichthys calabaricus
GGAAGTCGCCTTACATCCGCCACGTGCCCTCTTTCTGTTCCCAGAAGCTGATCATAGAATGGTTTTAATAGTTTACTTTCAAATAATGCAAAGAGTATGCGACACGTGTTTCTCCCTAATTCTGGGCTCATCAGGCATATACACTCACTTCATCCCCTCTCGGGAATCGAATCTCTATCGTCAGCGCCAGAGTTGAAGCCCCTAACGTTGCGGTCAGCAAGTCGGCTAACATCCGCCATGTGCCGTCTTTCAGTTGCAAGAAGCAGATCATAGAATGGTTGAAACTGTTGCCCCTAACGTTGCGCTACGGCGTGTGGTTCGTTTATACCTCGTGTCTTCTCATTAAACTTTTATCTTGCGAATATGTTATTGCAATCCGCAGCGGGAGCGTTTCTATAAACTTAATTTAAACTTACGTTTTACACCGTGCTTTGTTTCCCTTATGAACATGCTTGTATGCTTCACTCGCTGGCTTCTTATTGTTTCGTTCCCTTCTCAATTGTTTAATGAATTTTTTGTTCTTCGCTGTTTGCGGCTCTTCCTTCATTTCTCCCTACTGCATTCTTTTATCTCGCGAATATGTTATTGCAATCCGCAACGGGAGCGTTTCAATAAACTTAATTTAAACTTACGTTTTACACCGTGCTTTGTTTCCCTTATGAAGATGCTTGTATGCTTCACTCGCTCCCTTCTCAATTGTTTAATTAATTTTTTGTTCTTCGCTGTTTGCAGCTCTTCCTTGATTTCTCCGTACTGAGTTCACAGTCTTTTCACGTGATTACGTGGGAGGCGTGATGACGTGACACTCAACTCCGCCTCCCACGGCCATCAAGCTGCCGTCCATTACAGTATATTGTCAAAAATGAGGTTCCAGTTATGACCATTACGCGTTGAATTTCGAAATGAAACCTGCCTAACTTTTGTAAGTAAGCTGTAAGGAATCAGCCTGCCAAATTTTAGCCTTCCACCTACACGGGAAGTTGGACAATTAGTGATGAGTGAGTCAGTCAGTCAGTCAGTGAGTCAGTGAGGGCTTTGCCTTTTATTAATTAGTATAGATAATGTTTACATAATTTTAATGGTTAAAGACTTATTTATTTTTCTACATAATCGCCATTTCGGTTGATGCATTTTTGTAGACGCTGTGGTAGTTTTAGAATGCCCATGTCATACCAGCTCGCCGCCATGTCCTTCAGGAAGCGTTGAACCTCATCTTTCACCTCTTCATCGAGGTACACGCGCACTGCCGCACTGCACAGAAAACACAGAAAAGAGAAGGTTGTAAACCGGATGTCACTCGCACTGCAACGAGCCCACCACCTGTAAACTAGACTTGCTCTAATCCACTGTGCCAGTAATGTAGATCACATAACGGTCATTCAGTTTGGCGCCCGCCCCAGAGTCAAAGCAGCGGCGTCCACAGAGAAAACAAAAACGAGAGGATTCAGCGCATATGTGAATCACATTACAGTATTACAGTACGGAATCCCCAGACGTCCAAACTACACGGTGTAAACAGGATATGGACGCAGGGCTGAACTTGCTGTGCTCCACTCTGCCAGCAGTCGGTGTCAGCAAAGGCAACGGAATCACGTCTCCACAAAACGAGACCGCTTTACTACAGATATGCCTATGTAATTAAATGACATTTCCCCAGACGCACCCACCCTCCATGATATGTCATTCATCCAGATATTGGACGGAACAGAAACTGATTGCCATTCTTGGATATATCCGATTTGCTGGCAAATCGCGGGCTTACTAGTTGAGACAGAGAGGAGAAATGACAGAAATGCTCTATTTAAAAAAATATGAATGGAGTAAATAGTGTGGATGCCAGCTGTTATTTGAAAATAAGTTGTGCAATGAAGACATAGATGGATATTGTTTTAAGAGTAAGTTTCCAGCAAATGATATAAAGTATGGGTTCTGTGCCATTGAAAGTAACACCTTAGGGAAATTCTGATCCTGACATTAATTTGGACACAGAAAGGAGGAAGAATTAATGAGCTACGGTAGGTTGGGCTCACCCGCCTCATTTATCAAAGTATTTTTATTTATATTATTTATTTTCTGATAGAAACTCAGTAAATGAGTATTGCCTTTTTACGTTTAATTTTTAAACTTTGCACTTTAGTCTCATTATTTCATAAGAGAACTGACATGCAATAAGTGCAATTAAATTAAAAATAGCTTGAAGGCATTCTAAATGTGCTGCAGTACATGTTTTACATAGTTGACTTCCTTGCTGGTTGATTAAGCCATTAGTAAACAAATGTCATTTTTCTTTAGACTTTTGGAATTATGACATTCTCAATATTTAGGTTCATGTCATTTACAGAAATAAATATCAACACATTAAATACTAGCATTTCAACGAAATATTCTTCGACAGGTTTATGGCCTCCTGATTTCTTTGCAATGCTGCCATATGGCTCCAGGTTTTAATCTCCCTCATGGGTGCTTACATTTAATCTCACCAAAAAGAACAGAGCTGCCTTTGGCCAGGATTGCATATTTAAATGTCTGAGATTACTAAATCTATAAACACAATGTGTCATTATCACTGCTGCCTTCATACGACAAGGTAGCTATTAAATGAAATAACATTAATGGGCAGACGCAATGACAGCTGGGCAGTGATACACATAAACTTTCATAATTTGGAGAATACAGGAGCCACGTTGTCGTATGACTAACCTTCTCTTTTCATGCTGTTTCTTAAGAAGAACTGGTCGCCCCTGGCATTGAAGATCACTTTGCTCCTCTTAAGTATCCATCTATTTTTTAATTCACTTTCTTCAATGCAGGGTCATGGGGAGTCAGAGCTGTTCCCAGCAGTGCTGAGTATATTGACAAGTATGAAATCCCAGACAAGATGCTTACTGTTTGCAGAGCACAATCATGTATACAGTGGAACCTCGGTGTGCGAGTAACTTGGTTTACGAGTGTTTTGCAAGACAAGCTAAAATTTTTAATAAATTTTGACTTGATAAACGAGCGAGGTCTTGCAATACAAGTAGTATGTATACGCTTTGTCTGCTGAGCGTCATGTGATCACAACTGAGCTGATGGTTCTTCTCTCTCTCTCTCTCTCGTTGTGGGATTGTGAGCAATCATCTCCTATTCTCCATCTGAGTCGGTGAGCCTCACTCATATAGTCAACATCTGTACAAGTGTATACTGTATACTACAGCATTGTGACTGTGTGTGTGTGTGTGTGTGTGCTGTGACGTGCGAGTCCCTGTCATGCGCCCCAAAACACGAGGCTGAGTTTCAGTACTTTAGCGACACCAGCTTTATTCAGCTTGAAACAGCAACAGTGCGGTTATTTATTGTAGCGGATCTGCCACTCTCCTATACACAGACATATAAGTCGGGCAGGATCGTGGCCAAGTAGTACTGTCCATCCATCCATTGTCTCCCGCTTATCCGAGGTCGGGTCGCGGGGGCAGCAGCTTGAGCAGAGATGCCCAGACTTCCCTCTCCCCGGCCACTTCTTCTAGCTCTTCCGGGAGAATCCCAAGGCGTTCCCAGGCCAGTCGAGAGACATAGTCCCTCCAGCGTGTCCTGGGTCTTCCCCGGGGCCTCCTCCCGGTTAGACGTGCCCGGAACACCTCACCAGGGAGGCGTCCAGGAGGCATCCTGATCAGATGCCCGAGCCACCTCATCTGACTCCTCTCGATGCGGAGAAGCAGTGGCTCTACTCTGAGCCCCTCCCGGATGACTGAGCTTCTCACCCTATCTTTAAGGGAAAGCCCAGTACTGTAGTACTGTGCCCTATGCATTTATAATGTTCCTTGTTCCTTGTATCACCCATCGACGGCAGGCGCTTATAACATGTCTGTGATCTTTTCGGATTCGCTTTTACGGCGAACTGCTACATCGCTGGGAGACTGCGATTGCTTTGGGACGCTCTTCCGTGTGTCGTCCCGTTGGGTGGAATCCCATAAGAGTTTAGAAACTCACACCAACCGTGATTCTTTTCAAAGATAAAGTGCAGGTTAATTTGTTTTATGTATTTTTACTTTATATTTTGTATTAATCATTTTTATATGAATAGTTTTGGGTTGTGGAACGAATCATCTGAGTTTCCATTATTTCTTATGGGGAAATTTACTTTGATAACGAGTGCTTTGGACTGCGAGCACGTTTCCAGAAAGAATTATGCTCGCAAACCGAGGTTCCCCTGTATTCTGTATTTTAACCATTGCAGTTTTGTTTTTATTACAGCCCAGTTTTGCTTTCCATGGGTCGTTTGTTCACCAACATCCTTTTTGTGTCTTTATACATTCAGTATTTATTTCATTTCAAAAATAAGGGCAGTCTAGTCAACAGCTCTTTCTTCCAGAAGACTACTAGTGTAATCAACAACACACAATAATACTGTTTCCTCCCAATGACATCTCCTCATACAGTCATGACCAAAGAAATCCTCAGTTATTAATGCAGTATACAATGCCATCAGAAAGTATTCAGACCCCTTCATTTTTTACACATTGTTATGTTGCAGCCTTAAAATCATTTAAATTAATTTTTTTCTGCCTCATCAAGCAATGCTAAATACCGTAAAATGGCAAAGTGAAAAGAAGAGTTTATGAATTTTTGCCAAGTTATTAAAAATAAAAAACTGAAATCTCACAGTGGCACAGATATTCAGACTCTTTACTAAGTACTTTGTTGAAGAACCTTTGAGAGCAATTACAGCCTGGAGTCACTTTGAGTATGAAGCTTTGTACATCTTGATTTTTAATATTTTCTGCCAGTTTCTGCAGATCTTCTCAAGCTCTGTCAGGTTGATCATCAATGTAGATCTATTTTCAGGTCTCTCCATGATGGTGCAGTGGTGACTGTGAGGTTAGGGATCTACGCTGCAAATCGGAAGATTGCTGGTTCAAATCCTGTAAACTCCAGAAGTGACTCTACTCTGCTGGGCCCTTGAGCAAGACCCTTAACCTGCAATTGTTTTGTTCTGGGTATGACATTAATCTGCATCTAGCCCTGCAAGCAAGTCCTCCAATTTACAGGGAAAACGTGGGGGTTGGTGGCAGGATTGGCACTCCAACCACCGTAAAAAAAACCTCACACAGGTCCCAATCCAGGTGGTTTGTTGTGTGGTGGGTGCGGTGCATGCCCCTGTAGAAGTAACTCCCAAGGAAGACAGGTATAGTTCAATCAATCAGTCTTTATTCGGTCACAAATAATTACGTGGATTCACGATTTGCAAAGCAGAAGAGCAAAGTTTCCCCGTTTCAATCGGCTTTTAATATTCATTTTTCTCCCTCCCCCTTACTTATGAAACAGCTTCTAAGCATTTCATCAAATCGGCCAACCGCTTCTTTTTTGTGTACGTGTCAAGAGGGGCCCCAAAAAAGGAAAGGTCATCTTTTGTCCTGTGTCTAACAGACGCGTCCTAAAGAAGGAAGCTGTCTTATGTCAGCTTACTGCAACCTGTCTTATGACAGACACCTGTATGAATAACCTACCGTTATAGTAAAACAGCTTTTAACACTTAAGAGTTTGCAAGCAGTTACATTTTCTTTCACCCCCCCAACCTCTCTCTCCATGGATTTTCAATTGGGTTCAAGTATGCAACCTGTCTGGGACATTCACAGAGTTGTCCATAATCCACTTTGTCTTTGATTTGTGCTTAGGGTTATTGTCCTGTTGAAAAGGTGAACCTTTAGATAGATAGATAGATAGATAGATAGATAGATAGATAGATAGATAGATAGATAGATAGATAGATAGATAGATAGATAGATAGATAGATAGATAGATAGATAGATAGATAGATAGATACTTTATTAATCCAAAGGGGAAATTTACATACTCCAGGAGCAGCATACTGATAAAAAACAATAAATTAAACAGACAATAACATTATATAATGTTAATGTTTACCCCCCAAACCCGGGTGGAATTGAAGAGTCACATAGTGTGGGGGAGGAACGATCTCCTCAGTCTGTCAGTGGAGCAGGACAGTGACAGCAGTCTGTTGCTGAAGCTGCTGCTCTGTCTGGAGATGATACTGTTTAGTGGATGCAGTGGATTCTCCATGATTGGCAGGAGCCTGCTCAGTGCCCGTCACTCTGCCACGGATGTAAAAATGTCCAGCTCCATGTCTACAATAGAGCCTGTCTTCCTCACCAGTTTGTCCAGGCGTGAGGCATCCTTCTTCTTTATGCTGCCTCCCTAGCACACCACCGCGTAGAAGAAGGCACTCGCCACAACCGTCTGATAGAACATCTGCAGCATCTTATTGCAGATGTTGAAGGACGCCAGCCTTCTAAGGAAGTATAGTCGGCTCTGTCCTCTCTTTTGCACGGAGCATCCATATTGGCAGTCCAGTCCAAATTATCATCCAGCTGCACTCCCAGATATTTATAGGTCTGCACCATCTGCACACAGTCACCTCTGATGATCACAGGGTCCAGGAGGGGCCTGGGCCTCCTAAAATCCACCACCAGCTCCTTGGTTTTGCTGGTGTTCAGGTGTAAGTGGTTTGAGTTGCACCATTTAACAAAGTCCTTGATTAGGTTCCTATACTCCTCCTCCTGCCCACTCCTGATGCAGCCTACGATAGCAGTGTCATCAGTGAACTTTAAGGCTAGTCGGATGTTAGAACATTAGGTTTAGAGCACTCTAGCAGATTTTTATTGAGGATGTCTTTTCCTGAACACTATTCCGTCTCCCAGTCCCTGCCATTGAAAAACAACCCCACAGCATGATACTGCCACCACCATGCTTCACCTTTGGAATGGTATTGTATTTTTGATGAATTATGTCTGGTTTCCTCCAGATGTGACACTTAGAATTAAGATTTAAAACATTTCCATCTTCATTTTGGTAGACCGGAGAATCCTTTTTCTCATAATCCTTTAGGTTCCTTTTTGCAAACTCCAAGTGCGCATCCATGTGTCGTCAGGCCATAAATCCCAGATTGGTGGAGTGATGCAGTGGTGGTTGTCCTTCTGGAAGTTTCTTCCATCTCCACCCAGGTTGTGTGGTGCTCAGCCAGAGTTACCATCCAGTTCTTGTTCACTTCTCTCACCGTGGCCTTTCTCCACTGATTGCTCAGTTTCCCTGGAGAGCCAGCTGTAGGAAGAGTCATGGTTGTTTCAAAGTTACCCCATTTAAGAATCATGTAGGCCACTGTGCTCCTGAAAACCTTGAGTCCTGAAGACATTTTTTGTAGCTTTCTTCAGGTCTGTGTCACAACACAATCCTGTCCCCTAAGCTCTACAGACAGTTTCTTTGACCTCATGGCTTGGTTTTTGTTCAGATATACTTTGCCAACTGTGGAACCTTACATAGACCACTGTGTGCCTTCCCTAATCCTGTACAATCAACTGAATTTACCTCAGGTGGACTCCATACAAGGATTAGAAACATCTCAATGATGATCGACAGAATAGGATGCATCTGAGACAGATTTCAAGTGTCATAGAAAAAGTCTAAATTCTTGACTGAAAGGGATATTTCAGTTTATTATCTTTAATAAATTTGCAAAAATTCTTAAATCCCTGTTTGAAGTATTTAGTGTTGTTTAATAAAGAGTGAAGAGCTCTGAATACTTTCTGGAGGCACTCTATAGACAGATAGATGTGTAGATATCTTGGAAAGGCACTATAAAACTATCAGGTAAAAAATGCTCTGTATAACTGATAGATGGAAATGCAGATGCATAGATAGACAGGAAAGGCGTTACATAACTGGTAGATAGATTAGGATAGATTAGATAAACTTTATTAATCGCACGGGGAGATCCAGTTGCATACAGCAGACGAAACATAAAAAACAAGGATACAGACTCACAGGACAAGTAATACAGCCTATGAATCAATCTCTCAATCAGTAAATCTATATATATAAATGCCAGATACCACTGAGTCACTCATCACGAAATCTCCCGAACCATGAGGACTTGGGACTTGAAATTTGGAATGTAGGTTACCCTTCGTCCACAGGTGCATGCTAAGCAACGGTTTTAAAAATTTCGTGGTCCAGTCGCGTTCTGTCTATATGTCTGTCCGCTTTATGTCTGTCCACGATTCACGAGAGAATTACTTAACAGATTTAGATCTGGTTGTTTTCTATAATTTACTTGAACTTTCCAGTTGATTTTGCGACTTCTCTCATCGCGCTAAGTACCATAGTTTGCTTCCGGTACCGATATATTTATGTAAATCCTACAGAGTGGCTGTGGGCCAAGAGCAGGGGGGCGGGGCCTTCCTCATTCACTCGCCATCCTCTGTTCGAGTTAGTCTACGTCCCGCCACGTGTTGGAGTGCATCTTGCCTCCGCTTAGCTAGCGATACCTGTTTGTTCAACAGACATTATCATCTACAGATTGTTAAGGAGTAATGTTTGACGTTGTTGAGAGGGAGATCAGAGCTCCATGTGTTTTAGAGGGTAGCTGCTGATTGCCAAAGATATCATAGCCATGTGCTTTTCTCCCCATGCGGGGAATGTTATCCCGTCAGAGCTGAACACGATCAGATATAGTGCCAACATCTATTGATTTTTAAAGTATGTGCTGTTTCATTACTATGTGGGCAAAGCCACGGGGTACAGCTAGTAAATAATAAACTTAACAAGTACATCGGGTGGAGGCATTGAATTTCTTGACAGCAGTAGCACACTGTAGTGGAATGAACCTGTGGCTAAAAGTGCCTCAAGAGAGCGCCTCCTGGAGGGGATTTTTCAGGAAGGCATCCAATTTTGCCACCATCTTCTTGTCCTCATCAGCTTCCAATGTGCCCAGCATTTACTCTGTGATGGAGCAGGCTTTCCTAATAAGTTTGTTGAGGTATTGTAATTTTTTTGAGCTCAGGTTGCTTCCCCAGGAGACCACAGCACAGAACACCACATTGGCTACTATGGAGTGGTAGTACATTTCCAGCAGCTTTCCGCACACATCATAAGACCGGAGTCTCCTTAGCAAGCAGGGTCTGCTGTGGCCCTTCTTGTACAGAGCCACTGTGTTGTTAGACCCGTCTGGTTAGTTGTTTATGTGATCTCCTTGGCATGTCGGAAGTCCCCCACCAGCACTTTAGTCTTGCTGATGTTGAGTTGCAGGTTATGCTTAATTGATTCCCCAAGGGGGAATCCATAATCTGAAAATGATAGTGTAGGCATTATTTAATCAACCATATTAAGAAGAATGATACACTAAGTGAATATGAAGGTGAAACTAATAACAACATACAATATAATAACTAATAATATTATTAAATAATTAATAATATTAAATATTATTAATAATAATTAAATTATTAATAATATTATTAAAACTGTATAATAACTAATTATTACCTTTGTTTACCTCTGGACAACTAGAACAGTGAATAGCAAGCAATTTCATGTTAGCATCAGGAACTTTGCAGACCTCCAACTTTATCAGTTAGTTAATTATTTTTGTGCAATAGATTTCAGGGGAATAGATTTGTGTTGACCTTCTGTTGTGATTAATAGATATGCATTGCAAAAAGCAATGTATAAAATATAGGTTTCTTTTGTTAATAGATTCCTGTCTGGTTGCTCTTAATTTATGTTTGCAATGTGCTTGGGATTGTTATCATTTGTTTTCCCAAAAGTACAGCATGATGAATCAAAATCTGCTTATATTTCTCAGCCGTAATCATTCCATTGATTTTTGAGCAGATTCTTTACACCATTGGCTAAAACAGCGGTTCTCAAACTGTGGGGCACACCCCCGCCATATGTGGCGTAATTTCGCGATTCGTAGGAAAATTTTAAACTTGTAGCGGTGTATCGGCTGCAAAAAATATAGGAATAAATTTTATTAGGGTTTCAAAAAACGTTAGGGGGGCGCGATTAAAACTGTTGTGAAAACTCGGGTCACAAATACTTAAAGGTTGAGAAATGCTGGGCTAAAATATACTCAGAGTCAACAACAGAACCTTCACCATGCCTCCCAATAGGCTGTAGACAAGCATTAATGTAGTTCTCGCCAAGTCTTCTATAAGTGAACTTCTCTCCAAGTCTGACTTGTCTTTTTCAACAAACTAAATATTTTAAGTTTTGATTCATTGCTCCTTAAGACTTTGTGCTACTGGTTGTAGCTCCATACTCTGTGATTTTTCAAATACTGCAATCTCATCTGCTTGTTGCCTTTATTCAAGAATGGATTCTTAACTGCACGTCTAGTTCATTTCTTTTAATACTTCTCTGCACAGTCAGTGTGTGTGCTTTATTGCCAGAGGACCCTGCCATATTCTGATTATCACTTCTTAGAGAAGTGACCTTTAAGTGCAGACCATCAGATACAGGCTGGTTCTAGGGTCCTCCACTGTGTTTTTTGACAACTTGAAGATCTGGTTTGGTGTGTTTGGGCTATATATATAGCCTTTAAGATTTGATTGTATTGCTGTCAAAGTGTGTCAGCTTAGTCATTTCCTCAATGCACCCTTTTGTGTCAAATTTGCAGAAATAGCTCATTTGATTCAGGTAGTCACTACCTCATCTATTTGAATCAGGGTGTGCTGTTGGTGGAATTTAACAATTTTTTTGAATGGCCTGGGTGCCTCTGTTACTTGGGCCTGATTTCTGAGGTAAAGTAAACTGTAAGAAAGCAAACAACTTATAGTATTAGTGATGGACGGACAAACAGAGATACCTACTGTAATACCGTAGAAAAAGCTTTGCTTTTCACGCTGACCCTACACAGGGCCGGTCTTAGGCCACTGCAACCTATGCGGCCGCAGTGGGCCCCGCACTTTCATAGGCCCCGTGCTAATTCTAGGTGTAAATTATTAAATTAAACCATTATAACTTATAAGCATGTATAGGTCAGCGTGTTTATTCTGTTTTTATGTTTTTACAGTGTTTTTTATCTATTACGTCGTTGTTTCAAGTGATTACGACAAGTAAATAAAATTGAAAAAAAATTGTAGCTGCTCGGGTGCTTTATCTCTAAACTCGTCATTTAGGGGAACTTGGGGTAAGATGAAACAGACACCGTTCTTAACCTTATGATGGCTCAGCTCAGTGAAACCAATCAAATAGGAGGAGCTATTTATGGAGATGATGTTATCGATTTTTTGGATGAATAGTTTGAAATTTACCGGTAGTGGTTTAAATTTTCTCTTTTCTGCCAGACAAAGATTTTTTCACCGGTGAGTAAAGCTTGTTCCTCAGAAACAAGCATTGTATAAAATTCGAAGATCCTGTACATTGATAACCCACCCTATGTTAACAGTCAGCCATAGAATCATCGGCACGTCAACTTGTATCTTTATACAATTTGTTTTATGAATAGTCCATCCATCCATCCATTTTCCAACCCGCTGAATCCGAACACAGGGTCACGGGGGTCTGCAGGAGCCAATCCCAGCCAACACAGGGCACAAGGCAGGAAACAATCCTGGGCAGGGTGCCAACCCACCGCAGTTTATGAATAGTCTCTGATTTCAAATGTTTAAGATAGTTTTACAAAATAAAATAATGTGATTCGTCTACCCAAACGATTGTTTCATCTTACCTGTAGTAGGGGTAAGATAAAAAAAAAAAATTTTCACAAACACTTGCTCAAAACGTACCGATTCATCCCTAAGCAACAAGCGCATGCATATGCAGATCATTAACAATAATTTGACTGAAAATTTCTGGTAAAAAGCAAAAAATGTGGATTTGACAAGGAATTTTAAAAAGTGGTTCATCTTACCTCAAGTTCCCCTAAATTGGTAGACTTAAGGTATTTTTTTAAATTTTATTTACTCGTAATCAAATGCAAACGTGACATAATCAAATGCAAATTGTCGTTCAAACGTTAAATCATGTAATCAAATGCAATAACGACGTAATAAATCAGTAAATACTTTATTTTGTTCATTTTTCATTTTTTTAACTGTGGCATCTGGTGAAAGAAGCTTCTCGCGCCTCAAACTAATCAAGAATTACTTGAGGTTAACAATTCACGAAGATAGATTGAACAATTTGGCAATTCTTGCTATTGAGCGTGATCTATGTAGGAAACAAAATTTTGATGATATACTGTATGACTTCGCTACACGCAAGGCTCGTAAAGTAAAGTTAATTTGATCGTGATTTTGTACTTAGTAAAGAATGAATAAAATGCAAAGATGAATTTATTTTCTAATACAAAATCTTAATTTTCACTTATTATCCTTATCCCTACCCCGACTGGGCCCCGCGCAATCCGTTTCGCATAGGGCCCCGCAATTGTTAGGGCTGGCCCTGACCCTACACTAAGGTTCTGTGCTATGTGGAAGTGTGTCAGGTTTGTCAGCTGTAGTGTGCCACTGGGCAGTTGGGGCTTCAACCAGTAAGGTACCCCCTTTGCTCATATAGTGCTGTTTCACTCAAGACTACATTATGCACAAACTGTACTGTTCATCCACTTATCACCTAGGAATTTATACATGCAGTGGATGTCAAAAGTCTATGCATCATTACTTCAATTTCAATTTTTCATTTTGCAAAAACTGTAATTAAAACAAATTATGGCAGACTTTTTCCGCATTTAATAAGATCTTATGAACAGTAGTATTTCAAGTGAAAAAACAGGTTAATTAAAAATAGTCAAAATCTTTAAAATGTTTTAGTTTATTTGTATGCTCTCTTTAAGCACTAGTTCATCCCACTATTATGTCTTTTTATCCCACTATTTTTCAAATTGTAAGGGGATCTCCTGTGCACAGTGTCTTGTCTATGTGAGTTCTGTAGTATTGCCATCTAGATTGTGACCAGGCCGGGCCAGATTGGTGGTCAGCTTTCTAACAGAGAGCAGCAGGTTTTACAACACAATGTCTTAATATTTGTAGCAATTCATTTTTCCCTTTACTCTATCTTGACCAGACATCTTGGCTCCAATGATGAAAAGCAACACCATAACAAGATGTCGTCACCACCAGTAGGTACTTTCTTTGTGGGATAAGTTGTGCGCTGAACTTGCTCCCCTTTAGTCTCATTAGAAGAGAAGATAGGATTTGTGAGAAGATAGGATGTGACATCTTCAGACATTTATTTGGGTTTTCATGTAGTGATTTTAAAAGGAATTGATTCCATCCTGCCTAACAGCCCCACCACACACACATCTTCCTTATGTTTGTTCAAAATGAAAGAAGTGGACACTTACTACTGTAGACAGCCAGGACCTCTTTTAATGTTGCCATTTTCCTTTGTGTCGCCATTCTGATGAACCTTCTCTTTGCCAAGTCACCAGTTCTGTAGAGATGTCCTGATCAATGCAGCATCTTGGGGGTATCATATTCCCGGTGCTTTGTTTGTCATGGTCTTCACGGTGTTCTATGATAAACTATAATGTATGCAGTGACTTTAAAATTCTTTATTATTCCTCTCTTAATCCTAAATGTAGGCAGAGTGGTGGCTCTGAGGCTAGGGATTTGCACCGGCAATCAGAAGTGACTCTGCTCCATTGGCCTTGAGCAAGGCCCTTAACCTGCAATTGCTCTGTCCTGGGTATGACGGTAATCTGCATCCGGCCCTTGCAGAGAAAACCTGGGGGTTGGTGGCAGGATTGTCACTCCAGCCACTGTTGAAAACCTCACAATCTTCAGTGTTGTGCTGAGGTGTCACTCGTTGCACGGCTGCACTCAGATCTCAATCCGGGTGGTTTGTCGTGTGGTAGGTGTGCCAACACATCGTAATCGGCGCCTGCTTCCAACCTCACTCTCTCCTGATCTGCACCTTTTAGCTCCTTGTGCACTATGCAGCCAACAGATCTTCAAGGAAATCATATAAGAGCATATGATTTTATTTATTGTTAATCAGTATCACTTCAGATGTTGTCAGAGGAAGCCATCTTATCTTTGGCCATAATCTGAAATGTAATTTTTTAAATCTAAACACAGATACCACATTTTAATGGGTGTGGACACTTATTAGATTAGATAAACTTTATTAATCCCATGGGGAAATTCAGTCGCATGCAGTAGCAGAAACATAATGAAGAAACAAGAATACAGACTCACAGGACAAATAATACAACCAATCAATCGATAAGTAAATAAATAAGTAAATATAAAATTAATGAGTACATCAGGTGGAAGTATTGAATTTCCTGATAGCAGTGGGCAGAAAAAGGCCCCCAGAGGCCCTTCTTAGCACACCATAGTAGATTGAGCCTGTGGCTATTCCTAAGAGAGCTCCGCGTGGAGGGGATTTTCCATGATGGCATTCAGTTTTGCCACCATCCTGTTTTCCACAACAGCCTCCAGTGTGTCCACTATGCTGGAGCCAGCTTTCCTATCTATCTATCTATCTATCTATCTATCTATCTATCTATCTATCTATCTATCTATCTATCTATCTATCTATCTATCTATCTATCTAATAAGTGTGTTCAGGCATTATGTTTCTTTTGTGCTCAGGTTGCTTCCCCAGCAGACTGTAACATAGAACATCACACTGGCTACTATAGACTGGTAGACCATTTTTAGCAGACCTGAGTCTCCTTAGCCAGAACAGTCTGCTCTGCCCCTCCTTGTCCAGTGCCACTGCGTTGTCAGACCCGTACAGTGTGTTGTTTCTGTGAACCCCCATGTACTTGTAGCTCTGCATCACTTCTATGTCTTCCCCCTGAATGGTGACTGGTCTCAGAAGTCATTCCTCTATTTCTTTTGTCTTGCTAATATTGAGTTGCAGGTTGTCGCCCCTGCAGCACAAGACACATTCCTCCACGACTTGTTTCCATTATTAATGCAGCCTATAGTGGACGAGTTATCTAAAATTTTTTGTCTGTTGTGATATGAAACTAAAGAGTTGAAATTCTTCCCTGTAAAGTATTACTCTGTTTTCCTATAAGATCTTATTAAAATCGAATAAAACGATTGACATTTGTCTTGATTATAGCCTCTACATCAGCAACAGCTGAAATTTTAATAAAGGCATGTAGAATTTTAAAATCCATATAAAGTGCCCTTTCTTTTTTCTGTGAAAACAACATGGATTTTCAATGAAGAGTTTCACTAATGATTCGATCTTTCAGTACTTTTTGTCATCAGTGCAGATATTTTGCAGGGTATCTTGTTTGTCAGTTAGAGGCCAAAGACAGTCAAGAGATGAGAAAATAAAAAAAAGACAGTATAAATTGGGAAAGTCCGCCTTCTCTGCTGCTAGCCAGCTCTGTTTAAAAACAAGGCATAAAATCAATACCAGGTAGATTTACAGTATAGGGAATTTCTTCCCACTCCAAGCCATAAAAACTAACATTTCTCCAGCTTCGCTGCATGTCATAGAGGTAGCTGTGTGAGTTGGCATTCAATAGAAAGAGACAGTAGAAATAAAATAAGCCCTAAATGTCACCTTAGAGCTTATGGTCAAGTTTTCAGATTTTTTTTTCACATGAGGTGTGCAATATTTCCTTTTTATTTCACTGTAACATTTTTATTTTGATCACATTACACCACATCCAGTTGTTCAGTCCTGCCTTACACCGATTGTGATTAGTATGGTTATAGACTGCCTATGCCTCTGCCTAACACTAGGTTGTGTCTTGAATAGTTAGAATATAAAATTGCAAGTGAATGATTAATTTATTTCATTAAATTTATCAGTCATGCGTTTCTTTTTTTTTTTGTCAAGTGAGGAATCTAAAAAGTATAAGAACTAAATTCCATATTCCACATTCAGTGTGCTTTATTCTCTTTTCATTTCATTTTCTTTTATAATTTCACATTTCAGAGCATATCTCCATAACTTATAATTACTAGGCAGTGTAATCTATTGCTTAATGTACTGTAAACTACAAGGTTACCACCACTGGATCACTCAGTGGGCCGCAACAATTAACTATGCATCAAATTATATTATACATCTGTGATGTGTAAGTAACTTGAGTTAACAATTTCAGTAAAACAAAAAATAATCCCGTTTTCGTCAAGACTTATTTGGAGTTGTGTTTGGGGTGCAAGTTACTCAAAGAAGCAGGCCATTCAACGTAACAGAGCTCTCCAAATCTATCCAACGTATTCCTCCATTAGAACATTGGTAATAATTAAATAAATTAAAGTCACATTGTGCTGGGCCCCTTAATTATTAATCTTTCCAACTAAAGAACCCCCTTAATTATCCACAGCTTTCTGGTGTGGCACTGAAAGTTCCAAACATGTTGATTAATCAAAGATGCTGAGGCAGTCTCTCACCAAGAATCAGAAATTTCTTTTTATTTTCCAGAGACCCTGACAGAAACAAATGTGTGTTAAAGTGCTGTGCTTATTGTACATGATCACTATTTCTATCATTAATTATCCACATGTCATCTCATTTTTTATACCGTTTTTCTTTGTGAGGTTGCACAAGAGTAACTTACTAAGCAGGGTAGATGATCTTTTGGAAACTTCTAAAGCCATCTGAGTTTATATTCCTGCATATTCTGCTTCTTTGCCCTTCTCCAACCATTTGGGCTCTGACCAGTACACTACCAGTAAGGGAAATCAGCTAAATACTCTGAAAACCTCAGGCAGCGCCTTGTGTAAGGAGCAGAAATGACTCTAATATAAAGTGTTAATTGTTGTGCTGCTCAATTTTTCATAGAGAGTGACCCCAAAACTTATACCTTACACCTACTATCATAGTGTCACTACTAAAGGTTTATACACTACTAAACTACTAAAGGGAAATACACTCGATTCATGGGGAAATCAAGAGTTTGGTCAATAGATTTAGACTCTTCTTCATGACCACCTTCCATTGCATCATCCACGTTTCAGCCTTATCTGATTTATAGCTGCTGTAGTGTGTGATCTTAGACTTTTCAGGTAATGAAGACAGACGTTTTGAGGTAGAAAAGCAAAGGTTCTGAGGTATGATAGTTATTAAAGGTAAAATAGTCATACTCATTAATCACGGAGCCAGAGAGTGGTGACATAATGTATACTGATGATTATCACTTGCAAGGAAGAATTTCACTGTACTCTGTGTACATGACAATAATGACCCTATAAACCAGTAAACTTCTTTTTCCCCAATTCCCTTGTCAATCACAACATTGTCTCTGCTCTCACAAGTGATAATAAACCCCAATATACATAAATATCGAAATAAACTTAACCTTCATTATCCCAGAATTAGCTGGACAGCACAAATCTTATATACAGAAAGGACAAGAATATGTTCAGTTGTTAGCATATTTATCTACACAGTGGTCTACTTAGGGAGTAACATCAGCTCAGGAAATGACAGGCGTCTGCAGTTCACTGGTTTAAAGGGATAGATTCATTATGAGATTGACCCTAGACTCCCTACAGATGGTGCCAGAAAATGAATAAAAAAATAGATGCAATCATGACAAATGTTGCCCTTCCTCTCTATAATATGGCATCCTGGAGCATCTTTAGTCAGTGGCTCAATCCAAAACAGTGTACTGAGAGGCACTGCTGGAGCCCATAACCACCACATTGTATAATGCCTCACTCCATCTTGATCATCTTCACTGCTGCCAGTTGTGACATAGTGGCATATTTTTCTCTAATTAATTCTTTCTTTGTCTAGTAAATAATTTTGTGATACACGGTTCTTCACTTTACCCACAGCTATAACAATATAAAGTGGTAATTGAGGAACTCCCAAGCCCTGTCCCCATCTTCACAACAACCAGTTGTAATAGACACATTATCGAGACAATATTCCTAGGGACACTGCAAATTATATGTACACTAGGTAGATTGTATGTACAGTCATATGAAAAAGTTTGGGAACCCCTCTCAGCCTGCATAATAATTGACTCTCCTTTCAACAAAAAAGATAACAGTGGTATGTCTTTCATTTCCTAGGAACATCTGAGTACTGGGGTGTTTTCTGAACAAAGATTTTTAGTGAAGCAGTATTTAGTTGTATAAAATTAAATCAAATGTGAAAAACTGGCTGTGCAAAAATTTGGGTTCCCTTGTAATTTTGCTGATTTGAATGCATGTCACTGCTCAATGCTGATTACTTGCAACACCAAATCAGTTGGATTAGCTCGTTAAGCCTTGAAATTTATAGACAGGTGTGTCCAATCATGAGATATAAAGGTATTTAAGGTGGTCAATTGCAAATTGTGCTTCCCTTTGACTCTCCTCTGAAGAGTGACAGCATGGGATCCTCAAAGCAACTCTCCTGGTTTAGGGGAAGGCTACAAAAAGCTATCTCAGAGGTTTAAACTGTCAGTTTCAACTGTAAGGAATGTAATCAGGAAATGGAAGGCCACAGGCACAGTTGCTGTTAAACCCAGCAGGTCTGGCAGGCCAAGAAAAATACAGGAGCGGCATATGCGGAGGATTGTGAGAATGGTTACAGACAACCCACAAATCACCTCCAAGACCTCCAAGAACATTTTGCTGCAGATGATGTATCTGTATATTGTTCTACAATTCAGTGCAATTTGCACAAAGAACATCTGTATGGCAGGGTGATGAGAAAGAAGCCCTTTCTGCACTCACGCCACAAACAGAGTCACTTGTTGTATGCAAATGCTCAATTAGACAAGCCAGATTCATTTTGGAACAAAGTGCTATTGACTGATGAGACAAAAATTGAGTTATTTGGTCATAACAAAAAGCACTTTGCATGGCGGAAGAAGAACACCGCATTCCAAGAAAAACACCTGCTACCTACTGTCAAATTTGGTGGAGATTCCATCATGCTGTGTGGCTAGGTCAGGGACTGGGGCCCTTGTTAAAGTCGAGGGTCGGATGAATTCAACCCAGTATCAACAAATTCTTCAGGATAATGTTAAAGCATCAGTCACAAAGTTTAAGTTACGCAGGGGTTGGATATTCAATGTACAATGTTTTGGAATGGCCGTCACAGTCCCCTGACTTGAATATCATCGAAAATCTATGGGATGATTTGAAGCAGGCTGTCCATGCTCGGTAGCCTTCAAATTTAACTGAACTGGATAGATTTTGTATGGAAGAATGGTAAAAAATACCTCCATCCAGAATCCAGACACTCATCACAGGCTATAGAAGGCGTCTAGAGGCTGTTATATTTGTAAAAGGAGGCTCAACTAAGTACTGATGTAATATCTCTATTGGGGTGCCCAAATTTATGCACCTGTCTAATTTTGTTATGATGCATATTGCATATTTTCTGTTAATCCAATAAACTTAATGTCACTGCTGAAATACTACTGTTTTCATAAGGCATGTCAAATATTAAAAGGAAGTTGCTACTTTGAAAGCTCAGCCAATGAGAAACAAAAATCCAAAAAATTAAGAGGGGTTCCCAAACTTTTTCATATGACTGTATAATTCAGTGTCTTGCCCTTATAGTATATTACCCAACAAAGCTCACCAGTCCTATCCACCTAATCACTGTAAAATAACAAGTAGAGTTTTGAAAGCCCCTAAACTCCTACTGTTCACCACACTACTCGGTAACTTATTCCATGTGTCAGTGGTTCTCTGTGTAAAGAAAAATTTCCAAATGTTTGTGCGAAATTTACCCTTAACATATTTCCAGCTGTGTTCTTGTTGATCTCCTTTTAAAATAACATTCTCGATCCACTGTACTAATTCCCTTCATAATTTTAAACACTTCAATCATGTAACCTCTAAATCTGCTTTTGCTTAAACTGTAAAGGCTCAGCTCTTTTAATCTTTCCTCCTGATTCATCCCCTGTAGCCCTGGAATCAGCCTAGTCTTTCTTCTCCGGACCTTTTCTAGTGCTGCTATGTCCTTTTACGAGCCTGGAGACCAAAAATGTACACGGTACTCCAGATGAGGCCTCACCAGTGCTTTATTTTACTGCTATAGTAGGTGACCTTTACCTCGGTATAAATAAATTATGAACAAACTAAATAGATGACCATCTATCAGTTTATATGTCTGTGTACTGCAAAATAAGTAATAGAGAAAGTGAATAGGATTATCAGGAATTTAGAAAGGCTTTTTTAAATCAAGTTCTGAATATAAATAACTTGTTATATATTATGCACTGTGCTGGCTGATTCAATCGTAACTTAAATTTTAAGTTTGTTTACAAAAAGCATAGATCAAACTATAGAAAACTTTGTAAAACATACATAACAGTTCTAAAACACAGCAGTTAGCATTAAAATCATTATGTTGATGTGAGAAACAGGATCTTGGGCAAAAAAATTAATCATAACAAAGGCACAATAAGAGCATTTCAATTGATTATCCACCTGGGTTCATACACATTAACTCTTTTAGGGCTAATTTTTTTTTTGTTTCTTTTCTCCCAGGGCTGAATATTTTTCCAAAAACTAACATTTTTTAAAAAAGAACACAAAGCAATTGTTTAACATATCAAATCAACAAAAAATATTTACTTTTGACAAATGTTACTGTCTTGCATGTTGTATGAGCCTGCATACTCTATGATTTCACATACATATCACATACATTGTACACAGCAAAGTCTGATCTCGCTCAAAGCAGCCAATTTCAGTCATTGCCACATTGCACTCCTTACAATATGTGTTGCTTTGGTGCCTATTTTTCAATTGTCTGTTGCTGCACTTTCTCACATATATTGTTAGTGTGTACTGTAGAGAGACAAGTCACCCATTTGCCATCGTGCCATGCCACTGCCACCAAGTTTTCTGCCTGCATGAAAACCGTATTGTCACCTCTTTTCATCTTCTGAAACTTTATGAACTTTATGTATGGCATTATAGCCTGGCTCACCCCATGGGATTTGCTTCTGTTTATTACAGAAGTGAATAAAACTTTGCAGCAGCACGTACCTAAGCCACCAGGGGACAAAACACGTTTGGACCAATGCGCCCTGAAGTTATATCACCAGTTCTGTCCCATCTCTATTTGTAATGCCACAGCGCGCTTCATCTCGTCTTTCGTTGTGGGTTTCCACTTTGAAAAACGAGACTGCGATGCAAACGCAGCCCGCGATTCAAAAAAAATCTCTGCCTACCTGTTTGTCTCGTCTGACAGTAGCTGAAAAGCAGCATCAGGAGAGAGCAGCCTGAAGTACAGCAGCTGGTGATCTGTCATGTCCAAAAGCAAGCCATGCCGTCTTGTAAACTCCGGTAGCCAGATCGGCTCTCAACGGATCAATGTCTGTGTATTTATCCCATGCGAACCTTGCCGTAGATGCATCGGCTGCGCGAAGGCACTCAACTGGCAGCAGATCTGCTGGCGCGGCATTGGCTGGTGTCTGATCAGCTGATGCCTGCTTCTAACTCTCTTGCGCGATCTCCTGATCACTGCCAATAAAGTCCGATTCTGAAAAATCAAGAGTCCGACTCCGCAATAATGCGCAAAACAACGTCTGCCAAATGTTTTCTTTTCTGCACTTGCTTCGCTGCCTTTTCACATGTCGGTGCCATCTTGCCTTTGTTTACATTTCGCAACTCACGCACATGCAATGTTTAGTTGCCGAGTCAACGAGTCTAGCATTCCTCCAAGCACAGAGGGAATGCCTGTGACGTGACAGTGAGATTTGTCGCCATTAACAGCTGATTGTCACCCTCTATCCCTGGATGTCGACTTTTGTCGACATTCGCCTTCAACCCCTCCTGTCGACAAAAGTCGACATCCGCCCTAAAAGAGTTAATAGAATGTGACAAACTAAAATGATTCTCACTTCTTTGAATAGGTCACACTATCTATCTTTTTCCTTCTAAAATACACAGCCACCTTATTATTTTACATTTGGTTCATGAATAAAAATTTGATGCCGCCAATAAAACATTCCTGAGATGAACTGCAAGATTTTAAAAGCCCCACATTGTAGAATAAGCATGTTTAAAAAATTAGATCAGAGATGAAGTGCAGCACTCTGTAAAGTGTACATCATGGTGGAGAGACAAAACCTTGCAAGATCATTGCCTTAATTGATTTTTGGATGAAAGAATACTTTAAAATCTGAATAGGCCCACTCTTGTCCCACCAAGTGCTTTCAGTGTTAATGAAAACCTTTCTGGGATTGTTTTTGTTTTTCCTTTCATTTTTCACTCCTCTTATTCCTGTTGTCCAAGGGATACCCTGTGCCTCAAACACAGATACAGGTTACTAGAGAGAAGGAGTGATAGTGTGTCTGATTTCAAATGCTTTTTACTGCAAGTACTGCAAAACTTGTAAATGAAAGCTAAAGGTTTACCCATCCTACAATTTAACAGATCAGAAATCCTGTAACAGGATTTAACAACCATATGATGAAGAAGATTTCTAAAGAGTTTAACTAAATAAGCTTTGTTGGAAACTAGAACACATAACACACATGGGAAGTCGTCAACACTGAGACAGAGAGCTAGTCATTCCAAATGTTTTTAATTGTCATTTGCTTTAATATATAGAGGCGTACTTCCTCCTTCTGTGATTGGTGAGTTACAGTATTTATTGTGTAATAAATTGTATTACCTTGTTTCCTAAAACAAATGACTTTGATTTGCTTTCTGATGTTCCAAGTGCCAGATGTTCTTCTTGACAGTAAAGAATTGGATCAGGGTAATTCATGGAGGGGCCTTGACAAGAGCAAAATGACAATCATTCCTAAAAATATTAATACCACAAAAATACAGTAAACGAAATATTTCTAAAGGTTTCACTTCTCTAAGGATTGATAGAGCTGTAATAAAAAATAGTCCAGGAATTTAATATCTTTCTTTTTTTAACCTCTCTGCTGCAGTTCATGTATGGAGAATCCTTTCTTTATTACACAATTGCACAAAAAGCTGCTGCAAAAATAAAGATATATGAAACCTTGTAGCTAGAAATCTCTCAAAATTAAATTGTATATCTACTATTACTGTAAATTCTCTACACATTATTTATTTATGACTGTTTTATAAGAAATATTTTAGTTATTATTTTTAGTTAACCATATGTATAAAAATGAGAGAAACAACGTCACTGCATGTTGCACCGCTTCACGAGGGTATCATTGTACCCAAACTGTACACGGGCTGGAGATTGCAGCATAGGACGCTTCAGTACAAGAAATTCTATTTTTTATGCAGTAGTAAAGTCAGGCTTCTTAAACCTTCAGCTCATAGCATATATTAAGGCTGTCTGACAATTTACTGTTTGCATTTATTTTTAAGTATTTTGATGCAGTCTAACCATTTAATTATTACTGTATGCTTACAGGTTCGTGCCATGCGTTTGTCCTTTGTGGGTGAGATGGGCTGGGAGCTGCACATGCCTAGAGCTGCTTGTGTTCCTGTTTACCAGGCAGTAATGGCAGCTGGAGCAAAATATGGAATCAGCAATGCTGGTTATAGAGCTATTGATTCACTCAGCATTGAAAAAGGTTAGTATAGCAGTTATGTACAGCAGAAGACTTTTATTGTATCTTCAGACGAGCTTCGGGGTCTGTTTTCATTCAGAAATGTTTTAATTCAAGATTATTTTGATGAGTAAGCATGTCTTATTAGTCTGTTACCAATTGAGATGAACTATAATAATGTGGAAATAACAATTAGTTCAGTTGATTGTTATTGTCATTACAAGAGATATATTATCATTTCAATTCAGAGATGGATGGATTTGACTGAGGAAAATACAGTTGGCTCTTTAAATGTTGTAAAATTATTTTTAAAAATACTTTTGTGGAAAGACGCCCGGAACACAGACAGACAGACAGACTCAGAATGTCCACAACACGCACATTTATTATGTTCTGCTCCTTCTTTTCAACACAACACGGCCACAATACACTCACAAGGCTCAGTCCTTCTCGACTTCTCTTTTACTTCACTGTCGCCTCCACTCCTCTCTCACAAGCTCCCAACTCTGGCTCGCTGAATGGAGTGAGGCGGCCCCTTTTATAGTGCACCCGGAAGTGCTCCAGGTGCTTCCCGATTAACCTCCACCAGCACTTGTGGATGTGGCGGAAGCACTGCCAATGAATCCAGCTCCTCTTCAGGCAGCACTTCTGGGTGTGGCAGAAGTGCTGCAGATCTTTTTCCAGAGCTGTCCAGGTGCCCGCTGGTGGTGGCCACGGACCCCAACAGGTTTGAACTTCTAAGCCCCAAGCCTGTGGCCCCGATATAACCCAGGGGGGCTGCCCTCTCATGTTCTGGGGTATAAATTGCCCTCCTCCTGGTTCTCTGTTCCTCTAGATCTCCCGGTAGGGCACAATTTCCAGCCATCCATCACACATTATCCTCCGTTTTTATGGTCCTATGTATTCTGGTTACAATCATAAAGTGTGTTAGGAATTGTGCTATAAATACGTGAGATGAATTACTCTTGGTGGCCACTTTATAAGGTCCAAACAAAACATGTGGCTACAGCTCATTATGTGTATAGGTTTAGTTGCTGATTGCCCAAACATAACAAAACCTGCTATCTTAGCAACTTTGACCATCATATGATCGTTGGTCCCATTGTGGTTCTTCTATTTTGGAATCCGCTTCTCTTCCTGACCTTTTTATATGCTACTGACTCAAGGTGTCATAAACAAAACATCCAGCAAGCTCAAAGGAGAACGATCAGACTTACCATGCTAATAGAAATACCACACATGTTCTTATTACATCTCTTCAAAACATTGGAGTTCGAAAGGGGTATCTCTGTGTTTGTTATCAGGAAGAACAGGAAGATGAGGCAACAGTGAGCACATGTTCAATCTGAACTTCTGCTGTAAGATAGTAAGGTCAAAATTTGGCATGAACATTTTGAGTCTATGGATCCATCATGCTTCTTACTACACATTAGGCCTTGTAATACCACTTGATAGTCACCTAAATGCCACAAGTAATCCCTTCATGGCACCCTCCAATTGGGTGATTCCAGTAGGACAAGGGTGTCCGAGTCCGGTCCTGGTGGGCTGCAGTGGCTGCAGGTTTTCATTCTAACCATCTTCTTAATTAGTGAGACGTTTTTGCTGCTGATTAACTTGTTTCACCTCAGTTTTAATTGACGTGACTCAGACCCCTTAGTTTTTTTCTTTTTCCTTAATAAGCAAACAATAATGAAACACAAAACCAGCTGCCACATGACTGGCTAACCTGAAAATAAAGAAAGGTGAAGGTCTCGATCATGTTGGTCTGTTCAGGTCACCAAAACATCTTGACGGTGGTCTTAGAAAAAACAGAAAATCAGCATTCTGCTGTGGCAGAACGAGAGCAGCAACAAGTCCTGATATTCAATAACAGCTTTAATTAACTGCAAGAATTGGCTTCTCATTAGAAACTGGTTGGAGTGAAACTGGCTGGAATTTGAAGCCCCAATTCAGCTGGTCATCTGTTGGCTTGTTTCACATCTCATTTCTGTTTGGCTGCCATTTAATGAAGAAGGGAATCAATTCAGAGGACTGAATCCTTAAAACAGGGTTATTAAAATGAAGGGAAAAGGAGTTAATTAGCAGTGAAAACTGATTACTTATTAGGAAAATGGTAAGAATGAAAACCTGCAGCCACTGTGGCCCACCAGGACTGGAGTTGGACACCACTGCAGTAGGATATTTTGCCATGTTACAAAACGTGCACTATCCTAAGCTCTTTGTACAAAGATGACCGTGACACCAGTATGCTCTTAATAGCCTGCATAGATCTCAATCCAGTAGAGCACATTTATGATGAGATGGATAAGGGAATATGCATCATGAATTTGTGGCCAAAAATCTGCAGGAACTACATAATGCTGTCAAGTGTATGAGTCTATTAAGTCAGCATGGACCCAAGTCATTCAATTTCAGCACCTTATTGAATCTGTGCCTTAAAAAAATAGTTTTAACTGCAATCATTTCTTCCACAAGTGCAACATTTCTTGCACATATCTTTAAGATTTGTATAATTCCATCCATTTTCAAACCCGCTTAATGTTATTCAAGGGAGTTTTGTAGTTGTGATACATTTATTTGACGCTATGAAATTAAATGGACAATCACTTACATTTGTAGAAAACCTCATCCTTTTACCTTGAGCACTGAAAGCTGACAATATGCATCTATTATGTTTAGCACATGTTGGAGTGAGAACACTGGGTCACAGGTCCAGATTAGCATGTCACCTTTTCTTTAAAGCTCCTCCTTTTAATTCCCCGAGTGGCCGCACTGTTATGTGTTTCAATAGAAGTGGCAAAAGAGAGACACCATTTTTTTCATGATCCACTGGTTAGAGACAAAAAAAATCATTTTTTTATTATAATATTTATTTGAACTCAGATTTCAGGATTTTCATTCATCATGATTTATGGACCAAATGTGAATGAATTGAAATTTTCGAAAATATGTATCATTCAGCTTTGTCAAAAGTATAAAAAATTTAAATATTTAGAATATAATCTTATGTGTAAGATGTGTGAAATTGTAAGGCAACATAGTCCCATCAAATTGGTACAGAAAGATGTGTTTATATTATTTTTTCCATATTTCTACAAATTTTATAAAAATAATGTAGTTATATTTTCTGTTATCATATTGAATATAGATTGTTTTAATATGGAAGTAGAGGGTTCTTTTAGTTTAATACAAAGCTGTTATGTTAACATTGAGAGGTGACCTGATGTTTCTTTCATCCCTTAAGCTCTGCTGGCAAATAAATAAAAGCAAGAAAACCCCACTGCACCTATACATGTCGTATTTAGACAGCACTCTTGTAATTGGGGCATTCTTTTTTGAATTGTAAAACAAATCATTCTCATACATTATTTATTTTTTCTTTCCTGTTAATCACTGTACCTCATAACTGAAGCATAATCAGCCTTGAATATGGATGATGTTGTCATCATTCAATAAATTTTCAGCTGGATGCCAACCAAGTATTTAGGTTGCTACACTTCCATAAAAAAGCAGTAGTTAATCAAAAATCACATAATTAAACCCTTATAATTTACAGTAGTTCAAGATTCATGGGGGGGTTACAGACTGTCCTTGTAACAAAAGGCAGAAACCCTGGACCGGGTGTGCGTGTCTATTGCAGGGTCTGTTCACAAACCCACTCCCACAGGGCCAGTTTAGAACCACCAGTGAACCTAACACACGTATCTGTGAAGATGTGGGCAGAAAAATCAGGGCACTGGAGAAAGACCCACACAGACCAAATGAAAATGTACAAACTACACATACAGTAGAAAGTGTGCAGGCTAAGGATGCAGAAACAGCATTAACCACAACACCACTGAAACAAAAAATGATTGTCAACCATAAATTGAATATTAAGGTATAACAGTGAAACTGATTAAAAGCTCAAACAACTTTGAGTTACAATCATTAGCCTTGTCTGTCAAAATGTACCAAAACAGGACACTTGATCTATGAGATACAAATTCACCATATAAATGAGGTTTGCAAAGTTTTCTGTGCATCAGCTCATTTTTTAAATCTGATTAATTTATTACAGTGTCTCAGTGAACCAGAGCTCGCCTCAGCAGTCCATTCAAATCCACATTGATGTTTGCATCCATATTCATTAATACTGAGATAGGCTAGCATGCAAGTCTTTGAGATATGTGTGGTATTTGGTTTCAGTGAAAAAAGTCCACACCAATGTGGTGAAAACTTCCATCCATCCATCCATCCTTTTCCGCTTATCCGAGATCGGGTCGCGGGAGCAGCAGCTTGAGCAGAGATGCCCAGACTTCCCTCTCCCCGGCCACTTCTTCTAGCTCTTCCGGGAGAATCCCGAGGCCAGCCGGGATAGTCCCTCCAGCGTGTCTTGGGTCTTCCTCGGGGCCTCCTCCCGGTTGGACGTGCCCGGAACACCTCACCAGGGAGGCGTCCAGAAGGCATCCTGATCAGATGCCCGAGCCACCTCATCTGACTCCTCTCGATGCGGAGGAGCAGCGGCTCTACTCTGAGCTCCTCCCAGATGACTGAGCTTCTCACCCTATCTTTAAGGGAAAGCCCAGACACCCTGTGTAGGAAACTCATTTCAGCCGCTTGTATTCGCGATCTCGTTCTTTCGGTCATTACCCATAGCTCATGACCATCGGTGAGGGTAGGAACATAGATCAACTGGTAAATTGAGAGCTTTGCCTTACGGCTCAGCTCCTTTTTCACCACGACAGACCGATGCAGAGCCCGCATTACTGCGGATGCCGCACCGATCCGCCTGTCGATCTCACGCTCCATTCTTCCCTCACTCGTGAACAAGACCCTGAGATACTTGAACTCCTCCACTTGAGGCAGGGTCTCGCTCCCAAACCTGAGAGGGCACTCCACCCTTTTCCGGCTGAGGACCATGGTCTCGGATTTGGAGGTGCTGATTCCCATCCCAGCCGCTTCACACTCAGCTGCGAACCGATCCAGAGAGAGCTGAAGATCACGGCCTGATGAAGCAAACAGGACAACATCATCTGCAAAAAGCAGTGACCCAATCCTGAGTCCACCAAACCGGACCCCCTCAACACCCTGGCTGCGCCTAGAAATTCTGTCCATAAAAGTTATGAACAGAATCAGTGAGAAAGGGCAGCCCTGGCGGAGTCCAACTCTCACTGGAAACGGGTTCGACTTACTGCCGGCAATGCGGACCAAGCTCTGAGACCAGTTGTACAGAGACCAAACAGCCCTTATCAGGGGGTCCAGTACCCCATACTCCCGGAGCACCCCCCACAGGATTCCCCGAGGGACACTGTTGAACGCCTTTTCCAACTCCACAAAACACATGTAGACTGGTTGGGCGAACTCCCATGCACCCTCCAGGACTCTGAGGACTCTCCCCTCCTCAAACCGCCACCTTATCGTGATGGATGGGTTTGCGTGTCTCAATGATCCTAGGAGCTCTGTTGTCCGGGACTTTATGCCCCTGGTAGGGCCACCCAAGGCAAACTGGTCCTAGGTGAGGGATGAGACAAAGTGTGGTTCAACATAACTTCCTATGATGAATAAAAAATTTGGACGGCGTTTTCCCTTGCCCGGACGCGGGTCACTGGGGCCCCCCTCTGGAGCCAGGCCTGGAGGTGGGGCTCGATGGCGAGCGCCTGGTGGCCGGGCTTGCACCCACTGTGAAAACTTTCAGCAATACAAATCGGCTCCTTGGAGCTGTGAGGCAACAGCACTAACCACTGTGTCCTACATATTTAATACTAGCCGTTCCCCACGGCTCTGCCCACGTAATAGTGAAACAGGACAAACTTTAAAATTCAATAAACAAAAAGGTATCGCTAGCTAAGCAGAGGGAGGGTGCACTGCAAAACGCAGGGGTAGACCAACTCCCTACTCCTGATGTCACGCTTCCCCCTCCCCTTGGCCTGCTGCCTCTGTCTCGGATTAGCGTGACTATATCGCTCCTGCAAGTGAACTATGATACTTAGCACGATGAGAGAAGTTGCAAAATCTAATGAAATGTTTAAGCAAATTCTACAAAAAAACCTAATCTAAATCCGTTTAGTAGTTTTCTCGTTCACTAGCTAAGCGGATGTAAGATACACCCCGAGGCCCTGCCCCCCTCCCCTCGGTCTGCTGCATCTCTCTCAGATTCGTACAAATAAATAGGTACCACAAGCGAACTATGAAACTTAGCGCGATGAGAGAGGTCACAAAATCAACCGGAATGTTCAAGCAAATGATAGAAAAAAAACCCGATCTATTACCCGACTAGGGCAATACATGCTGATATTGCGAATGATTATCCTTCAGGGAGTGCTGATAGGGAATGTCCTGTTACGGTAAATTTTCTTTTTTTAATTTCAGTTGTGTAGACTATGCTATGCTTATTCTTATGTCAATCTCTTGCAGTGTACAATTTATTCTTTATTCATGTGTTTTTCCATAAATCAGTATTTTAATATGCAGAAAACTCAATTATGGGTATGAAATAGGTAATTGGCTCATCTCGATGTAAAGGGTCTGCTGTGAGCCTCTCCAGGATGTCTGCACTTCTCACCCTGTCTCTAAGGGAGAAAGCTCATTACAGCTACTTGCACCCACAATCTCATTATTTCAGTCATTACCCAAAGCTCATGACATAGATAGACTGGTAAATCGAGAGCTTTGCCTTCTGACTCAGTTTCTTCTTCACCATTATGGATTGGTATAGTGACCATATAACTGTACTCACCATACCTATCCATCTCTCCATCTCACTATCCCTTTTCCCCCCATTCGTGAACAAGACTTAAACTACTCCAATTGAGGTAGTAACTTACCTCCCACTCAGAGAGGACAGTCCACCTTTTTCCTACTGAGAACCATGGCCTCAGATTTGGAGGTGCTGATCTTCATCCCTGCCGCTTCACACTCAGTTGCAAACTGTCCCAATGAAGCCGACATGACCACGTCATCTGCAAAAAGAAATGATGCAATTCTGTTCCACCAAACTGGACCCCCTACCCCTCAACTGATGCACCTTGATAAATGAAAACCACAAACAGGATTGGAGACAAAGCACTTCCCTGGCGGAGTCCTACACCCACTGGGAACGCTGCTGATGCCTTTCTGAGTATGTGGAAGTAAGTGTTGGGAAAGTGCTCCTGTGCTATTTGTTTAATGAAACACTTTCTAGATGTTGTATTGCCATTATTGGCAATAGCTTGTATTACTTGCAAAATCTTTAAATGTAGCTGGTATCCATCTTTTAATTAACTAGGCAATTGAAATTAACTGAATTTCCATCGAACTGAGTTGATTAAATTTGATACTGTTAGGCACTTAAGCTGAAGTTTCAAGTGCACGGTTTCAAGTTATACTAAGAAGTTAAAAGCCGCATCTCGTGTTGACTCCAATGATTACTGTAATTGGATTACAGCTGGCAGGTATCTTTGTGGAGCACACTGGCTAAATATCTGGATGGAAAATGAAAAGGCTGTCAGCTCAATTCCTGCCACTGACCCACTAAGTGACTTTGCTCAAGTTGCTTAACCCATCTATGCTCCATCTGCAAAAATACATGAAAGCAGTTATATAGTCTGCCTGTGCAATACTTGTATAGTGAATTAGGATGGGGTTTACAATTTAAACATTTACTTAGCAGTAAGGATATTTAGAGTCTCACTGCCATTTGTCCCAGCCTCAAACCAGCAAAATATTTTCTTTTACCTTGAAGTGTATGTTGTTTTTAATATTCTGTAGCAAACAGATGTAGTTGTATCACTCTACAGACTCTATGTATATGTTAGGTTTTTCTAAAATGAGTGTGGTTGTGCATCTGTGTGGGCCCTGTAATTGAATGGCACCTTATCCAAGGCACGTTCCTTGTGCCCAGTGCTTCCAGAATAAGACTCTGTCCCACCGTGATCCTGATTTGGATTAAACGGCTCTGAAAATGTTGTGTTGTGTTGTGTTATGTTATGCATTTGGATAAGACCTCCTATTGTTCCCCACTTTTCTTCATCTTTTTTTTTGTGATCTCCAGGGAGCAAAACCATCTCATTAATTATCATGTGAAAAGGCGTTCAGAGTTGTGTGGGCGGACTATCACTTGTCTTCACAACCTCTGCGAACATCATTGTGTTTTAGGATGATCTGTCTTATTCTTATTGAGATTATATGGGGGAGTTCAGTCTTTGTCACATGTGCAGCGAGTATTTCAAACTTTTGATTCAGGTAATTTTGCTTGTCATCATTTGTCACTTTTTTAAGAGCAGGCTGCCAGAAAACCATTTTATATTATTTGTGTATTGAAAAATTATGTTTTCCAGAAAGTACAAGTTTTATTTTGCTAATACTAATTTATTTATTTCAGTTGTAAGAAACTACAAAACAATCATAAATATTTGGGGTTTGTTGCCCCGTATACTGTAAAGCAAAAAGAAATTCAAGGTCAGTGTTCCTTCAAATACAACAGATAAATGATGGTAGGTAGATGGACAATTTATAAGGGGGGACCGAAAGTAAAGTAATGCGATGTTGGGAAAATCGTGGTGATGGATGGGAAGGTGACATCATCATGAAGGGGCCAGAGTGTAGAAAGGGACCGGAAATGGCTGGTTTCCCTAGGCGTCCAGTTGAAGTTAAGACGGCAGTGCTTCGTTTTTTCTGAGGAAATGAAGAAAAAGAGGTTAGTACCCCGCCATTGTCCCCTGGCACGACTTGCCGCGGTGCGTGTCGGGTCCTTAAGCTGCACCCTATGCACTTGTGCATGACACAGTATATGGAATAAATACATTTTGTTATGTTATTATCCCTAAAAGTCATCTGAAAATAATTAAATACTTCCAAAGCAAGATTACTTTAAATACTTGTTTTCATGTTATCTTTGAACTGTGGTGAGCAGACTTGTTTAGAATGGCCGTTTAATTCAATGTATTCTTACAAAGTGCACTTCTACCTACGTTACAAGCCCTATACACGTCACAGTTTAGTAATTTCAGATACAGCACAAAACTTAGTGCAAAAGACAAGGTATTAACAATATAAACACTTTTACATGTTAGTCCAATTTGGGACCATGACGCATGAGGCCGAAAGTATCACAAGGCAAGATCCATACCTGGACTGGACACCCATCCTATACAGATCATTATATATATTGTGACGGGCGGCTGCAGCCATTACCCAGCCGGGATGCCATCCGGATGGAAGGATCAGGGGGGAGAGCATCTACATGGCACTACCTTGCCCGGGATGCTAGAGGGCAGCCCTTCTGGGTAGCTGTGGCACCATGGATTCCCGCAGGGCATGCTGGGAGTTTGGCATAGCCCTATTAGGTTCCATGGGGTCCACCAGGGTGAGCTGTAGAACCCTACTCTGGGTTTCCATTACACCGGGGAGTAGTTCCAGTCAATCCTGATGAGCCACCTGGAGCACTCCCAGGTGTAACATAAAAGGAGCCGCCTGACTCCATTCGAGGAGCCAGAGTCAGGAGGAAGAGGGACAAAGCTTGCCATTGGAAGAGTGGAAGCGGGATGGAGAGAAAGAGAAGGAATTGTATTGCTGAATTGTACTGTGCTGCTGTGGGGAGTGAGGCAAAAGTGCTTCCCCACTTGTAAATAAACGTGTGCTGTGCTGGAACTCGTGTCGGGGTTGGGATGGCTGGAGCGCCCCTAGTTTCCACAATATATATTGACTTTGTGTGTGTTTTTTATTTAATGCCCATCCTTTCTCTATGTGCTAAATATACTGAAGGATTTCCACAACATTGCAGAGTTCAGGATTCATTTCAGCAAGAGGCAATTCTTTTCTGTGGGTAGCCTTGCACATCAGCTTAAATCTGACCCGATATTCATTACATATCTCACACCGTTTCACCTACACTAACTTTCAAAAGTTTGGAATCACCCAGAAACTTTCAAGTTTTTGATAGAATTGTTTTTCAGGATGCCATTAAATTATTTTAAAAATAGAGTAAAGTCATTACTAGTGTTACTAATGGCTATCATTGCTTCAAATGACTGATTTTATAGTATATTATTCACATGACTGCAAACCCCAAAATTCAGCAGCCATTATTTTCCAGAGTCCTAATGGAAAACTCTCTTAATTTATCATGTTTAAATTCTAATTGGTTGTTAAAGAAACTTTAGTAATTGTGTTAGTTCAACTGAAGCCAGTTATTCAGTTCAATAAAGCAAGAAATTGTGTTTCCTCACATTGCAAGGTATTGGCATTTCTGTAGTTCAATACTAGGTTCAAAAATGGTCAGGATGAAACGGCTTTCTCAGGGAACACACAAGTCTGTCGTTTTTTGCCTAACAGAGGTTATTCCATGTGATGGATTGACAATAAAGGTGTTGAGATTTTATAGAAAGTTGTCCACTATTGTCTTGAGATTGAAACCTGGCATTCTGTAGCTGTGATTCAGAAGCATTGACCACTGAGTCACTGGGCTTGGCCTGAATCGAATATCGTTTATGCTATATGATTTTCATATATGTTAATTGTGCTATTTTTCATTGTTTTACAGAAAATTTGTGAGAGGTATGGATGAGGTTGTAATCTTTGACTGAAACTTTTAATTAATGTGAGACAGGCCCTCGCTCGCACTGTAACACAACGTTCCAGCCATTTCCCTTACAACTGCTAAGGAATGTAAATCTTTTCTTCTCTTCTTTAATAGTTAATGTGCCCATCCAGCAAAATGGAAAACCTGCTCCTTCAGCACAACAGCTGCCAAGTAACTGTGAATCACTGCAGGAACTTGCTTACATGTTCACAATGCAGTAACAGCTTTGTGGATCAAACTGCATACCTACCATCAGCCCCTGAGGACTTTGGATCATAGTAAATACCGTACTCCAGAGACACATAGTTGTGCAGAACCATGCAGTGTGTGCCCTCTCGGTACTTTAAAAGTTAATGGTCCTTACCCACTGGAAGATGACCCAGGACACACTTGAGGGATGTACCTCCATGTGTAAAATGCCCAGGATGAGCTGGAGTCTGTTCCAGGGAATAAGGTGTCCTAAACTCCCCACCTCACCAGGCTGCCATGTTAACCCTTTCCAAGTGAAGTATTGTGCCAAATCTTGATTGGTCGATCATTTGTTGTTTAGTGCCACTCATAGAGTACACCATTATAAGTATAAAGGAGATGTTGCTGTGTGGGCAGCTTTCACAGTTATGTACTGCTGAGTTAGAAAAGTTGAACCCACTGCACTGTTGAACCGAGTCAGAGACAAGGAGATCTGAGAAGTCTTTCAGGTTAACCAGTTTATTTTGTTTACCAACCTTTAACACTCAGTTGGAAGTGGCAATAAATAATAATAATTTAGTTCTTTATATGCACAGAAATATACAATAAGTATATGGTTTTCTATAAAAAAACAAAGAAATTGTCATAAATCATCATAGATACAGTATGTGGGCACCCCTCTAAGTTACTGAGTTGAGGTGTTTCAGCCGTACCCTTTGTTTAAAAGTTCAGAAAATTAAGAACATTATTGACAAACATTTGCATTAGAATGAGTCATCCTGAAGAGCTCAGTGGCTTTAAATGTGAGACTTTTCAGTATGTGAAACTTCTACTCTGCTAGATCTGCGCTACTCAAATGTAAGTGTGAAGTGGAAGTCCCTAAGACAAACGACAGTTCGGGCACAAACCAGTAGACCACTCAGACTCACAGATCAAGGCCGACGAGTGCTGAAGCAGATAGTGCACACAAGTTGCATATCCTCTGTTGTTTCATTTACCACAGAGTTTCAACTGCCTGTGGAATAATACTAATAAAAATAAGAAGCAATATCAGCATAAGAACTGTGCAATGTCAGGTGACAGCTGGAGTGGTGTAAAGCACACAACCAGTGGACTTAGGAGCAGTGGAAATGTGTTCTCTGGAGTGATGAATCAAACCTCACCGTCTGGCAGTCTAATAGACGATTCAGAGTTTGGCAGATGCCAGGAGAACACTACTTTCCAGACTGCATAGTGCCAACTGTAAAGTTTTGTGGAGGGGAGATAATGGTCTGGAGTTGTTTTTTCTGGGTTTGTGCTAAACTACATGGTTCCAGTGAAGAGTACTGTTAATGCTACAGCATGCAAAGACATTTTAGGCAGTTGTGCACTTCCAACTTTGTGACGGCAGTTTGAAGAAGGCTATGCTTCGTTTCAGTATGACTGCACCCCTGTGCACAAAGCCAAGGCATGGAAGAAATCAAGTGACCTGCATAGATAGATAGATAGATAGATAGATAGATAGATAGATAGATAGATAGATAGATAGATAGATAGATAGATAGATAGATAGATAGATAGATAGATAGATAGATAGATAGATAGATAGATACTTTATTAATCCCAAGGGGAAATTCACAGAGCATAGAGCCTTGACCTCAACCCTACTGAACATCTTTGGGACAAATTGGAATACCAAATGTGAGCCAGGTCTTCTTGTCCAATATTCGCACCTGACCTCACAAATACTCTTTTGCTTGAATGGGCACAAATTCCCACAGACACGCTCCAAAATCTTGTGGAAAGATTTCCATTCAGAGAGGAGGCTGTTAAAGCTGCAAAGTGGCAGCCAACTCCATATTAATGCCCATTGTTTTGTAATGGGATATCCATCAAGCCTATATAGTTGTGATGAGCAGTTGTCCACAAACATTTGGCCATATAATGTATCACATGAAATAATACTAAATTAATGGCACTACATATTCACTAGATGGTAGCAATAGGTCAATAGTGTGCCTATGTTTAAGTTGCTCAGAAGGAATAGCAGTTCGTACATTTGAAATATTAACGCATGGATCTGAAACTTAACAACTGGTGCTCCACCTTAACTTGGCTAAATACTGTATAACAAAAATATTGAGCTAAAACAAAGTATTAACATTAACAAAAATCATGTGCTGCTGTTCTGTTGTGGTACAATCTTAGAGTGACCCTGTTCTACCTTTTTATACTCTATACTACGTAGACCAGAACAAAATGCCCCAAATCCCATTCTTTTACCACATTGTCAGGGTTGACTGATAAAGTAGTAGAGAAGGATTTTTATTCATGTATACATTAAGGTTATGCCCAAAGTTAAAATAGGGAGAGAGAAATCAACATTAATAAAATAATAACGACATGATAATAAGGAGTTCAACTTGTGTCCAATATGCTTACTACCAGGTGGCTCTCTGTCTTAGTAAGCTGAATTAGTTTCTTGTCCGGCATGACCCTTAATGTCCTTTCTTCAGGATTGACAATGACAGAAACAGGCAGTATGGCCTGTCTGCACAGGGCAGACGAGAGAGAATTTTTTTGTTACCCTGACATTATGTTAATCCGGCTTCCTAGGTGTACCTCTCAGACCAATGGGATATCATAGTGTAGGCTAACTCTCCTGATTCAGTGACTAATCCTATTTAACCAAAACTTGGTCCTCCAGTCCAGTCCCCCTCCCCTCCAATACTAGACTGCTTTTGTTCCTATCAGGATTTTCTACAGATTTAAAGGATTCATAAGTGTAGATGTAGTCACACAAGAAAGAAATGATATGCAGTACAGGTAATTAAGTCGTGAATCACTAGCTCACTCAGGTACCCCTCCCCAACACAGCACTTAATAAAAGTTCTCATCTAGTCTGGTAGAGTCAGAAATGTGCTACAGCAAAAACTGGTTATACAGCTTTCTTCCCTTTAATATTACATGTTGTCGGACATTAACTACCCACACCTGTTTTAACATTTTAAAATATGACATTGTAAGACAATAATAAATATATATTAGCCTATGTGCTAGATATTTTTCTGCATTACAACTTCATACATTGAAAGGACATTTACTCGCTACTCATAAACATAAACAGTATCAAGTGTGCCACCATTCCGGTATCAACACTCAAACAGCCACTAAAATGTAATGGGTCTTCTTCACTGCACCATACAGATGCGGGGTCAAAAAGCAGACTTCACACAATTTAACACAAAGCCATTGTTAAGGGAAAGACAGGCCTGGTTTGTAGTGTGTTGTAATACCTGGCTAACATTTTAGGTTAGGCACTGCAAAAATGCATTTATTACTCATATACTGCTATATACTGTAACAAGACAATAACAAATGCCTTGTTGGGACTTAATAACACTTACAAAGCACCAAAAGAGTGTCTCTTCACCTCTGCTCACTATGGCATATTGAGGCCCTTTGATATGCTGGTAAAATTACTTGTAAATTTGAAAGCTTTGCAGGCCTTATACTGATGTATACAATATCAAGAAAAATAAAGCATGTCTTACCTTAGCCACCTTTGACCATTCCAGCTGAAGTTATTTTAATAGGCCACATTGCAGAGATGAACAACTAGGTAAAGACTTGACTTTCAGTTTTTTCTTTATTTAATTTCAAAACTTTAGAACACCATCTTCTTGTTTTTTTTTATTTATTTATCAGTGTGACTAAAACAAGTCATATGCTTGCCGTGTCAGGCTAAACATTTGTGTTGAAATAATTTTATGGATAATGCCACCTCAGACCTCACTGTTGTACAGTTTGTTGTTGTGCTAAGTGTATTGAAATGTCATTTTTATTATTTAGAGTGCGGATATAATATTTTCAAGTTAAATTGAAAGCATCATACATGTGTTTTTGGGCGGCACGGTGGCGCAGTGGGTAACGCTGCTGCCTCACAGTTAGGAGACCTGGGTTCACTTCCCGGGTCCTCCCTGCATGGCGTTTACATGTTCTCCCCATGTCTGCATGGGTTTCCTCCCACAGTCCAAAGACATGCAGGTTAGGTGCATTGGTGAGTCTAAATTGTCCCTAATGTGTGTGTGTGTGTGTGTGGGTTGGCGCCCTGCCTGGGGTTTGTTTCCTGCCTTGCGCCCTGTGTTTGGGATTGGCACCAGCAGACCCCCGTGACCCTGTAATTAAGATATAGCGGGTTGGATAATGGATGGATGGATACATGTGTTTTCCAAATGTAGCATTTTTATTTTAAATAAAAATGATGAATCGTTATTCTCCCTAAAACATGCAATAAACTTTTTGATCCAAAGTTCTGAAATTTAACTTAACTAACTCTTTAAAAATTTTCTCGTCAATCAGGCTACAGGCACTGGCATGCTGACCTCCGTCCAGATGACACTCCTTTGGAAGCAAGTCTGGCATTTACCTGTAAACTGAAAGGGACAACTCCATTTCTTGGCCGAGAAGCTTTAGAGGCTCAGAAAGCTCGTGGATTGCATCGACGACTCTTGTGTTTCACCATTGAGGAGTTGAGTTTTGTTGTTTTATGGTAATCTGTATAAAACTAATAGCAGGTCTTATTGTGAGCCGATACAGTTAACCTACCTGCACATCATTTTATGTTGGAAGGAAAACCACAGCATTGGGTAAAATCTGTTTAGGTTGATACATGTCTCATATAGCTGGAAGGGAAGAAGTGCTAACCCTTGGGCCATCATGGTGGGAAGTAGACACATAGTAGACCCCAATTTCCTCTTTAACTGGGTTGGCTTCAGTGAGAAATACATTTCATGTTTGTTTACCTTGCACACACTCATCCATATACTTTGGGTATCTTCAAAGCTCGACTCAATTTAATTTTTAGAGAAAGTAGGTGAATAGAAGTTTTTTGGGCTGAATGGCCTATACCCTTCCAAATTGTTCTTAATTTCCAATTCACAAAAATATCTGCCAAATGCTATTTTTGAAAAGATGCACTACTGTAAAGAATGACCTGGAGCAAATGCTTTTTCACAGCATTGTACGAGGTGTGATTAAAAAGTACGGTGAATGTTGATGCAGAGCACCATCCAAGAGCAACGCAAAACAATTCAATGCTGCCGGTTCTGACGTGTCCATCCTAGAGCCGCGTTTGTGACAAGTTTCAACTTGTTTGATATGGTCAGTCATTTGTGAGCCACTGTTGAGTTCCAGTGTGCTTTTCAAGTTTGTTGTTAATAATGAATATCGAGCAACGCATTAACATGAAATTTTCTTTCAAATTGCAAAAAGCTCAGGAAACCCATCAGATGTTAAAATCAGTTTATGGTGACACTGCACCGACAATTAAGACTGTTTGGAAATGGTTTGATCAGTTTTGTAATGGATCTGACTCAGTTGAAGAAGAGAAAAATTCAGGACATCAATAACCAAGGAAAATATTGAAACGGTTTCATTCTTCATCATGACAACGCTTCTAGTCACACATCCCTTCTAGTACGACAATTTCTGTCGAATAAAAACATTACGCTGTGTCCGCATCCACCTTATTCGCCGGATCTGGCACCGTGCAACTTCTGGCTGTTCCCTAAATTAAAAATAACCATGAAAGGCAAACGATTTCAATCCATTAAAGACATCCAGGCAGCCATGACATCCCAATTAAAGATACTCTCAAAAGAAAACTTCCAGAACTGCTTCGCAAAGTGGCAAGAGCGTTAGGATAAGTGCATTCAAAGTGGAGGAGAGGATTTTGAGGGGGACTAGTAGTAGTAGTAGTAATCTTTTACTGCAATAAACGTTTCTTTTTTAAAACATTCACTGTATTTTTTGATCACATCTCGTATACACATACATGTAAATATGTGTGTTTTAGTATAAACTGAGCTGTTTAAATTAAATTTTATAAGGTTGTGCAAATAATCCATCCATCCATCCATTTTCCAACCCACTGAATCCAAACACAGGGTCACGGGGGTCTGCTGGAGCCAATCCCAGCCAACACAGGGCACAAGGCAGGAACCAATCCCAGGCAGGGTGCCAACCCACCGCAGTACACACACAAACACACCCACACACCAAGCACATACTAGGGCCAATTTAGAATCGCCAATCCACCTAACCAGCATGTCTTTGGACTGTGGGAGGAAACCGGAGCACCCGGAGGAAACCCACGCAGACACGGGGAGAACATGCAAACTCCACGCAGGGAGGACCCGGAAAGCGAAACCAGGTCTCCTAACTGCGAGGCAGCAGCGCTACCCACTGCGCGACCGTGCTGCCCTTGTGCAAATAATAAATCATGAATATTTTGAGCTAAGGATTTTGGAATTTTTTTTTTGCAACAGATTTAAGCAAAATCATTGCCTGTTTATTTCAACGAGGTGTATTTATTCTTTCTTTTAGAAAAATTCCGATGTTTGGACTAGAGGCTATCTTTAGGAATGGAAAGCCAGTGGGTCATCTGCGCAGGGCAGACTTTGGGTTTGCCATCAATAAGACAATTGGCTATGGCTACATCAGAGATCCAGAAGGAGGAATTGTAAGTAACAGAAGTTTAGGCATTGTATTATTGTGAAAATTTGCTTATACTTTAATATCGTTGCTTTATAGTTCCCAATGTATACAGTTTTATCTACTCATGGACAGCTACTTCAAGCAAAATGATCTACTATTGTCTTCAGACCTGAGCTACACCTGTGCCAAATGCCAATATTCAAAGCCCACTCACCGTTTGGCTTCCTATTGAAGGTGTCCCTCCTCCCCTCACTCCTGTCAGAATATGGCAATGACCTACACTAGATGCTGTCTAACAATATGACTCGACCCAGTCAAACATGTTTTCCCACTTCTATATGGGGTTGAAGTTTTAAAGGTTTATTATAAAATAAAGGCATACTAGGAAGGCACCAATGCAGTGTCAACATATAGTACCCAAAAAAAAGAAATCTTTTTGCATGTGTCTGGTATAAGGTGCTGTGACTTACCCACATACCTACTTCTCAAGTACCACACCAAAGCATTTTTCCCATCTTCTTGTTCTACTGAGATAGGATTCATCCTATCCCTCCTTTCAACTTCAGACTAGCTTGGCTCTGATTTGAAAGGGCTTTAAATGCTTTCCTGATTGAGATGCATCAAAACAAGCCAAGGAATCACTTATGGTTTCTGGTTGTGGCTCCTCTTCTATAAGAATGACTAGCAGACCCCTGAGTACTTGCCCTGAGTCATCTGTAATACTTGAAGGGCTAGATCCCCATAGCAGTTTGTGAGTTACCCATTGTCCCTAGTGGATAGGAGAAGTGTCTTAACTCTTCGTGGCGAGGCTGGTGGGTGAGGGGATGCCCTCCTGCTAGTTCTTTGCCATCTTTCCCTTTTCTCTCTTAGTGACATCTGTTGGGTCTTCTTCCTCAATGTAACATCCTGGTGGAAGACTGATGTTTCCACCCACGCCTCGTAACACACAGAGTGACTGTGTTCTCCTGCTGGCCCCTTTTCTTATATTAGCTTGTAGGAGTGTTTTCTTACAGATTGAGGTTTCCATGTCCCTGTTCTTTGTGAACCTGGTGTCATTTCTGCATCAATAGTGTCTTGGCAGCCTCGCATCTTTTCACAATGGTTTTGTAACCTGTTCCTATAAGGCAGGGGTCCCCATCTTTGGTCCTGGAGTGCCACAGTGGCTGCCTGTTTTCATTCTAACCCTTTTCTTAATTAGTGACCTGTTGGAATAAGTTTACATTTACTTACTCGCCGGCTGTGCACTGTGGAGCTTTCTTCCTCCTTTCATTGAGTCCTCCCCCGGCTCGGGATGGACGTTTGGCGGTCCTGTCTCTGACCAATCATCGACAGGAACACACCGACCAATCCGTCGCCTGTCCTGGGTGAGGGACTTCCGGTTCACCGCCGTCGTCTTCACTGTAGGGATCGACACACCTCGGCCGGCGACACGGATCCAGGCAGTCCCCTCCTGAAACAAAAATACAGGGCCCAGCACGACTGACCCCCACCGTAGGGCCTTGGACTCACCTCCTGGATCCTGTCTCTTGGAGCTCCTTGCCTTGCCTATAAACCACCTCCCGGTCCTTCCAGGCATCCAGGCTGGGTCTGACCTCCAGCCTCCTGTGTAACTATATAATATAATCATAAGCAAAATTTTGAAAAAAAAAGTTGTTTAGTGATTAGAACATTAGAATAATTTAAACTAGAACTGTCCATTCAGCCCAGCAAAGCTCACCAGTCTATCCACTTATTTCTTCCAAAGTAACATCAAGTCGAGTGTTAAAAGTCCCTAAAGTCCTACTGCCTACCACACTACATGGAAGCTTATTCCATATGTCTGTGGTTCTCTGTGTGAAGAGAAACTTCCTAATGTTTGTGCGAAATTTACCTTTGACAAGTTTCCTCATGTTCTTGATGAACTCCTTTTAAAGTAACAGTCTCGATCCACTGTACTAATTCCCTTCATAATTTTAAACACTTCATTTATGTCTCCTCATAACTAATCGTCTGTAGCCCAGGAATCAAACTGGTCACTCTTCTCTGGATTTTTTTTATTAGGGCTGCTATGTCCTTTTGTAACCTGGAAACCCAAACTGTACACAGTACTCCAGGTGAGGTCTGACTAGTGCGTTATGAAGCTTTTGTTTTTAGCATCACATTCACATCTACACCCTGCTAGTCAGCCAATGTAAACTATTGTAGTGTATAACTTAACGTACCAGTTAGTAACTGTGATCTGCTTCAGTCTACAATAGTAATAAAGACAGCAAATTTCAGTGTGGGTGTCAAAGAGTGTAAAAATGGTGGACGCTTAGGGGTAGGCCCAAACAGGGAGGATGTGGTGTCTGTTTTCTAGTGTAAGGAGATTTGGCATTAAGAATTCCTCTTCGAAAAATATGTCCGTGTTATATTTTTGTTTGTTGTATAAAGTGTAAATACTGGCATAAATGTACACACAGCAAGAGATTTGCTTAGTTTAAGTTGCAGTGTGTTTAAATTCTAGCAGTGCAACAGATTCACAAAAGCATTTTCTATTCTTGCTCATGCCGTGGAGACATGACATTTGGACACCTCATGTCAAAACAATGCAGCGAAATTAGATGTGGCAAGATTGGAATGACTGGGGAAAGCTTCAGCAGAATGTAGTGTTATTTTAATAACAGGCTTGTGTAGGCAGAGCAATGTGAAAGGATCACTTATTAAATGATTGTACGTCATGCTCTTGCTGCTTCCCAATCCACTAGTTGGGATTTTAAATTCACTCTGATAAACCTCATGGCTGCCTGCTTCTCCATGCCTGTTAAAGGGCCAGGTATTACAGGGTTTGCTAGTTGCCCCTAAGAAAGGCGTAGTTACTCTACAACCCACAAATTTATTTATAAAATATGTATAATGTACCAATAAAAGTTTTTTAGAAAGTAATTGCTGACTGCTTGATTTTATTTAGACACTCCCTGTGCGCCAGGCTGGAACGAAACATGGCAAAGTGAAAGTCCATTGCAGGGCACACTCACTCAATCACTCTCAGCAGTCCTTAACTGGGTTAGCCGGCTTAGATAATTGATGATTAAAAGGATGGTTGATTTTATTTCATGCCTGAAATTTTCCAGATTTAAAAATAACCATTTTGAGGCACACTAACACAGGTATAACACGACCAAATCATGAATACAGTGTCCTGGGTTTTGAGTCCCACTCCCAGACATTGTCCACATGGAGTTTGTACATTCTGCCTGTGCCTAGATGGGTTTTACTCCAGGAATTTGGATTCTTGAAGACATGCAGGATAGCTTAACTGGTTCCAAATTAGCCCATTATGCATCGAAGTGTGGATATCTGCATGAGTAGGCATTGTGATGGACTGGTTCCCTATCCAGAGGTGGACCCTGCTTTTTGCCTAGTGCAGCTAAGATATACTGTAGTCCCCCAGAACCCTGAGTTGGGATAGATAGATAGATAGATAGATAGATAGATAGATAGATAGATAGATAGATAGATAGATAGATAGATAGATAGATAGATAGATAGATAGATAGATAGATAGATAGATAGATAGATAGATAGATAGATAGATAGATAGATAGATAGATAGATAGATAGATAGATAGATACTAGGCAAGTTTACATTTAATTACTTTACTTACAACATTTATGATACAATTGGTTACATTTCTTTTGGTTTTTCAATTGGAACACAGGCAGGTGAAGTGACTTGTTCAGGGTCACACAGCGTCATTAGCGAGATTTGAACCCACAGACTTAGGGTATGAAGTTCAGAGCCTTAAGCACTACACCCCACTTCCTGCCTAAGTTTGTGAGTGAGGTGAAGTGCTGATTAGAAATATAATGGTAACATCCATCCATTATTAATCTGTTTATCCAGATTAGGATCACAGAGTCTATTCTGGCAGTGCTGGGAGGTACAGAAGACAGACACTGACCTTCACTCACACATGCTGGTTTAGAGTTGCCAGTTAATCGGAAACATACATCTTTGGGGTGTGATGGGAAATTTCTTGCAAACACAACACAGATATTCAAACTTCACACAAGAGCTGTAAGGCAGCAGTAATAATCGTTGCACCGTTGTGATGCTCATTATGGTCAGGTGTTAAATGTGGCGTATTTTAACATTTTATTGCATTCTTTCTCCATTTTTTTTTTTGTCCCTAGGTCAGCCCTGATTTTGTGAAATCTGGAGAGTACACTTTAGAGCGCATGGGTGTGGTTTACTCTGCAACTGCCTATCTGAAATCTCCTTTCGACCCCGAAAACAAGCGAGTGAGAGGGATCTACTAAAATGACATGGAGGACATCAGTTGTTGTGTCATTTGTCTTTTCATAATTTGTACCGTAGGGCAAATCTGTCTAGTGAATTCTGCAGGACAGCAATGTCATATTTTCTTCCCCTCTCAATTAAGTGATTTCTTTGATTCTGAAGTTATTCCTTTCATTCTCTTATCTTGTTTTTTTCAGTCACATTAAAAGAAACATCAGTATGTAAGTAGCGGATCAAAGGACATTTATGTAATGGTGCAGTGGTGCAGTCACTGGTTTACCGTATGTGTGTTCCCATATAGTCAGATGGTGCTAACAAAATGGGAATAATCTCTTCACTTAACAGTGGACTGGCAAACTTTATGATGAAATATATGCCCAAAAACATTTCTAACAATGTGAAGTTAATGCACGAAAAGGATCCAGAGCTTTATATACTTTTCTCAAAAGTAGTTGAAAGGGACAGCGTGAATGTGACATTTTATTTGTGGTTAGTAATGCACACTTTGCAGATACAGTATTCACATTTTTCTCTGAAAGAAGTCTTATAATTCCAATCATTCATTTTTCAAATACAGTTTTTGTACCAAAACAAGTGTTACTATTACTAAAATAAAATTCTCCACTGATCCAGTTTGGAGAAAATAATGAGTGGTATTTTATGGGTTAAAAACTGATTTATGATGTCGCTCCATTCTTTCCTTTCTCCTTTGCTTATCATTCTTAACTTTGGCCCCAGTAAGGTAACTTGGGTTCTGTTTATTTTTTTGTTTTTTTTGAGACTAAAATGTGTTTCTCTCTTCTGCAGTCAAGGTTCTGTTTAAAGAGCTAGGAAATGTGGACAGTAAATGTTAAATTCTTAGACATAAACATGGGGCACGTGTTAAAGCTGGTTAAATGTGCTAGCATTGTAAGCTATGTTTTCTAGGGAGATATCATTCAGTTCTATTTAATATATTGTTATTAACAGCACCTCCTCTTATGAGCTCTGCACACTGTACAATAGATTTATATATATAGCTTTGTATATATAGCTCCCTAGTTGGAATAAGTTCTTTTGTAATTGCAGCATTTTAAGTAACCAAAAAACTATATAGATATAACATTAAAAGGCGATACTTCTCCCATAGTGATACGGCGGTAAAAATCACATAAGAGAAGATAGCTTTCTTCACTGACGATTTACGTGTAATTACAGATGGGAAGCCTATGGCACAGACAATACCAAGGTGGGATCTTGATCTATACAGTCTGCCATCTATCATCGCTGCTCTGGAAGGCTTTTCAGGACGGATGACGATATCACCCATCTGTCCGTCGGCTTTGAAGTATTTGGCTGCTGTCCCAGTCTTTATATACTGTCTTCTCCACGTGTAGGCCCTTACTTAGGTTCCAAACAAGGAAAGGAGATTTTGTGCTGACAGAGGACAGATGTATACTATTCTGTCTTTAGGCTGACTATACATTCCTCCAGCTGTCTTTGTCTATCTTGTCCTATGCTTGGCTCTGCAATTCTAAATGCTGAGCCGCTTTGTACTAAATCTGGCTCAGCTATGCATGTACAAAGAAAAGCAAAACAGATTTAAAATGTCTGCAGAGAGACAATGACATTAAACTTAATATTATAACAAACTTATTATAACAGTAAGTAAATAAAAATAAATAAATATGTCACATACAGTTGTCAATCCTGCTTATTCCAATTTTGGTTCGCTGGGGGTCACAGCTTATTCAGTCAAGGTTGGGTGCAAGGCAGGACTGACTCTCTTACAGGGCACTAGTTCTTCACAGGACCTACTCATGTAGACTCTCTCCCTTGCTCACATTGGGATCAAATCAGAGTTATTAGTTAAGGTAACGTTCATGTCCTTAGGGATGCAGGAGAAATACTCGCCCAGGCTTAAGGAGAATGTGCAAACTCTGTGCAGAATGCAGGTCAGAATGCTGGAAATGTGACTCAGCAGTGCTGACAACTGCACAACAAAGAGTTGTATCTCAACCGGTACACATTTTACTGGCTAGTTTATTTTAGGTGCAGGTTGGAAGTAGTGGCCTAAATTATCATGGCTCAACTTCCATAATCTAATGAAAATGAACATAGTCTTGGCTGAAGATGTGTTGTAACAAACAATGTCAGACCTCTGAAAGTGCACAAGTTGCCAAGGACGTCATTCAGAGAGTGAGAGACATTGTTTATGGTTGCTAGTGTCATGAAATGGAATCTTCACAAATGCAGAAAGGGTGTGAGGCCTCCAAAAATAAGCCAAGAAGCAGGTCAGGATCAGCCAGGCTGCAGACACTACCAGTTGGCTTCAGCCGGAGAAGTCCCTAAATATGGGCAGCTGGCAAAACAACACAAAATATTCACAAATATATATATAAATATATAAAAAACACCAATCCCCAGCTTGTGAGCAAAAAGGGCAACAAGGATTCTTTTTATATTGAAGATTTATTTATCAAAAAAAGAAAATTAGGCAAAAATGGTCAACAGAGAAGAAAAAGGCAAAGGACTTACCTAAAAGACAATCCTTCTGCAAATAAACCCCAATACACAATCCTTAGGCAGAATCCAAGAAAACGGGCTGTTACGAATTGTGCACTTGAGAGAATTTTTTTTCTCTCTTAAAAATTTTTTTAGAACAATATAATATGTGGGATTTTGGAGTGCTTTATCTGTAGCACCTTCTGGGTAGGTTCTTTGAAGTTTCGTATGTTTCCTAAATGTAATGATTAATTATTCACGGTGCCGCAACATTGTTTTATAAATCGGGTAGCCCCAGGTTATTACTTCTGTTACTGGCATGTGGCTCAAAAAGCACAAACGCCACGCCTTGTGTCATAAGCGCCCCCTTTAATTCTAACAGCTTCATTCAGTATCTGTGACAGAGATAACAACTCTTTCAAATGAAACATGCATTCCTTCTCAGCTTTCTGGTTTCTGATTCTCCCGTTTCTCTCTCTGACTTTGATTTCTGGTTTACAATTAAGCATGGATGTTTAGGATTTTGGTTTCCACTTGTTTTTGTTTGACAAATGCTTCATCTCCTGGTCCTTTTCTCACCTTTGGGCAGAATAGGTTTAGGTTAGGTTTAGGTTTCTTTATTTAGTCATGTTTACACAAGAAAACATGAAATTTGCCTTCTCAGTTGCATCTAATAACAGGTAACAGACAGAATGAAATAAAACAGACAAATAGAAATAAGAAAGGTTAAGGTAAGGCAGTTAGATAAAACATATTTACACCAAAAAAAAAAGGTAACAGGATATATATTAAAACTTTAAACATTATCTCCGATACTTCTTATTGAAAAGTCGTATGGCACTAGGAAGAAAGGAGTTTCTGGAGCGATTTGTGTGGGTTTTCAAAGCAACTATCCTTCCTGATTTACTGAAGTTTAGTTCTACATGTAATGGATCTCTGTCATCAGTTGAGATGATTTCCAGTTTCTTTAGCATTGCCCTCTGACACACACTAGTCAATACAGGCAAGAATTTCACGAAAACCTGTAGTACCCTAGTACCATGTTGTACCATGTTAACCATTATGAATGTAGTGAGCAGTCAAGCAAAACGACACCTTTTATTGGCTTAATAAAAAGATTATAATATGCAAGCTTACAAGGCAGTTCAATCACATCTTACCTGAAGAAGGGGCCTGGGTTGCCTCAAAAGCTTGCATATTGTAAACGTTTTAGTTAGCCAATAAAAGGTGTCATTTTGCTTGACTTCTCACTACAAAAACCTGTAAATCCAAACTCTTCCTGCGCTCTGACTTCCAAAGGTCATGCAAAAAGACAATTTCCTCTCAGGGATTAATTCAGTATATCAAATTCCAAACTAGCAATACTCCCAGAACTTCACAATGATCTTCGACTCCTGAGCCTTCTCAACTGACTTTAGGAGGGAGGGGGAGGGCCAAGGAGTGGTGATGTCTGGTCGGCCCCACCTTCTTGGGCTCCACCCACAAGGAACAGAAAATTAACCAATAATACGCAAAATTAAAAGAAATAAAAACACCAAAAACTATAATACAAATACAACAAGAACAACATGTTAATAAAAACAGCACACGTTAACACATAACAGCCAGCAGCTTAGCCAAAATCCGCCCGTCTGTCACTGCCTCCAAAGAGTCAAGGCTTGTACAAAAGCAGCCCCCCATTGTGTAATCAAATTTTATGTTTTTCTTGTTTGTATGTGTGATGGTGTGGGTCGGCTCCATGCTCCCACTTCCATTTTGGGAGCTTCTTGAACCCGACACCATGAATAACGTAACCGAATGGGCATTGCAGATGAGGACAACACACACACAAAGCAAAAGGAATGGTGAAAAAGTGAACAGTGCTTTTATTCAAAGACAATTCAAAAAGTATCCAAAAGTGCATTGCTTCAGAATGTTCCGTAAGTAAATATCCATAAAAAGTAAAAGGCGCAGGTAGAGGTTAAAAACAGTTCAATAAATATTTCTTTAAAAACGAAGAGGTTAAATACCAGAGACAGTCCATAAAAGCAGTGAGCCCCAATGCTTCCCTTTAAATCAGGCATCTTCTCTCCTTATCCTGTCTGGACCTTGAAGAAGGAGGCAACGCTTGCCAACAGGTGCAGTCAACCTTCTTATCGGGGCTTATTTTTCTGCCGCCCTTCCTTTGGCGTCTGCAAGGCAACCCAACGAGCCCCACACATCTCTCCCGCTGCTCACCTTCGGCCCTTGCGGGGAGACGCCGTCGTCACTCGGGTCACTCCTACCCCCAAGAAAGCTCTCCTTTCACAGGCTCATTCCTGACCACCTGCCTCACTCCATTCAGCGTATGCACACTCGCTCTACATCTCCTGCCCTTTTTTTTTTTTTTACACTCCTCACACTCACACCAAACTGCCACGGACTCCACTGTACAACAAATCTTTTTATTTACTTTTTGATTGACTGGAAGGATTCATTACATTAAATAGTACAAATTCTATATCTCATTCGGATTACATGTCTTTCTCCTACCCTCCTACATTAAAAAAGACAAAGGTTTAAAAAGAAGTAATCACAAATTGTAAAACTTTCAGATTATTGCCATAGTTCTGCTTGTTTATGATAATGAAAACAACATCCACTGCCTGGTAGTGGACAGTGACAAGTCCGCTATGACTCTTAGTTTCCTTAAGAGGCATTAGCTCTCTGGAAATGTGTTCTTTTATATTGCGGCGTTTTAATTAACCTGAATTATAAATTATTATAAATTAAAAAGGTATTATCCCACCCAGCATGCAAAATGACAGTTACAAGTTTACACGACAAGTTAGGATAATTCTAGCTCTTTATGGACGGTTTCACGCAGCATTACAAACAGGAAGCTTATGACAGACATATGAAACCATGGGAATCTTGATCTGTGCAGTCCGTCATCTTTCATTGCCACGCTGTTCGACCTCGGATGGAAGACATACTCTTCTGCCTGGAAGCTTCAAAGTGTTGGCCGTAGGTGTCCATTCTTAAATACAGGTTGGTCCATGTGCAGGCTCTTGGCTCCGATCCAAACAAGGACAGGAAAGTACTCAAACCCCACCTTCAAACATACAGGAATAGCACAATGCCTACATACAGTTCTCATTCTCCCAACAAGGAAAGAGATTTTTGCTGACGGAGGACAGAAATATACACTAGTCTGTCTTTAGGCTGACTATTCAATTCTCCAGTTGTCTGTGGCTCTCTAGCCCTGTGCTTGGCTCGGCAATTCTAAATGCTGCTGTTGTGCTCCTGTGTACCATACTTGGTCTGCCCGTATGAATGAGTCCATAACAGTGGGCACAGAGAACAGTGACATTAAACTTAATAAAAAAAACACATAGTATAACACTCTTCAATCATTTCCTTAAGCTCTTCTTTTGAGTTTTAGACCACCCATGTGTTCAATGTGAAATTACGTGGTGTGACAATTTAATTCCCGGAATGGCCGCGTAGTGTCACCCGTGATGTAACTGTATCCAAATCACATGAATATTTGTGTTTGAACATATTTGAATTAATATGTGCGTAAACTGCAAGCTGATACAGCCAATAGTCAGCTATTGGGAAGGTAATAGATATCTGCGTGTACGCTTTGGCGTAAAAATGGGGGATTGAAATTCAGAGTAACGTACGAGTATTAATAATTTTACATTTTATGTGAAAATCAGCAAATGTGCTACTGAAACATTACAACTGTTGCAAGTGGCATATGGTGAAGATGCTATGAAAAGTCGAGTGTGTTTGAGTGACATAAGAGGTTCAAATATGGGCAAGAAGATGTGACGGATGACCCCAGAAACGGAAAGCCAAAAACAACAATGATGGACATTAATATTGAAAATGAGTTCCAGGCCTGCTTCCAGAAATGGGAACGCTGTTTAAGTCAGTGTATAGATGCATAAAGGGAGTACTTTGAAGGTGACAGTAACCACTAGTGTACAGCTTCACATGTATATTTTTTAAAGGCACATTCCGGGAATTAAATTGTCACACCTGGTATATCTAATATTTCCATCCATCCATTTTCCAACCCGCTGAATCCGAACACAGGGTCACGGGGGTCGGCGGGAGCCAATCCCAGCCAACACAGGGCACAAGGCAGGAACCAATCCTGGGCAGGGTGCCAACCCACCACAGATATCTAATATTTGCACATCTTATATGTGAGACTTCATATTTATTTACATTAAACTTTTGTCTAGCCTGAATTCTGTCCATCTCCACTTGTATGGACATAGGAAGTTGTAACACAAGGCAATGCATGTGTCATGGATATCGAGTCTCTGGACTTTCTCTCTTATTAAGATTTTATGTTTCCAAACGGAGAGGTCAAAGCAGTCAAAAACCCTGCCAAAGACAATACATATGTTTTGTTAATTAAACAAAGAATTAAATGTTTAAAAATCTCACAATACAAAATTCTACTAATATCAATAAATGCAAGAAGCTACAAACAGAAAATACATTTTTAAAAATGAACAAAACTAGGGCTGTGAAAAATAAAGTGATAAACAAAAAAGTGGGCTGATAAAATGGAAAAAATCAAGCAATAAATGACCAAATCAGTAATTAGAATCCAAACCTCAAGGTCTCAAAAGGCAAAACTATTATTCTTAAAATAGTATGCCATACAAAAAGATATCTAAACATGAAAGATGGAGCACTAAAGGGAACCAGAGAATGCAGCTGCACAGCAGTTAATGCCACAGCAAGGTGTCAGTGGCAGCGGGTGGCCTGAACAGGTGTCGGGTGTCTGCGTCCCTGTCACCAGAGGGCTGTAGATTAATTAAAGGTTCTGCCCCTGTAATTAAAGAACACAACAAAGGGAACCAAAAGGAAAGAAAACAAGGTAAATAAAGCATAAAGTGCTGTTGACTACGCTAATTCCGAACAGTTACAAAAAGCTTTTTCAAAAATCACCACTAGAGGGGGATATACCGCCAAATCCCAGCTGGATAAGAGGGCAAACGCAGGATCTTTATAAACATAAAAGATTTATGTATAACTAAGTTACTCTGTGAAGCAAGACTTCCATAGAACACAAAAAGGAATTGCCTGAGTCCCAATCCAGAAAGTCAGAAACAGAGCACAGGTTCAAAAATCCAGAAATTCACAAAAAAGGCACAAGGCACAGCACAACACAATAACTCCCCCAATGCAGAGTGCACTGACAGTGAACTGTCAAGAACTATGAGAGACCCTCCATATTTATAGGGTGGAGGGCAGTGATTGGCAGGTGATCCCACCTCTTGGGGAACCACCCACAAAACACAGGCATTGGCAACAAAACACAAGTACAGTACCATTACATACAGTAGATACAACAGCACACATAAAGACAAGAAGCATGACAGTGAACCCTGGCCAGTGTGGCTGACATATGACATAAAGGGAGCAAAGGCAAGGAAACAGGAGAAGATGACAAACACATATGGGTGAGGAAGCACAGAAGTGCTAGGTTGGTGTGGTGCCATCATTCTAGATGTTCCTGCACACATTTTGTGACATTGACTAGAAGGTGAACTTTGAATCACATAATTAACAAAAGGTATTGCCTGCTTTCTTTTTGCTTTTTCATTTCTTTTGCTGCACTGTGTGTGTGTGTGTACGGCCATATCTAGTTTGAAACGATCTAACAGCTGTTACTGTGTAGCATTCTGGATCCTTTACTGCAGTCCACAAAGGCTTATTTTGCCCATTTAATGCTGTGCCCTGAATTTTTACAAATAGCAACAGAATTAAACATTTCACAAGTTTTAAGGAGTTTTATTTAATTGGTTAGTGAAGACAATGGGAATGAATTTCTGGTTAAACTTTTTATTTAAAGATCAAACATGCTGAGCTTTTTGAAAAAAAAAACTGCATACATTAAAAAAATAAAAAAGAAAAGAAGAATTCACAATAATCCAAAAAGAACATCTTCTGTGTAATAAGCAGACGTGTAATGATAGTGTTCTTTTTCTTTTTCATGAAACTGCTTGATGCTCAATTCCGGTTTTCCGACAGCAGTGAGGGGGGGCTCACTTCGTTTCACGTGTCCTTCTCAGTGAATCGGGGCACAAAATGCGTCTGCAGTTCCAACGCAGAGGCTGATTGTTTTTCAGGCTCCATAATCGTCTTACATTTCTTTTGATCCTTGAGTAGGGTGGAGGTGACTTGAGGTAAGTGTTGCCGTTCCCAGTCTCCCTGAAAAACAATAGGCAGTTGCTTTCATTATTGGTCTTTCATGTATTGTGTCGTGTTACCATTCAAGTTCCTTCAGACATCAAAGACTCGTTATCTCCGTGTAATCAGCCCTTTTTTGTTTCAATTGCACCTTTATATTGTGCACCTCATCTCTGTTAGGAATGCATTAGACATCTGTGTGTTTTTCTTTTAGTCTTGTTTACATGTTTTATTCATTTTTTATTTTCTTTTTGAAACACTTCCCTCATTCTCCATGTTATGAATCAAAGAGTAGGTCTCATTCATTTTTTCATTTTCTAACCCACTTAATCCAGACCAGTGTCACAGAGGGGGTTGGAGCCGATCCCAGCTAGCACTGGGCAAAAACACTCCAACCACTCACTAAGGTGTCACCAGTTCACCCAACCTCCATGTCTTTGGACTGTGGGAGGAAACCCAAACAGACACAAGAAGAACACGCAGACTCCACACAGGGAGGACCCGAGGTGCGTACCCTGGTCTCCTTACTGCATGGCAGCATCGCTACCACTGTGCCACTGAGTAGGTGTTCTGACAACTGTAAATCAATTGAAAACATGAGGGGAAAGAGAGAAAGAACAGGGGCTGACAAGAAACATAGTCAAAACATGGGCAAGAGTCAGAAATCCAAAAGAAGCCATCAAAAAAACTCATTGGAGTGTAGTGGAGAGCAAAAATTGGTAAGATCTAGCATATGTTGTGATAAATATTTTATGGATTGTCTATAGCTATAAAATTGTCTTTATGCTTTTGTTTTAATTTTAATAATGTTTATTTATCAGATAAGACTTCTGCATGTAGTTAGCCTCTAGCTGAAATTCCAAAGCAGGAACTGGCTGTCCTGCTAGCCCCAGGGATATATTGGTGGCAAAGATGAAGGTACATGGCACTGACCGACAGCTGGATTTTCTTTTGGGTTGAGTTAAATTAAATTTTCCTGAGACAGAGCTGATGTAATATACCCCATTGGTTTAAGAGGTGTGTAAGAGGAACCTCTATAGGGCTGATACAGAGCTTTAGTCTCTCTCTATCTCTATCTCTGTCTCCTACTCCATGCAGTCCCCTTGCTGCTGTCTCTGCCAGAGGCCATGCTAGAGGAGGTTGGGAGCACACACTGATAAAGCCCACTACCACATGATGAACCACCTCAGGATCCCAATTAGGTTCCAGAGTGCAGCTGCGCAACGGGTGACACCTCAGCACCACACTGGTTCAAATGGAATAGAACAGTGAGAGGTTATTTACAGTGGCTGGAGTGCCAATCCTGCCACCAACCCCTGAATTTCCAACTTCCAGGGCTGGATGCAGATTAACGTCATACCTAGAATGCAATTGCAGGTTAAGAGAAGAAACCAAAATCAACTTACTAAGACAGAGAGCCACCTGGTAGTTAGCATGATGGACACATTTACTTATTTGGCTGACGCGTTTTTCCAAGGTGAGTTACAACATTTGTGATACAATTGGTCACATTTCTTTTGGTTTTCCAGTTAGAGCCCAGGCAGGTCATGTGACTTGCTTAGGGTCACACAGTGTCAGTAGTGAGATTTGAACCCACAACCTCAGGGTTTGAAATGCAAAGCCTTAATCACTACACCACACTGTGAACTTCCAGACACAAGGTGAACTGCTTATTATCAAGGTTCTCAACATTTTTACTCTACTTACTGTATACTTTGGGTGCAATTGGAAATCTTAAGTTACCCTTTGTATTCATAAATTAACTTTATTTTCTATGTGTTCAGGTACTCAATCTAATTGCTTTGGGTTACAGATGTTAAAGAAGCGGGAGGGGGGTGGGGGGGGGGGGTGGTTAAGGTAAGGACAATAGCAGTCAACCCTGTCAGTGTGGTAAGAATAAACATACAAGAGATGTAGAAGGGATTTGGGGCATTCTGCTAAAGTCTACGTAGTACATTGGAAACCAGAGTCACCTTAGAGTCACCATGACAAAACACACAGTGGGGAAAAAAACAAAGATCCTAACACCAGATATCTTTATGGTAGAAAGGTTAAGTAAGAAGAGGTGGAAGGCCTGGATGTTCAGAATTACATGTTGTCATCTTATGTTGGCAGGATGTAATGACTCAGTGTGTCACATGATGTCTGAGTCACATGAACAGCAACAGGCATAGTGACCCAAAATATTATGATAGCAATGAAGCAAACACTGTGACAAAATGGTGGTGACCATTATAATAATACTTTATATTTAAATAGCACTATTCATAGTGCTTCAGTGAGTGGGGTGCCGCTTCAGCCACTGCTAATGTGTAGAATCCACATGGATGATGAGCCGGCAGCCATTTTTGTGCCATTAAACTCACTACATATTAGCTGTTTTCTGGTGAAGTGGTGAGAGGCAGTTAGCTAACTAGAGACAGATAATGATGAGGGGGCCAGAATGACTAGGCCGTGGTGGGCAATTCACCCTGGACATCGGTATACACCATCCTCTTTACAAGGGTGCCCACGGATTTTTTTATGATTACAGAGAGTCAGGACCATACAATAAACAGAACACAAAATGGTGTGAACAGAACAACGATACAAAAAAAGCACAAAAAAAATGCACACAGTCTAGAAACGAAGGTAGTAAAGGACTGTGTCAGTATGTATGCTGTTCACACCTTGGAAGTTTTCACATTTTATTGTTATACATCATTGAATTACAGAGGGTTTCTTCCACTGACCAACAGATAAAGACTATTTAATGTCAAGTGGTCTAAATTAATTACAAACCTAAGAAACAAAGAAATATATCACATGTATTCTCCCCCCTCAAGTCAGTTGTGGTCCCCAGGGGGCTCTGCAGCTCCCCAAACTCCCGACACATAGGCTCGGACACAAGTTTGCTTTGTCTAAAGGCTTTATTGGTGCAAAACACTTTCCAAAGTAAGTGTTTGTCACACCACAACCTCACACTGCTTCTCTCACTCCCAGCAGCACTGTCATTTCATTTTCTTCTTCTCCGCTCCTCCCAGCAACCTTTGTCTTCCTTCACCCAACTCTGGCTCCCAGAATGAAGCGGAGCTGCTCCTTTTATCCCACACCCTGGAGTACTTCCAGGGATTTGAACTTGCAACTCAGAAGCACTTCAGGGAAAGGCCGAAGCCCCACAGAGTAAGGATTCCCAATCCCCACAACTCCCCCAGCTGACCCCACGGAACCCAGCAGCACTGCTCCCTGGGACTACAACATCCAGCATGCCCTCCAGGTATCCGTGTGGGAATCCTTAGCCTGGGTAGGCTGTCATCCTGTGTCTTGGTGGAGAAAACTGTCCTCTGCTGTCCTTTCGTTACAATGGCCTCTGGGCGCATAAGGATCCATGTTTGGTCCCGACCGTGATGCCCACCCATGTTAGGCCCTCCATCACACACTATTTAGTAAATGCACCTTTGGCAACCATGAGAGCCTTGAGTCTGTGTCGACAGGACTCCCTCTCTCTATCAGCTTTGCTTATCTCCACGTCTTAATGTTTCCTCATTCTTCTCTGCAGAACTGCTCAGCCCTGTCAAGTTACATGTTGCTTGTGAGTGATCAGCCTTTTTCAAGTCCAGCCACATATTCTCAGTTGAACTGAGATCTGGACTCCAACTTGGACACTACAGGACTTTAACATTGTTTTTAAGCCATTCTTGCGTAGCTTTGGCTCTCTGTTTGGGATTGTTGTCTTACTGGAAAACAAATCTGATCTCAAGGCGCAGGTTTCTTGCAGACTGCATCAGGTTTTCCTCCAGGATTTCTCTGTGTTTTGCTGCGTTCATTTTACCCTCACAAGCCTTCCAGGCCTGCTGCAGAGAAGCATCCCTACAGTGTGTCATAGGTGGCCTGCAGCATTGGGCAAATTTTCAATAAATAATTGGGCCCTCAGAAGTGCAGGCTTCAATCAGGCAAAGGTGTGCGTGAGTGCATTTCACTCCACGGTTAATTGAGGTGCTGGCTGATCGTGCCACATACACGTACGGAGGTGGGCAGATCAGTCAGGTGCTTCAATGGTGCCATGGAGGAAGTAGCTGTTTGAACCTGCGCCCAGCTTAGTATATGAAGAATCTGCTTAGGATAAATGGGGGAACAGATAAAAGGACAGCGAAGAGACAGAAAGAACAGGGACGGAGGTTAATGAAAGGAGAGACGAGGGTAGGAGAGCTGCTGCGAGCGAGAGAGAAGGCAGACAACAGTGAGGAGAGTCCCTTGGGGAGTGTGAGGCCAACACTCAGGGCTGCTGAGGGTCACCCCAGCTGAGCAGTTCAGAGAGCTGGAGTGACGCGTTGCTTGATGTAGCGGTTCACTGTGCAAGTCCAAAGAGAGGTAGCGGGTGCTGCAGGGGTAAGGGAAGGCTCGGGGTGGTGTCCTGTGGGGGACCCATGGTCTGCTGGGATGCAAGCCTGGCAGCGGGTGTCAGGGGCTCGGCATGGTGCCCTGCCAGGGCCACAGATGGCTGCAGGGACCCAAGCCTAGGAGCAGTGTGGTTCGGCATGGTGCCCTGCTGGGAGCCATGGGCGGCACAGAAGATAGGCTGAACTGTCGGTTAGGCATCTCCTCGGCTATGAGGCCCTGTTTAGGGGTAAGCCGAGGAGACGTCCATTTTAAAGGGATGCACTGGGGATTTCATATTTAAGAGACAATAGCTGCCTTTCAACCAATTTCGGTACTTTGATTTTATGCACCTACCCCTTGCTATATGTTGTGTCCTCATTTGCATGGCTCATCCTCAGTTATGGCTATCAATGATCCGGGATTAAGAGGCTCCCGGGTGAAACGAGTAGCCTCTACTATGCTTTGTGGTGTGGATGGTGTGTTTTTGATAATGCGCAGTGTAAACATGGCATTTAGTATAATGGTCAAAAAGGTCAATTTTGGTCTTATGAGCCCATTTAACCTTTTTCCAGCTTACTTAGAGTCTGTCCTTTAAAGCCGACTGGTGAAGCACTTAGGCAGCAGTTGTCGTCTGCATCAATCTTAGTCATTGCAGCTTCTAATTACTTCAGGGGTCTCTTGGTGGACTCCCTCACTGGTCTTTTTCAGTTTTTATGGACAGCCTGCTCTGCTGATTTCCTGCTGTGCCCTCCTCTTTCTATTCCTTAATGACTGATTGAACTGGAACTCCAAGGGAGTTCGGTGTTCAGTAACTTGATTATTTTTCTTGTCTCCATCCCTTGACTTTGGTTCTCAGTGTTGGTCCGGGGGTCCCACTGTGGCTGCAGGTTTTTGTTCCAACCAACTTCTGTTTTTATTTGGACTGCTAGAATGAAGTGATCTGTTATTACCCAGTTTCAGTGTTTTGGAGTCAATGTAAAAATGACAGAAATAAGTTTGGTAAATTTTTATTAAAATGTATTAAGCAGATATATGAATTATTTACTTTTTAAAAATATTTTTTTCCTGATTTTCATTGTTATTTTCCAGGTTTTCTGGTTATTTATCCATTACTGATTAGTGGGTCTGACGCTAAAGTAGTTGCAACCTTTCATCACTCAGTGTTGTTTTCCCAGGTGTCTGCTCTGCTTCTTTTTAATTGTCATTATTAGGAAACAATGAAAGAAGCAAACTACACAGAAAAAGGGCGAACATAATAAATAAACAAATGAGTTAAGCATTTAAAGATACTGAAAAAATAGAAATACTTCTAAATCTCACAATATATAAAATCCAACATCCATCTGTCTGTCTGTGTGTCTGTCTGTCTGTCTGTCTGTCTGTCTGTCCGCTTTTCACGAGAGAACTACTTAATGGATTTAGATCGGGTTTTTTTTCTAGAATTTGCTTGAACATTCCGGTTGATTTTGCGACTTCTCTCATCGCGTTAAGTATCATAGTTTGCTTGTGGGACCAATTTATTTGCATGAATCCGAGAGACACGCAGTGGGCCGAGGGTAGGGGGCAGGAGCCTACTCACTCACGCACCTGCTTTGGAGCATATCTTACCTCCACTGAGCTAGCGAACGAATGTACTACTTAACGGATTTAGATCTAGTTTTTTCTATAATTTGCTTGAACATTCCAGTTGATTTTGCGACGTCTCTCATCATGCTAAGAATCATAGATCGCTTGCAGGAGTGATATGCTTGTCGCTAATCCGAAACAGAGGCTGCGGGCCAAGGGGAGGGGGATGTGTGACGTCAGGAGTGGGGAGCCGGGCAGGGCCCTCCTCACTGTCTTTTTTCACTAATACGTGGGCTGAGCCACGGGACATGGCTAGTAAGTTAGAAATGTAAAAATCATAATGTTGTGCTTTTCTGTTTAATGTTTAATAAGAGATTAGAAAAAAGACCACCTAATTAAATGAGATCAATTATTAGCACTGATTGTGAATGTGGTTGGACCAAACACCTGCAACCATAGAGGGTCCCCAGGACTAAGTTTGACAGTCCCTTCCTTAGAGTGTTCTTTTGTCTTCATTGTGTAGGTTAGCCCACCACACTGACTCACCCCAAGTAGGCCCTTCCACGTAATATTTTAATACTTTTTTTTAGTGTTTATTTCAGCATTTCTTGCACCGAAGTGTGTGATTAACAGTTCTGTACATGTTGATTATGAAACTTTTAACTGGAGGGTCACCAAAACCGGAGTCAAATTCCTTGTAAACATGCATACTTGGTCAATAAATCTGATTCTGATATTGGCACATTTGTACTATAATCAAATGAAACCTCCGACTGGGCGACTGGAGATCTCCACTGAACTCATTCTGTGACTTCTGAAACCAATTGGACGCCCCCAGTGATGATTTAGGGATGTCATAGTTAGGCAGGCAGATACTTTGTGTTTTATACTATTTTTGGTATTAATATGGATAACTTTACAGATGTCAGTTTTCACTTTGAAGAGTCTTTTTCTGTTAATTAGTGTCAAAAAGTCAAATTAAATCCCTTGGGATTCACATTGTAGAACAAGAAAATGTGAAAACTTCCAAAAGCACTGTACTGTATGTAGGCAAGGGTAAAAATGATAAAAGGTTATTTCCACGCTGAAAATGAATGATGGTAAGAGATGCAGTGTTTGAGCTGTATGGCCTTCATCTGGTATGTCTTTTCAACATGGAGTCCAAAAATGAGACGGACTGTGCCTCAGGATTCCACAACTCAAATTTTAATTGGCGCCACCACATCGATTACTTTAATATAAACTCTTTGCAGCATGACAGACACCAGCCAAAAGTCAAGAATGAAACCAAACATACCAAAACTAAAACGCTGGCTGGAAATTACTGTCGGAAGAAGAAACAGGGTTGTCAAACTTCGATCCTGGAGGGCCGCGATGGCAGCAGGTTTTTCATTCCTGCCACTTTCTTCATTAGTAACCGGTTACTGCTACAGAAACACATTTATGTGCCTTCGTTTTTACTGACTTGCTTTTTAAGTTTGCAAATCCCTAATTGCTTCTTGTCCCCTTAACCAGTAGCCAAACAATCATGAGATAAAGAGTGAGCCAAAAGATGACCAGCTAACTCAAGGGTCTGGATCTCCGTTCCAATGGAGGCCACCATTTTCACTTCAGCAGTTTCTTAATTAGAAGCCATTTCTTGGTGTTAATGAAGCACGCTATTTAACTCCATGGCTTCTTGGTGCTCTCGGTGCAGCGCTTTTAGCATTTTCAGACTTGTTGATTTTCTTTCTATGAGAGCATTGTTAAAATGTTTGAATTTGGGCAGATCAGTACTCCTTAAATTTGAACTTTTTTTCTTTTTCAGATATATTATTAAAACAGATGTTGTGTGATGGATACCCAGCTGCAAAAGGGATCAAGTCAACAGGTCGTCTCATTACTGTTTAGCTGCTGGAAATAGTTGAGGGCTCTGAATTTTAAAAGGTAAGTCAACTAAAATTTGGGAACCCCTATCATACAACATTTTAGAAATAACTTCATGCATTGGTAGGTTTTAATTTTGATATCCCGAAAGCACAGGATGTCTTGGCTGTATGCTTCGGGTCTTTTTTATGCTGAGAGGTGAACCGTCTCCCTAGTCTGAGGTGGTGTGCACTCTGCAGCTCCTGGTTTTCTTCAAGCAGCTCTCTGTATTCGAAGGCATTCATCCTTCCCTTAATTCTGACCAGTCTCCCTTTCCCTAATGCTGAGAAGCACTGCCATAGCATGATACTACTACCACCCTGCTTCACTGTAGGTGTGGAATTGGGCAGATAATAATAATAATACATTACATTTATATAGCACTTTTCTCAGTACTCAAAGCGCTATCCACACTGAGAGGCACCAGGAAGCGAACCCACAATCTTCGACAGTCTCCTTACCGCAAAGCAGCAGCACTACCACTGCGCCACCAGTGAGGACAATAATGAGATAATGAGCAGTGCTTGATCTTCTACGGACATAGTGCTTTGAGTTCTGCCTAGACAGTTCAGTTTGTGTCTCGTCAGACCAGAGGATCTTTTTCTCAGGTACTCTGTGACCTTTGATTCCTACTTGGCAAATTATAAGTGGGAGTTAGCCACTGTATTATAAACTAGCCGATGCCCGCTGTAGCATACGGCGGTATAAGAATAGGAACGGAAAATGGTGAGAAAGGAATTTAGAAATCAAGAAGAAATAAATACTTCTTGAAAGATGCAGTTGTGCATAGGTGTTTTGGTGGAGAAGACAGATAATGAGTCGAAAGATCTAACTCTAGAAAAAGCCACGTACAACTGACCATGGCTGAAGACTGGTATCAGGTCTGTGCTCTGGTCTTTGGGTATCCGACAGTGCATGTAGAATTTCCGGCCAAGCAGGATTACATGAGAAAGTGATAAATAAATCAGGCTTTCCGAATTTACGTACTATGGCCATGGCATCCTGATAGTTTTGTTGCATTTATCTTGGACTTCCTGGAAATGTGGACGGTAATATGATCATTTTGCCTACACGTACGTTGCTATTTTCAGCGTTTGCTTGCAGTGCGTCTGATAGTCCTTTGTATTGTTCCACACGCAGAACTTGTTGATGTAATCTGAGATAGTTGAGACTCGCACCCTCTGTTTTAACATACGCATCTACGACGTACTGTTGGAATAGTTTGATGCTGGAGTGCAAAATACTAAATGTATTCCTCATTGCTAATCTGTATGCATAAAATTGGCATTGAGTAAGCCTTATTTGCTTGGCGGTTCCTTTATCGGAAACATGTTGTAAATCTTTGTGCCAGCCAATGTCTCAGTAAGGGAATAAAAGTGGGCAAACCATAATATTGCAATCAATATTGAGCGTGAAATCTGTTTACAGGAGTTGTCTATGGGATAGATGCAAATGTCCCTTTCGGCAGGCGGTTCGCCATTTTCTCTGAAGAAAATCACTGCAACATCAGTATGACATGTCGGGGCATTGTATCGTCGTAAATCCTGCCCAGGGTTTTCCTTGAAAAACATTTGTACAGATGCTGTTGGATTGGACTGAGCGATTTCATGCATGTGTTTGTATGATTTAGCGAAGGGGCTGATGGTGCTGAGCATGGAATCTAGCTGGAGAAGTAAATTTTCGCTGCATGCAGAGTTTACTTTAATTTGTAAGCGTACTTCAGTAGCTTGCGCTGTGTCAAAAACATACAACTGTCCATATCCTGGAGAGGTAGAAGTGGAACCGCAGGCAGCGTGGGGAAGGGTTTGGAAGAGGACGAATAGGAATTGAGAAATGCCGTGTCAGCAGCCTGTGGGCGGGACCGGTTTTGAAGTGGAAGCAGGACAAACCAGAAGAGAAATATATATAAGAGATGCCTGACCGATGGTGTGCTGCTGAGCTGGTTGTCCTTCCATCAGGTTCTCCCATCTCAGCAGAGGACTTCTGAAGCTCTGTTAGAGTGACCATTGGGTTCTTGATCATCTCACTGACCAAGGTTCTTACTTCTTGCCTGGTTACTCAATTTAACCGAATGTCCAACTCTAGGAAAAGACCCGGTGGTTCCAACCCTCTTCCATTTCATAATTTTTGAGTACACTGTGCTCCTGGGAACACTCAAAGCTTTAGAAATGCTTGGTTTTTCTCCTGACATGCAGTGTGAATTGTGGGACCTCCTATACACGGTGTGTGCCTTTCTAAATGATGTCCAATTGGCCACAGGTGGGCTCCAATCAGGTTCTAGACACATCTCAAGGAGAATGAAAGCAAACAGGAGGCACAATATGACCACAATATGGAGTGCCACCGCAAAGGGGGTCTGAATACTTATATGAAGGAGATATTCCAGTTTGTGATTTCTAATAAATTTGCAGACCTTTCTGAAAACATTTTCACTTTGTCTTCATGGATCGTTGAGTGTACATCGATGGGCAGAAGTGGCAAATTTATCCTTTTCAGATTAAATCCATAGCACAATAAAGTGTGCAGATAGTAAAGTGGTCTGAATGTTTTCTGAATCCACTGTAGGCCAGAATTGGAGTTTTACACTGCAGAGCTGTGAGACAGCACTTTGTATTTATAATTTTGTATGTCACGTTTTAGTTGAAGCCTCAACTGGAACAAAACCTCTACGAGAATTTAGTACTCGTAGGGCTGAAATTGGCAGCCATAATTCTAACTTTGTATCTGTGATGTTCAGTCTTCTTTCACCCTGGCAAAGTCTTAATATAATCACAAAGGTTTAATGTATAAATTAGCACACCTATAGAGGAGCGCTAGGAAAGTTGTATTAAAATTAATCAGTCTGATGTCAACTTCTCGACGGTCCTGAACCATCTTAAAAGTGTTCGTTCTATTTTTAGGCTTTATCCCCAAGGCATCTCCAGTGATTAGACACAACGCCAACAAACAGCAGATAATCTGTTCTGCCAGCATCGGCTGATGTGTACTGGAGATGAGACGTGTGCTGTCTTGGAGTCTCCTTGAACACTAAGATACAAGGGCAGGTGATCGTTTCCACAAAAGGTCCCATCCATCTCTATCCAATGTGAAAAATCTGATCAGAAAGGAGACGGTTACTGGCCCAGATGGTAGCCTTTGAGTGTATGTATGTCGAGTTCAAATTAGCTCATCACATCACAGCTGGGAAAAGGGATGATCAATGAGCACCAGTGAACGGGTTATTAGAGAATTGATAAATGTTTAAGAAAAAAAGGATTCCAAGAGTAAACCGCAATAAAGGTCCAAGAGAATTGAAGGGATGAATCAATATAATGGTTCAAATCAATGGCAAATTTAACAAAATCAATCACAGCAATGGAGAAATAATTACAGGTACCTTACAGCAAGCAACTGACCAAAATGGAGCAACAAATGACTATCACAACCCCCTTGTGCGCATAAGGTTAAGTGCGTTTCTGTTAAACATTTGTACTCTGGAAAGTTACACATGGATTATTTGCCATTCCTCAAGTGCAGTTTTAATAAGATTTAAGTGTGTGTGTGTTTTGGTTGATTCAGCTCTAGTGATGGGGTTTAGAGATTATCTCAACAGGAATGAACTTAGAGATGGCACTCCATGTCATCACAAGACACACCAACGAACAGCAGGACAGTTTAGAACGGAATGTGAATTTTTTTATAGTCATTTCTTGCCATCAAAAAATTGATGTCAACAGTATCAGTGGTTCCATTCATTTTTGCTTTGCGCCCTCCACCACCATAACTTATCATCTATGGGGGAAGATTGAAAGCTTTAGATTCGTCAAAAATTTTGATTGTTTTTCTATGGATCTTGATGTTTTAGGGTCCCCTGATATTGAAAACATCGATATCTCAATGATGTATGTGTGACCGTCTCTGTATCACAGCATCTTGAGGACGGCCTAGAGCTAAAATGGCTGGACTGAAAAATACCAAACTTGAAACTTAAGCTTGTTATGAGATAACGATGTGCTGTTTAGTTTTTGAGCCAAACCATTCAAGAGAAAAAGGCACTCAAAAGGATCCCTCAAATACCGTAATTCCGCAATCTATATATATAAAAGACTAAGTCACCTGACCATGGGGTACGCACGCATGCAAGACAGAGCCCCGCCCACCAACTCTAACCCTCCTCCCGCGTCATGGGATACGCACGACAGAGCCCTGCCCGCCAACTCTAACTCTCCTCCTGCGTCCACCCTCGCTCTCGAGGCATGAGCAGGCAGTGCGCATGGTGTACGCACGACAGAGCCTCGCACACCAACTCTAAGACCATGGGGTACGCACGACAGAGCCCTGTCTGCCAACTCTAACCCTCCTCCCGCGTCATGGGATATGCATGACAGAGCCCCACCCTCCAACTCTAACCCTCCTCCCACGTCCACCCTCACTCTCGAAGCATGCGCACTGCCTGCTCATGTGCCCGCCCCCAACGATTTCCGACAAATACTCCCCATCATTATGTGTGGCTCCCGAGCACTTACTGTCGCCAGTTGCATTAACAAGCAACCTTTGTGGCGTCACATGCATGTACTTACATTGACGACAAATCTGACGGCTCTTCCTCACAAACAAGATTTCGCAAAATGGGAAGTAACTTTCACCAGCGTTGACTCCATCGTCACAGACGATCCCGCAGATCAACTTTCATTCCCTGAAGAATTTCTTAGCAGTCTTACTCCCACTGGCATGCCATCCGCATAAACTCCAAATTAAAATTGGTTCAGTCGTCATGCTTCTCAGAAACCTCATGCCAGCAAGAAGTCTCTGTAATGGCACTAGACTGACTGTTACCAGCATTCACTGCAATGTACTAAAGTGTAAAACTATCGCAGCTCCTGCCTCACAAACTGTCCTTATTCCCTGGATTTCCCTGACCACATCATATTCAAATTTGCCTTTTACTTCTACACGCAGACAATTTCCTGTTAGATTGTCCTTTGCAATGACAATTAATAAGGCACAGGGACAAACTTTCAAAAAAATATGCCTGTATCTGCCAAAACCAGTTTTCAGTAACGGACAATTGTATGTTGCTCTCTCCACAGTTCCATCTTTTCATTCACTCACAGTCGTATCCTCAAACCCACCCCATTTGGACAACTGTGTCTTTCAGGAAGTGTTCACCCATCAATAAATAATTATGCAGCGTATACTACACCGCGGGTCGGCTAGTTAATTATAATTCTCTCATCAATTGCTACCATAATGACCTATTTTATGATCAGAAAGATCAGCATGAGAGCAGTAAATAATTACTGAAATGTTATAGAATAATTTGGGCAACTTGTTTCCTAGGGTGCAAAGCCTACTGACGCTCATGTCCGAATTTTTGTTCCAATGTGTTTCTGAATACATTTCATTTTGTAACCACTTATTGGTTTTGCATGGCTCTGTTTATGCAGTTGATAGATTAATGACGAGAGGTGTAAATCGTGTGAAGTCTTAACCACAGCAGTGGTTAAAAAAGTGAACGTCATCCTTTTCGATTTAACTGTGTTTGTAGATACTTAAAAACAACTTTTTCTACTACTTGTTATATTCTTTGGATCCCCTAGCTTTGACTTTGTTTTGTTTCTGGACTTTGATTCTCGTCTCTCTTTTTGGTCTAATGAGTGAATCTCCTTTCTGACTCTCAATCCCCTTGCCTCATCTTTTCGTCTCATGTTTTGGGACTTTTCTGATGTTTTTCTTAGTCCCCATCTCCTGATTCCTTAAATAAAGCCCATTTATGACTGCTCCTGTCCATGCAGCCTTTTGAATTGGAAAGTCGCTCTTACTGGTAACAGAAGACTTTCTAAAAATAAGAGTATTTTAGCAAGACTTGGTATATATTCAACCAGCCAAAAGTTTGATTACACTCAAAATCTTTCATTTTTTTTGATAGAAATTGATAGCTTTCCTTATCAAGATACCATTAAATTGATTTTAAGATACAGCCAAGATATTACTAGTGGTGCTAATGGCAATTATTGCTTGAAATGTTTTTCATGTACTGCATACATATGACTGCCAGAGCCGCCACCAGGGGGAGGCAACCATGAAACCTGTCAGGGGCCCCGAGATTACTGTGAATCATCATCTGATGGCACCAACTGGACGTCCGAGGTCGAAAAGTAATTGTTTCATTCTTGTAGGCGCGGGTATGGCTATCATATGCTATTTCAGTTTAAACTCAGTATTAGTATGAGTGCCACTGCAAAGCATTTTTAGTTCCGACAAATTAAATCCTCACCAGAGCCAGATATAACCCTGCTAAGAATTGCACTCATTGTTGTACCCACCGTCGAAGAGGTCCCTACAGCTGAACATCTCCAGGATACAAGGGGGGCCCAGCTAGTTCAAACATCAAGCTTTAAACTTGCAATAATATCTTTTGGGAATTACAAGAGAAGAAGAAATTGCAGAAATTGGTGGTACGTACACATACTATATGCAATATTATATAAATTTAATTATGGTTGCGCAAAATTTCAATGTGATTGACGTGAAGCATGAGTGTAGCATAGGCACGTCACTCGTTCAGCTTGGGGAAGTAAAATTATCACATTATGGATCCAGGGGGCCCAGATGCTCAGTCGTAATTGTCAGGGGCCCAAGATTTTCAGCAGCAGTTCCTTCACAGTTCTAATGGTAAACTCCCTTAGCTTATCCATTGTTTTAATGCTAATTGGTTATTAGACAAAACTTTGTAATTGCATTTGCACCTCTGAACACGGCTGCTCTGTTCCCGTAGCCTCTTTAGAGTTATATTTTTTCCTCAAAAAAATCTGGCTTGAAAAATGACATGAATAATAAAAATAATAATATGAACAGCACAGTGCACATGTGTGAGTGAGGTGAGCGTTACTTTCGGATTTCCAGAATCGCTTTCACTGTTCGTTTCATTGTCACTGCCTGGAGACTACTGTTGAGAGGCATTTCTTACGAGACATCATTATGATGCCACGAGAAGATGTGTCTACACTGTTGCCCGGGTAACGCTCAGGCCTGACGCTTATCTAAGACATGCCTGTAACGTAACACTTGGCACTTAATGCTGTTGGCACTTTTATAGTCTGAGTAAACCTCGGGTCTACGAGAGACATGTCTATACTGTTGCCCAAGTGACACTAACGCTTTTAGCGCTGTTTTTACAGCCCGACTGACACAAGGGTCTAATGCTAAGGAGGTTAAGTTGCAAGATACTAAATCTGTAACTCTATAAAGTGTGCAGGGACTGAGGGGCTCTGAATATTTCCTGAACCCACCATACACCATGGACTGGCAGCTAATGCCTCAAGGAAAGTTTTGCTCTAACTGGATTAAAAACAGATAGAGGTAATGGATGGATTGGTAGACATGGTTGTCTAAATCAAACAGACATCTCCCGATACTAAAGCACCCACCAGCCCTAAGGCATGTGAATTTTAACTCATTGTTTAACTCATGTTTTCTGTCCCCCTACAGCTCCCCGAATTTTCTCTTCTAAATTTACAAGCTACCATCGCAACCCTCGAGCTCGACAGAGTTTTAGCCCCACCTGGCATTCACTTTCAAAGCTTTGGACCCACCAACTACCAGCACACGTTTTGTCTCTACTTACTGGGAACCTGATGGCAGAAGACTGATTGCAGTGCATGGAGATGGGAGCTGTGTCATATAGCGCCCGCAGCACCTGTTTGCTGAAGGAGTCCCAAGAAATGGCCGCAAACTGCTCAGTGACTGAATCCCGAGGACAGTGACACGTCTCATCATCATGGAGCCTGAAAAAAAAAGCAGTCTGGTTACTTTAGATGCATAAAAGACTGCCCCAAAAATAATGGGTGTTATTTTGGTGTTTCACCACTAGAAGTCACTGGCGCATATGAAGCAAACGACTCGAAGATCTGAAAGTGGAAGCTAATTACAAAGAATGACCCATCAAGATTCGATTCGAATTGGAATCTCACTCCCCGTTTTAAACACAAACCTGTTTATGAAGGCAAAATACTTCTGCAGGTAGCCATTGTCCACAGCACTCTTGCACAGCTCTAACTCGGTGTGAGGGTAGTAGTGGACATAGTTAACGCACATCTCCTCCATGATGCCAAACCCTCCCTGTCAAAAGCAAAAAGATGTACAACACGATGAGTGGGAATTGGATTATAAACTGTTAGAAACGGTGGAACAAGAGAAACCTGACAATATCGGATACCCTGAATGCCAGCATGAGAGATCAGTGTGGTCTAGTACACGAACATTTAGGTTTTTATGAAAGGTGTGGAGTCCCCTAGGGGTCTGGGACCTCCTATTTATTTATTTATAAAGCACTTTAAAAACAACATCAAGGCTGACCAAAGTGCTGTACAATAAAACCCAACATATCAGACACACAATAACCAAAGGGTAAAAGAAACAGAAACACATAAAAGCTGAACAAATTCATAATAAAAAAAGTGCACAGATAGTCAACATATCACACTGGGTTGAAGGCCAGGGAGTAAAGTGTGTTTTTAAATAGGATTTAAAGACAGCAAGTGAAGGAGTCTGCCTAATGTGCAACAGCAAATTGTTCCAGAGTTTTGGAGCTGCAATTGAAAAAGCCCGATCACCTTGGAGGTTGCATCTTGTGTTAGGAACACATAAAAGCATCTGGTCTGCTGACCTGAAAGAGCGAGACGGTACATAAGGGTGCAGCAGCAGTTCAGACAGATAAAATGGGGCACAACCATTAAAGGATATAAAAACAAATACAAGGATCTTAAAATGGATTCGAAAACGAACTGGAAGCCAGTGAAGGGAAGCCAAAATCGGGGTAACATGCTCGTGCTTTCTTGTAAAAATCGAGCAGCAGCATTTTGCACCAGCTGTAGGCAAGCAATGGAGGCCTGGCTAATTCCAAAAAGAAGCGCATTGCAGTAATCAAGATGAGAGGATATAAAAAGCGCGTATCACTTTTTCAAAAATGCGTTTAGTATAAAACAGGCTTAATTTTTGACAGCTGGAACAAGTAAGATTTTACCACTGCGTTCACATGTCTATCAAGTTTTAAAGTAGAATCCATTTTCATACCTAAATTTGTGATCATGGATTTCTCATATTGAGCCGCAGTGGAAAGGTCGATGCAGGGGGTCCCATTGGTGCCATTGGGTCTAAACAGCATGACTTCTGTCCTTTTCTCATTAAAATTTAGAAAATTTAATGCCATCCAACTTGATGTCATTTGAATCCTCTGAAAATCTGAAAATTAAATATGTGAGGGTTCCCATAAAATCATATGTTGAAGACATATTTAGTGGTATAAATCACTAGGTTTATAAGGATATGTGCCTAAATACAGAAAGGCCATTGTAATCTGTCAATGACTGAAGTACACTTATGTGATAAAGTAAGTGCACCCCATGAAATGTCTTTTTCTTTTTTGACATATGTGGACATATCAAGATTGGATCTTCATTTAAGCAGTCTACAGTATATAAAGGTGATATAATATAACAAACACCTTGCCAAATTTACATTTCTTAGTCCATTGTACAAGTTAAATAATCACACAGTAAATGTTAAAATCACATGTGGAAAACATCAGTGTACCCCCATATTATACACTACCTGAAATTCGTAAAATTAGAATTGGATGCACCAGATCAGGTGCAAACATCATTAGAGAGGATCTTATCTGAACCTCTGATTTAATCCTCACAAATTTACTTTGATTCACTATTTGTGGCTGAAGTGTGTGTTTTCACCATGCCGAGATCAAAGGAGCTTGGTGACGCCTTCAGGAGAAGGTCATAAATGCTTATGAGTCTGGGAAGAGGTTTAAAAAAACATCTCCAAACATTTGGAAGTCAACCATTCCACTTTCTGGAACATCAATTATAACCAGAGAAGATTTCAGAAACTGCTAATTTGTCCAGGCAAGGCCTCCCCAGCATGTTCAGTCTCATATCAGAACGCACAATGCAGAAGGAAGTCTTTGAGAACCCCAGAATTTTATCCCTGGACCTACAGGTAAATGTTGCCACTGTTGATGTCAACGTCCAGGAGTCTACCATTAGAAAAAGGTCACACAAATTAGATCGACGTAGGAGGTGTGCCAGGAGGAAATCTTTGTTGTCCAGAAACAACATCAGGGCAAGACTAACATCTAAGGAACATCTAAGTAAAGATCAGGACTTCTGGAAAAATGCAGTCTGGGTGGATGAGGCAAAGATAGAGTTACTTGGCCATAGTAACAGAAGACATGTTTGTTGAAAACCAGAGACAGCACCGGCTATAAAGCATAGTGATGGAAATGTTCCAGGTTGGGCCACTCATCACCATTAAGAATTCATCATTGTACTAGAGGGTGCTTGAAAATGATGTCAGGCCGTCTTTTAGTAGATTGAAGCTCAACAGAAAGTGGACCTTACATCATGACAATGACCCTTAAACATACTAGCAGGTCCGCCAAAAAATGGCTGAAAAGAAAGAAATGGAGGGTTCTTGATTTGCTTAGTCAATAGCCGGATCTGAATCCAGTTGAGCTGCTGGGGGTGGTGGGGGTGGGGGGTGTGTGGGGGGGGGATTCACCCTTCAAACGTCACACAGCTGTTAAGTATTCTGCATGGAGGGCTGGGAAAAGGCAGTCGATGTCTGCTATTGTTAGACAGTTAGAGGAAATGCCACCTTGAGGGGGCAATACCAGCTATTAGATCTGAGGTGAGGGGGGCTTACTTTTTCAACAGATTTAAATTGTAACTCTGTTCATTTTTACTGAATAAATTATTGCAAAGTCACACTTTCCTTGTTGCTTTTCAATTACATTACCTTTATCTATAGATATTATTTAAATGAAAATCTAATCTTGATATGTCCACATTTCGTGGGGTGTATTTACTTTTTCACATGACTGTGATTAGATAGAGACAGGTTACCACATCACATCTGTCCACCCAGAGGCTCCTGTATTTTGTGCTAAAGTTGTCTCTTTAATACAATTAGACTACAGAAGATGCTCTGGCTAAACAATGGACACTGATAAATGACCAGCGTTGTCTATCGTAAGCATCATCTCTGAACAGGCCCTCATTGCAATGCTGATGTGGATGTGTATAAATAAATGAAGCCTTCCTTCCCTGAGGGCAGATCCTGTTTTGAAAGTCTTACGCATTGTGCTTAGTCACATGTGTCTGCATAATATGACATGTTAGTTACTCTTGAATTGTAAATGTAATGCCTTGTGGCACTTCTTAGCTGTACATGGCGTTGGAGGCTAACAGTTCACTACTCTGGTTAATCAAGTAAAACCTAAAGGCGGCGCGTCGTTGTCGGTTTGAATTCAGGCCTGAGCTTTTTAACATTTTCTGTTTAAACAATCTGTTCTTTTTCTAATTTGCTAAAGTCGTCATTCTAATGTATGCTCTTTTTACACAGTGAAAACCATGGAGAATTATGAATTACATAATGGACAGTATAGATTTATTCACATTAATACTCAGCCAGCTGGGTATGACCAGCACCTTAATGATTTCCTTACTGAGCTGCACTCATTTACATTTATAATGCATAAAATGTTCAGGAAAAAAAAAGGTTAAGGTTCGGTGCCAAACCTGGACCCAGACTGCTGTCACTGTCCTGCTCCACTGACAGACTGAGGAGATCGTTTCTCTCCCAATTCCACCCAGGGGGGTAAACGTTAACATTATACAAAGTTACTGTCTGTTATTCTTGCCTCGCACTCTCCAGCTTGCACTTTTTAACTTGCACTGTGTTTTTATCACTCTTTAATTAATATTGTTTTTACCAATATGCTGCTGCCGGAGTATATGAATTTCCCCTTGGGGATTCATAAAGTTATCTATCTATCTATCTATCTATCTATCTATCTATCTATCTATCTATCTATCTATCTATCTATCTATCTATCTATCTAATCAGCAACTGCTCCCAACCTTTAAGCACATTAATATTTTTCAATAAAGCAGAAATAGCTCAGGGACTAATTTCTAATAAAAAACAGCTTGTTTATGCATATTAAATTATTCCAGTTATTGAACAACTTTGTGTAACAGAAATAATGCCCACCCCAACCCAGGGGTTGCTATAATATTTGGGAAAACCAATACGCATGCTTTGGACTGTTTGGTTGCTGCCATTCCAACAGATGTGAATCACAAATAAAATGCATTCCTACAAATGATTGTGATGCTCCATCCGTGGGAATGACAAATGCAGTATATATGTCTCTGTTATATGCAAATTGCTTATGGTATTTGTAGAAGCAGTGTTAATGTTTATGATCCACCGTATATTGGAATGACAAATGCAATTCATATGTCTCTGTTATATGCTATTTGGTATTGCATTTGTAAAAGCAGAGTTAATGTTTGTGATGTACCATGTGATGGAATGACAAATGTAATGCCTGTGTCTCTGTTATATGCAATTTGGTATGGTATTCATAGAAGCAGTGTTAATGTTTGTGATGCACCATCTGTTGGAATGACAAAACAATGCATTTTTTGCTGCAATTGTTTGTGATGTACCATCTGTTGGAAGGATAGCAACATAGCAAACGTATGGCTGCGCAGATACTTATCCTTTTAATAAGTAAATAAAATCATAAGCTGTTTACTTTGGATTTTGCTTGTTTGCTGAATGCATTTTCACGAAATTCTGTGTGTGCATTGCCATTGGTCTCACTTAAAACATAGGCTATATGGCATAATAAGAAAAGGGGTTATGGGGGGAGGGGTGCAACTCAGAAAAGCAGCACCAATGCCAGGACTACAATGCCCATCAGGCAGCATGTGTGTGCTGAAAAGAGGATATCGTCATCAGCCTGCACAAAGTGCAGAAGGGAAGTACAGCATTTTCTTCTCAGTTTGCCTTTGCCTTGCAGCTCTTGTCTAAGAATACATCTTTTTATCTTATTGTCGCATGTCTTTAGCTATGTGGAATTTCCAAAAGAGAGGTTTTGTTTCATTTATTTAAACCCAGGCAACACTGGGTGTGGTACCAGTATGGTCCCAGTTTTCTTATTTAGGTCCTCAGAATGAAAAGTTTAAGGACCCCCTGTTCCAAACCCTTCTGGCTAACTAAGCCAAACATGGATTGTTACACATTATGTTGTAAGTGCCCAAGAAGAACAACAGGCATCCCGGCCGGGGTGGGTTCCTTACCTGGACATGAGGTCAAAATGGAATAACAGATGAGTATGCTGGCTAGAAGACGAAATGACTTCTTGCCTGGCCAGACTCATATAAACGATGAGCAGTTACCTCCCCCGTACAACAGGTGGCAGTGGTCCCTCCATGGCATCCCAGTTTGGACACCCACCAGAATACATGGCAAATAGAGTCCAGACGTGCAATTTAGTGCTGTTAGAGGTTACTGACGGGGAGGACCTCCCTGGTTTTCATACGACCCGGAAGTGCTTCCAAGAGGGCATGCTGTGGCACCGGAAGCATTCCTGGGTCCCACAGTAAAGGAGCCCACTGCCTTACATCAGGGAATCAAAGTTGGGAGACGGCGGGTGACACACTTGAAGGAAGGAAAGAGGAAGAAGTTGATTGTATTGTGACTGATCTTGGCTCGGGTGATTATTAGAAGGGTGCTTTGTTTAAATAAATATCATCTATTTAAAGCCAGAATTGTTTTAGACATTACTGGGTCTGCGGTTGGTGGCTCAGTCACGGTCCGTGGTGGTTACAGTGTATACAGTTGGGTTCAACCCCAGCACTCGTCACTCATTTTAGTTCTTCTAGCCCCATGCGTCAAACCAACACAAGTTTGCACAACTTACCACAGTTGCTTTTCCTCTGTCCATTGTGTTGTATTTACAAGTTGTTAAGATAGTATCTCCCTGGAAAAACATAAAAAATATATTTTAATGAAATGAACCATGGGTTGTAAATGAACATTTATTTCACAGGTCAATATACAAAGCTTGTACCAAAACTACGGTGTTTATTCATTTTACAGTTTCATTAAAATATGGCTAGGGAATTGTTTACTTCACTGTAATACCCCCATCATGGTCGACTGTTTTATTTTTTTTGCCACTGCTTTAGTAGTTTGAAGACCCCCAGCCATGTGTAAACAGCTAAGTTACCTCCTGCCATTTCCACACACAGCTTGTCTCCAATAAACTCCTAAATTTCTTTGCTATTTGCTTTTGGAAGGGGCATTGACCACGAACTGATTGATGGGGTCTGTGTCCCATCTACATCGGCCCGCACAAAGTCATGGCCAAAGCAGAAGGGAGGTGCAGCATTTTCTACTCAATTTGCCATTGTCTTACAGCGTTTGTCTTTTGGTTTTATTGTGGTACGTCCTTAGCCATGTGGAATTTCCAAAAGACAGTTAAAACTCCATTTATTTAAACCCAGGCAACACTGGGTATGGCAGCAGTATGGTCCCAGCTTTGTTATTTGGGTTCTCAGATTGAAACGTTTAAGGACCCCTGTTCCAGACCCTTCTGGCTAACTAAGCCGAACACAGATGGTTACACATTGTGTTGTATGTGCCTGAGAAGAAGGAACAGGCATCCCGGCTGGGGTGGAGGATAATTTCTTACCCAGAAGGAAGGCAAGAATGGAAGAACAGAGGAGTATGGGGGCTAGAAGAGGAAATGAGTGCTTGCCCGACCGGATTACTATAAATGATGGACCAGTGAAAGTCGGAACCCAGGAGCAGCTTGTACATCCCCCATACGACAGGTGGCAGTGGTCCTCCCATGGCATCCCAGTTTGGGCACCCGCAGGGATACATAGGAATTGGAATCCGCAAGTGCAACCCTTTTGGGGTCCCTGGCTACCATTAGAGGGGACTGTCTGGGGAGGACCTTCCTGGTTTCCATACGACTTGAAAGTGCTTTCAAGAGGACACACTGTGGCACCAGAGGCATTCCTGGGTCCGGCTTTAACTGTACCCATTACTACACCATAGCGCCTGGTACTGTGGGTTCATAGATGTCACATTTACAGAGTACAATGAAACTGTTACTTGCAAGTGCTAATCAACATACAACATAGTGAGGAGGACTACCTTACCTGAATCCTTCTCTCTTTATTTCTGTAATACAGTAGTTACCTATGAGGGCCTTCTGCTGTTATGCGCCTAAAATATGGAATTGCTTACCGATAGAAATTCGCCAGGCTAATACAGTCGAGCACTTTAAAAAACTGCTGATAACCTATTACTTTAACATGGCTTTCTCATAGCATCATTTTAGTGTAACTCTGATATTCTGTGTATGCACTGAATTATCATTCCTTTTTGTGGATCTGAAATCAGCACTAACCCCAATTTTCTCTGCTTTTCTGTTTTTTTTTGTGGTGCCGATCTGCACCACCACCACCCGATCAAAGCACCGTGCAGTCCCTACATTGATGGATTGAAGGCCAGATGTTCACATGACCAGCATCATCTAATTCTTCCATGTGGAACCTGAAAACCACGAGGACTGATTGAGATCATTTATTTTAGGTAGAATGCCCAGAGGGGGCTGGGTGGTCTCGTAGCCTCAGAACCCCTGCAGATTTTTTTTTCTCCTGCCCTCTGGACTTTTTTACTTTATTCTTTGGTAATTAGTACTGTATTGCCTAATTTTTACATTTTTTCTTTTTTTTCTTCATCATATAAAGCACTTGTACATAATTTGTATGAAAACACGCTACTGTATATAAATAAATGTCGTCATTGTTGTAATACTTACTGGTAACACGGTGACCACTTTGTTCAACATTCGAATTTCCTAAAAGAAAAAAAAAATGACAAAACAGTTCTGATAATAGTGTCATGGCACATGCTGTTTTCAGTTCATTGTCTATCAAGAAGATGGTCTTTATGGTGACAGAAGCTTCATTCTGAACCAAACTAATAGAGACCCCAGTGGTCTGATACACCTGAGTGTAGCCCAACATGGTTTCTCACATCAGTCCTATGCCAAAAATTTGCAGCTATACCCTTTGTTTCCTTCAGATGACCCCAACCTCTGCATGTCTCACTAATATTGCAACCTGGACGAAGGAGCACCATCTCCAGCTCAACAGGACCACCTGAAGGTCCTGAAGATTGACCTTCTTAATATCTTAGCTTGTCTGTAATTCCACTCCCCACCTCTGTTCAGCCTGGATAATTATTGCTAACACCCACAAAGTCAGTACACAGCCTTGGAATGGTGACCGGTGACCAGCTGACCTTCAATGACCACGCTTCAAAAGTTTTGCAGTCTTGCAGATTCACTCTATACAATATCTGCAAGATATCTGGACAGAGTATGCAGCACAACTCCTGGGCCCAACTTTAGTCTTGTCACGTCCTTACGACTGCCACTCTCCGCTGGCAGGAGTACTGGCATGTGTCACCAATTCGCTACAAATGACTCAAAATGAGGCAGCAGCACCAGCACTCCTAATCCATTAACAGCAGATGGGCTTAAAGTGGAGAAGGACAAACAAACTGGAATCGCCTTCACTACACTATTAGCATGTAGACTTGCATTGCTCAAATGGAAGAATCCTAACCCACGTCTGTTAAGTCACTGGGTAACTGAGGTTATATCCATCCATCCATCCAGTTTCCAACCCGCTGAATCCGAACACAGGGTCACGGGGGTCTGCTGGAGCCAATCCCAGCCAACACAGGGCACAAGGCAGGAACCAATCCTGGGCAGGGTGCCAACCCACCGCAGGTCACACACAAACACACCCACACACCAAGCACACACTAGGGCCAATTTAGAATCGCCAATCCACCTAACCTGCATGTCCTTGGACTGTGGGAGGAAACCGGAGCGCCCGGAGGAAACCCACGCAGACACGGGGAGAACATGCAAACTCCACGCAGGGAGGACCCGGGAAACGGACCCGGGTCCCCAGGCCTCCCAACTGCGAGGCAGCAGCGCTACCCACTGCGCCACCGTGCCGCCCCTGAGGTTATATAATATTTGAAATTTAAAAAAAATCCAATTCTCTTTTAGAGGATCTCTACAAAGGTTTTTTTTTAAAAACCTGGCAGCATCTTTTTCTTCTTTTTCTTTTTCTTTCGGCTGCTCCCGTTATGGGTTGCCACAGTGCAGCATCTAATCAATGATATTTTAGAGTAAACATTTATATCGTGTGGTGGGCTGGCGCCCTGCCCGGGGTTTGTTCCTGCCTTGCGCCCTGTGCTGGTTGGGATTGGCTCCAGCAGACCCCTGTGACCCTGTATTAGGATATAGCGGGTTGGAAGATGACTGACTGACTGACTGATGACTGATATTTATATTGGGGTGAAAGACTCCTTTCCCTCTGTACTGCTCTCAGAGTTTTAGTCTGGCTGTTGGCCTTCCTCTCTTTCTCATGAGGGGGTTGAATTTAATTTTGTTAAGTTTGACTTGATTACATGGAATGTTAGATGATTTTAATAAATTAAAATGGGGAATGCCTTGTACATTACAGGAGACGGACATCTGGAGCAGAACTCCTTAACATCCTGAGGTATCTGGTATTTTCAGTCAGTAGGTAACTGATTTTATATACTATTTGAAATTGGAAAAAATCAGATAACATTTCAGAATAAGCATAATCGATTGTATTTATTTTTTATTTTTCCTACTATCAAAGTTTTACTCTGTTCTCCTAGTTCTCTTTCTCATGGGTGGGGGTTTATCTGATGTGATGTGAACTTAGTTTTGCAAAATTTGACTTGCTTGTATGGAATGTTATTTGCTTTTAATAAATTCAATAAAAAATAAAGATAAAAAAAATGCAACGACATGACTGGTCATCCAGCCGAGTTGGGCAAGTACAAGTCCTCCCTTCAGGTCGCTACATTGACACCCTGTAGCAGCACGTAGGAAGTTCAAATCCTTGATGCTTGCCTACAGTGTAGTCAGTGGGTCAGCACCTAAAGATATGGAGACACCTGTGAGGTCCTACGCTGCTTCTCACCCACTCAGGTCTGCTGATGAACGGCGCCTGGTGATTGGACCTCTGCATGGCATCTAATCTCAATCCAGACTGTTTTCATGTGTAGCTCCTAGCTGGTGGAACAAGCTACCCACCTCCATTCAAAATTCTGACTCCCTTAAAGTGTTTAAGAAGCACCTGTTGGGTGATTTTCTGTCTAACTGATATTAGCTTTTAGGTTTTATTATCCAGGAATTGTAACTCGCTTGTTGTTTGTTCTGCACTCTTCACTCATGATGATCAATGTTGGACCGCTCGTCTGTAACACTGGTTGCCAAACTGTCCCTCAGACTTTAATTTACTAGATCATGTGAATCTCTTTTGTTGACCTAATTTTGATTGACTTTGCATTACACCAACGTTATTTTTATCTTCTCACTGATGTTTCTCTGTTCACACATCCAGTGCAGACATTAAAGAGGAGTAAATTCAACCCCAGCTCAGTTTCAGTCCGAAATCTGAATTAGACCAGCCACATATTAATCAATGGGGTGTTAGGTCAATTCAGAATAATCCATTTTTGGGAAGACACTCAAGAGCCCAATGGTGGAGCAGATCAGCATGCAGCCTACCTGGAAGTGAGCGCTGAAGTGATTGTCAACATTGATAATCTCCACTTCTTGACTTTCTCGAACAATCACCGTTCTGACAGCGATGCCAGTAAGATGTGTGTGCAACTGGGATGCAAAAATATGCATTCCTCCTTGAGGTAGAGCCTACATGGAGAAACATAATACTTATCAAAATTTTGCATAATAACAACTGTAGGGGGGTTTATTTAAAAAGATTTGAAAGATCCTCTCATTGGATTGCATGGCCAGCACAGATTCCATTACAGAATTCCCAGTAAGGGGGTAGGCAGCCAGTTAGCCCAGGTCTCCAGTACTGTGACAGAGTCCAACTTTATTTTTGATTTTCTCCTTTACAATTTTAATCTTCTCTGTCATCATCTCCATCAGTAAATTAATGAATGGTGAAAGTGTCAGGCAGGATTACCTCTCAGGGATGAGTATGAGACCCTTACCCAGACAGGAGGGCAAGCTTAGACTGCAGTGGGGGAAAGCTCAGAATTTTTATCCCTAATCCACTAGATGGCAGCATCCCAGGACCGCGGTAACCATGTGGAGCCCTGCAGGGCATGATGGGTGTTGTAGTGCAGAGAGTCAGCCCTGCTGGATTCCATGGGTGCTGCAGGGATTCATGATCCCTATTCTTTGGGATGTTTGCCTGACCTGAAAGTAATCCCGGGTCTGATATAAAAGGAAGCCGTCCAGCCTCCTCGAGTGAGTCAGAGTCAGGAGGAAGGAAGGCAACACTCACTGGAAGGAGGCGGACAGAGAGAGTCAGAAGAGAAGGAAGGACGACAGAAGAATGCTGTTTGTATTCATACTGGTACAACCGTGGAGAAGTTTTATAAAAATGAATGCCTCTGCTTTGAACTTGTGACTGTACTGGTGTCAGTTGTGTCCAGGGTTTGGAGCTCGGTGGCGCCCCCTATCTGTCACAACATATATTGTTGGTTCCCATTTATGTTTAATGAATTTCTGCCTTTTTCTTGGTGTGATTTAACAAGTTTACATGAACAGGTTTTTGGTGTCTTTTCATATTTTTCTGATATATAAATATGTCACATCCATGCTGTATTCTTTCATTTGACTATTTACCTTTTCCTAGTTTTGCCATTTTTCTGTCTTGTATTTTTATATGTATGCTTACTTTGATTTTTATTTCTTTTTGTATTATTTTAACGTCATTTCATTTTGTCATGGATTCTATTTGTATATCTTGAGCTATTTTTGTTTATTTAATTGATTTACACCTTTTTATCTAGTATGTGGTAATAGTAAAATCATATGTTTTCTATTTCTTTTGTGATGTCTTCTTTGAATATCTAAACATTTTATTTATTTACCCTGTGACCCTAGTCAAGCGGTTCTCAATCTGTGGGGGAAGTAACAAAAAAGGGGGCGCGAATGTTGCCATGTGTGGCGTAATTTTGCTATTCTTAGGGACATTTTAAACTTGTAGTGCTGTATCAGCAGCAAAAAATATAGAAGTAAATTTTATTAGGGTTTCAAAAAAACATTAGGGGGGTGCGATTAAAACGGTTATGAAAACTCGGGTCGTAAATACTTAAAGGTTGAGAAACATTGTCCTAGTCGGTGGGTTAGAAAATGACTTATCACAATTTATTTATTATCCTCCTAATAATCTTGTCATGGTCTGCTAATGTACCCCTCAAATGAAAATCTTGCAAGTGTTTGTGTTTTATTCCTTTTTTAAACACATGATGGGTGGAATACTGGAGTACGGATCGGGTCCTGACACCACGCTAAAGCAAAGCACATCAGTAACGATCTGAGCAGTACACCAGTGTTAATGTTCTGCACCTGGCTGCTAGAGCTCTGTGATGTGCTGCTGACCTCACAGTGCATCATGGGGAGTTGGGAAAATATTGTTGATCTAAGCTGGCCACACAGTGAATTTCCAGGAAAATATTCAGCAAACAAGGTCATCATCAAAACAGCTGTGAAAAATGATTTGGTGAATTTTGTCGATCGACACAAGAAGTAACATCATGAACTACTTTGTCATTGTTTTCTATAATTCTTAAAATCTTGAAGACTCCTTTTACTGGTCCATTCAGGCAAAATTTGGTGCTTGGTGATGGGTGTTGGTGTTGAGATTTTTCATCTTGTCCCAGAAAAACTGAGAAGTGTGGCATAGTAAGAACTGTTGGGTGTTCTACTTGCCCTCCTTAGTACAATGTTTATGTTAAACTTGTTTTGTGCATGGCAGTTTCATAGTCAAATCCTGCATCATTTTGCTTTTTAATTTCAATACTGCTGCACTATTGTGTTAATAATGTCATCTACAGGCAGTGTACAAGAAACAAGATTATTGTCAAATTTGCTTCAGTTCCTATGGAAGTTATCACTTGAGGAGAAGGATAAGGGACTTTGAGTTTCACTTTTTTAAAATGGCCCCTCAGTGTGGTTATAAAGGTTCAATTTCAAACCAGAGACTGAAATGCTATTCAAAATGGTGTCTACAGTTCTTCTCTATTAAATACTGAACACAATATGTAATCAAAGAAAAAGTGGCCTTTTCTTACACAACATTTCTGCTGTTGTTTTAAAGTAAAAAGGATAAAGTTAAGGGGCGATGAGATGGTTACCGTTTCTGTGCATTTGGCTGTGCAGTATCCGGTCAGCTCGAAGTTCTCCTCTTGAGGTGGGATGGCCATTACAGGTGTATACACTAAACCAAGCTCCATTATTCCTCCATCGTACTTTCGAAGGTGTGAAGTGTAATAGAGGCGAATTCCCGAGGAGTCCACACGGTCTTAATCAAAGACATAAAAATCACAGCATTATTTTTAAATGTTTTAATAATGTCCTTATTATAAATAATATTGCATAATTATACATAAGAGGCTACTTTCCCAGTTGTGACACGTCCATTTTTTTGTGAAAAAATTCCTCAAGGTATCTGTAATGATTTGTGGGATAAATTCTAAATGTTTAATACCATCCAAGCTGTGAGATTTCTAGAAGCCGACCACAATACTAAAGCATTTTGTTTTAGAAATTCTGTGTGAGGAAGGCAACTGTCAACATCCTTGTGTTTGGGAAAGTTGCTCCTCACATGCTGTATACACAGGATGCTGTAACACGAAATTATAAAAGTCAAATTATTATCACTTATGGTGGATTCAAGGGTATTCAGACCCCTTCTCTTTCTGCACGCTTTATTGTAGATTTAATTTTAAATGGGTACATTTGCCATTTTTGCCCATCCAGCTACACTCAATAACCCATAATGACCAAGTGAAAGCACGTTTTAAGAAAAGCTCACAAATTATTAATGATTTAGTGCTGGGGTCTGAATACTTTCTGTAGCCACTGTATATGGTAGGTGATGCCCAAGATCTGGACTAATTACAGTTGTTTTGTTATCTTTCCACACTTGTGACACAACTAAATGCAAACAGTTTGCGTCACTTAGTAATTTGCTGGTAGTGATTTCCATCATAGCATATTTTAGTTAAAAGATAAACTTTGTCACCCTTAGGCCACAGTATCTGCAAAATGGACATTCATAAAAAACAAAGTGAGTCATCACATCTCAGATGGCTTATAATAAAACACTCAAACAGGAACCAGAGCTCCCAGAAAAATATAATCTCTGACAAATTGTATTAAAGAATTTGATGATATTAGAATGGATCAACAAAATGTGAAGATGAGAGAACTTACTGGAGTTTCAGTTGTACAAAAGTCATTCCCAAAAGTAATTAGCACTATAATTTTATGATATTAAAAAAAAAGATATGAATAGGAAATTACTAAATATTAATCATCTCTGCTTACCTTTGATTACTTCCCTCAGAATCCTCATTCTGATGAATATGCTTTTGCCCCAGCCAAGAATGCTTGCTTACTTGTCCTGGACTATAAACTGTGGTGTACTGCCCTCCTTGGTGACCCCACCTCTTTGATTGTCTCATACTGATTATCTCGGATGGGCATATCAGTTTTTTTTGTTCATTTTTGACTTCAATAGTGTCGTGGACTAGGAGTTCCAAAGCACACAAGTCCCAATCTCTTCCTATAGCACTTCCAAAAATGTGCACAAGAGGGGGATAACACAGTCAAACCCTGGCTAGTAATAAGGGCAATCATCGATTCTTTATTAAATAAAAGATTTATTCTTCAGAAAAATTATTTTCATCACGATTAAGCACAACGGGGCATAAAGGAAAAAATTAACTGCCTGTAACAGAGGCCTTTCCAGTCAAACAAAGTCCTAATACAGAGTCCAGTTATAGTGTTGTCAAAAACACAGCAAGAGGATCACAATTCCAAAACATGCAAAAGTTCAAGCACAGCAAAACACAAATAACTCACCGACCCCAGTGTGAATTCACAATAAACTGCCAGGAACTGTGGAAGACCCTCCAGATTTATAGGGCAGAGGGCCGGTCCTAGCAGCGATTGACAGGTTATACATAAAGAATAAACATAAATTAAAGAGTTAAAAATTAACAAAAGAGACATAAAATGTGAAGGTTAAACGATAGCCAGAGACATGAGAATACATGCAGGTTGTCGACAAATACTACAGGAGTGTGTGCCAGTGCCTGCTTTCCTTTCTTTAAAATGCTTTACTCATCATCTGAAACTGCTACCACTTAGCAGGTGTCTCCATATGCACATTTAATTTATGCATGAACATCTGCTGTAGGATTTTCCTTCCTTATAAGAAATTTAATCACATCATATTGTCCAACTCACAATTCCTTGTCAACTATTTTCTCGAACTGATATATGAACATGTGAGGATGGATGTACACTATTTGATTTTCTGACGCGTTACAACATTGGGGATATGAGGATATCGCTTGCACTTACTTACTTGTGCATACTGAAAGCTGATCAGAGGCAGACGTACATTATTTGATTTTATGAGCTCACAAAAGCCTGAAGACTTGGAAAACTCAGACACTGAGTTGTTCAGGTTAGAATCCTTAATCTTGGACACTGATTTAATGTGGAGTGGAGTCATAAAGTGACCTCCTGCATTGTGGGCTTCTGGGATTCAAGTCCCTACCTACCAATAGTGCACTACGTCCTGACAGCACAGCCACAAAAATGTCTAAGTTTACAAAATGGCAAACTCAAAAACAGCGACAGTGAAATTCTGTTAGCTTGAAGTTACATTATTGATTCAAAACATGCATGCATTTATATTCCCTGAGGATTGATCATCTCCAAAAAATGACAAAAAAGCAGCAGGAAAAAAATATTTAAAGGGAAAAAAAACGGGAGTGGTCTCCCCTAGACTTTCTCATATATTCAGATATGGGGATGGATATTTGAGAAGTAAACCACAAGACAATAATAATATTTTTATATTTTGTACATTAAAGAACCATCAACAACATATCAAATCAAATTAATAATATATTGAACAATTATTATAAAAGTAATGTTGAATAAACCGGACTCTGCAGCTGCATGAATAAAAGGTAAAGTATCACTTCCAGCTAGCGGAAATAGTCCAAAAGTTGACAGAAATGTATGTTTTGTATGTAATACTTGTATGGAAAATGTGGTTGACCTAAGTGAAAGCGTACTTAAGTTATCGTGTTTACATACACACACACACACCCACAGACGTAATTCTAAAAACGGTATTTTCTGACTCAGGGATGTTTAAAACGTCGAGATTCATCAAAATTTCAAAATCACATTTTTGGATGATTACAATATTTTCCCTACGAGAAAGTAAATCAGACTCAGGGAGGTCTAAAACGTCGAGATTCATCAAAATCTTGAAATGGATTTTTTGGATGATTCCAATACTTTCCCTATACTTCGTAAACGAGAAAGTAAAAATATAACAAGATATCTCAAATTGTAATCTCAGTTTTTACATTAGGCTTAATTTAGCTAAGCTTACTATTGTAAAGATATGTTTACGTTACTTATTTTAATAAGAATTCATTTTTCTAAGAAAAAAGAACATGTGGAAATATGGGCTTCATTATCCCTGAAACATTTCTGTGTCATTTCATTTGCATTATAATGTGTCTTGGATCATAGTGATTATTTACTGTATTTCACGGTGCCACAATATAGTTTTGTTTGGCATACGGGCGTGTTATTACTCCCGTTACTGGCACGCTGCTCCTTGTTGCCACGGAATGCTGTTTCGGATATTGCTGTGTCTTATGTCATCAGCACGACCACTTAAGTGCAGATGTGAAAATTCATTCATAACCTTGATTTGAATAAAACACAATAATAATAATAATAATAATAATAATAATAATGCATTTTATTTATATATGTAGTGTAAATTTCTTTCTCAGATGTCTGCTGTTTTTTGAACTTACTGTTTTCTTTCTGACTTTGGTTCCTGATTAGTATTTACGCTTTGGTGTAAAGGTTTCATCTTCATGGTTTTGACTTGTTTCTGGTTTTAACTACGTTCCATCTTCTGGTCCTCTTCCAGCCTTCAGGCAGAATAAGAAGTGGACTACATTATGATAATCTTTTAAAAGTACAAACATTTGATGCTACCAGGAATTTGTAACAGCTGAACAATGCTTCCCGGTATTACATTTCTTGGAAGTAACGTCATATAGTGGGTGGTTCTGTTGCCACAACTCGGCTGCTCTGTTCTTCTTCTTATGTGTTCACAACCATTTTGCAGGCGTTTTAGCTAAATCAAAAACACAATTGTGTCCTGAATGGTTAGTGGGAATTGAAGCACAGAATCCGCTCGCACAACCTCTCACATGTCAAACACTTAAGCTGACAGTGCCCACATGTTCTTGACATGTCTAAACACCATCAGAATCCCATAAACCAAACAAACGTGATAAATTTAGTCTGGTTGTTGTGATGTCCAGGTCTGTGAATCTCAAAAAGATGCCTGACATGTCTAGATAGACCTGAAAACTCATAAATAGTCCTCAAAGCACAAAGTAGCCCTGGCCTTGTAAAGTGCCCATCCAAAAAAGGCTAAACCTCATATACCCCAAAGATAGGAGAAGTAAACCAAAAAGCCCAAGACAATATACTTAGTATAACATTCTTTACGTGATCGTTCAGAAATAAATCCAAACATAACAAAGAAAGAATTGAAAAATACAAACAAATCAAAAAATCTGAAAGAGCAAAAATAAAAGAGCAAAAGACCACAACACCTGCAAAGTCAAAAGGTAATGGAGAGAGGAAAGAAACGTGGAGCAAATCAAGAAGAGCAAAAGCTAATGCCTCAGTACCTGCTGGAACATCAGGAGGCCCCGTCCCCTTGGGATTAACACAAAAAAAGCAAAAAGCTCATCAGAGAGCAAAACAAAAAGTACAAAATGACAAATAAACAATAACATGCTACATAACCAATATATCAAGAAAGAAAATAGTAATATCTACTATATAATAAAACACAAAGGACTGCGTGGGTCTGGTTCACCCAAGGAATCTGATTGGTCAGTTTGGCTTTGGTGTGATCAGTCAGTTTGGCTTTGGTGACACAACTTAAAGAGGAAGCGCGGATGTTAGACACACAAGGAGGAGTAAAGGCGTACGAGGCATGCTGGGAGTTGACTTTAAAGATGGGAAATATAAAAGCAGACAGGAGGTGAGCAAATTGCCTCAAAATGGCAGAGTCTGAGAATCAGGCTTTATGGGAACGAGTTCAAAAGTGGGAGCACCGGTCAAGAGAGGCTCGGACACAGGTGGATACCAACGAAAGGCAATAAAGGTACACATAGGGCAAGAGATATCAAATATTTTAAAATGTATTCTATTACCTGTGCTTAACAGGTAACAGGGTTAGGAAATTATAAAAGAATTCAAAGTGCTTTCACTTTGTCATTATGGGTTATTGAGTGTAGCTGGATGGGCAAAAATGGCAGTTGTATCAATTTAAAATTAAATCTACAATAAAGTGTGCAGAAAGTGAAGGAGTCTGAATACCTTCTGAATCCACCGTAAATGTGATAATAATTTGAACATGTTTGCTGCCACAATGAAAACAGCTGCATTTATTTCTGACGTCAGTATAAAACCAGGGTGTTATTTTAATTTGCTAATTGAATGTGTTTTGTTATTGAGCAAAACACAAGAAAAATTTATTTTCTCTAAAAAATAGTCTATTTGAGTAATCTTGTAGTTGGCGCATAAAATATCAAATTCTTACAAGGTAACTCGTAGGTGGCATCACTTCAGCAGCCATACCATATGCACTGCAGAGCAGGTCATCCACCTGAAGCTAAGCATGTTTGGGCCCAGCCAGTACTTGGATGGGAAACCATCTAAGAAAAGCTTGGATTGCTGCTGGAAGAGGTGTTGGTGCAGCCAGCAGGGGTGCTTGCCCTGTCATCTGAATGTGGATCCCAATGCCGCAGTGCAGTGAGGGAGACACTGTACTGTAAAAATGGCGCCCATCTTTTGTATGAGATGTAAAACTGAGGCCCTGACTCTCTGTGATCAGTAAAGATCTCTGGGTATCTTTTGAAAACAAGCAGGTTGTATCCCAATGTCCTGGTTAAATTGCCCACCACAGCCAAGTCATTCTGGACCCCTAATACAATACAATACAATGTATTTTTGTATAGCCCAAAATCATACAAGAAGTGCTGCAATGGGTTTTAACAGGCCCTGTCTCTTGAAAGCCCCCCAGCCTTGACTCTTTAAGAAGACAAGGAGAACCTTCCAAAAAAACCCTTGTAGGGAAAAAATGGAAGAAACCTTGGGAAAGGCAGTTCAAAGAGAGACCCCTTTCCAAGTAGGTTGGGCGTGCAGTGGATGTCAAAAAGAAGGGGGTCAATACAATAAAATACACAGAACAGAACAAATCCTCAATACAGTATAAAAAATAAAAAATGTACAAGTACAGAGCACAATTTAACAGTAGATGATATCCCATAATATGATTTGGATTTGTTTAGAGTCCTGAAGACCATCAAGCTGCCTCCTCCATTTGGCCATTCCACAGTTGAGTCAGCGCTGGGCCAGCCAATCCAATGTAAGGACCCCTCTACCCCACAATTCCCAAATTATTCCCTGTCTCTAATTGGTTAACTATCTCTCATCCCTTCACCATCTAGCAGCTAATGTGTGGTGAGCATACTGGTGCAAAAAATGGGCTTCTGTCTCATCATCCAGGGAGGATGCCACACATTGATGCTGGTTAAAGTGGCTCCCCACACGCTACATCACTTTGAGTTGTAAGAAAAGCACTATGTAAATATAAAGAATTATTATTATTACTATGGTGTTAATATATCATAGCAGTCAATGTGTTAAATAACCGGTAAAAGCAGATAAGAGAGCTACACCTTCTTTTGCTTTTAATTGACTTTGAGGATCAGCAATATGTGTGTACATGTTAACTTGTGATCCAGCAGTGTGTTCAAGATGACAGTGATGTTATCTAAACAGTTTCTAACAGGCAAAGAGGATGGTGGAAATGCCGTTGATACGGGGAAACACAAGAACGTTTGTGAGAGTGAAATTCACCAGAAGGTGCCATGCTAGGGTTATGGTTAGGAGAAAGAGACTGAAATGACTTCAATTTAAAGGACGACCCAAAAAGTGTGGTCGAAAACGAAGCAGGGGTGGGGAACACAAAATGCCACCTCAACCATTTTTTGAATATCGCTAAGCTAATGACGTCTTTGTTTTTTTGATGAGTTTTATCCAGCAAGGGACACCAAACTGTACAATCGCCACCATATCTGTATTGAAAGGGTAGTGAGGTCATCAAATAAAGAAAGCAAAATAGTACAATAAACCAAAAAGATTATAGAAAATGAAACTAAAATCTAATGGTAGAATTTGATTGTACATATTAAAAAAAACAACCTAGAAGGTGCAAAACCTTCTCAATATGACACCATTAGGACTATTAAAAATCCAAACTAACCAGAATCACATGAACAGCGTGCAGAGAAGCATGCTGGGAAACCTGACACCTGCCAGTGGACCACTGAAGGTTTCGGAAAATCTGCTGCCCCTTTCGTTCTTATTTGTAGATAACCCAATATCCTCTATTTACATTTGTTAACCACAAATATGGCAATATGGACCCAAGGATGGTTACAAGATACCCCGTGGGTGGCGTCACTCCAGCAGCCATACCACATGCACTTCAGAGCAGGTCATCCACCTGAAGCTAAGCACGTGCCCGTAAAGAAAATTACATTATGAAAATAAAGAAAGCAAAATAGTACGATAAACCAAAAAGATTATAGAAAATGAAACTGAAGTCTAACGGAAGAATTTAATTCTACATAATCAAAACAACCTAGAAGGTGCAAAACCTTCCCAATACGACACCATTAGGACTATAAAACACCCAAACTAACCAGAATGACATGAACAGCATGTAGAGAAGCATGCTGGGAAACTTGACACCTGCCAGTGGACCACTGAAGGTTTTGGAAAATCTGCTGCCCCTTTACTTGATTCTGCTGCTCTGGACTGAGTATAATCAGCCTTTCCATGCATGACCCAGCACCCCAAGACCCCATGCCTATTATGTCTATCTCACCAAGCCCAGGTGTTGGGCTCTCACACATCAGGATGCTCTCATGCCCTCCACACATTCGTAATTACTCTGTACCTTTAAACTGCTGTCATGCCAGTGTGGGGTTTGCAGTGATCGGGGAGTGTCTCCTAGTTTTGCAAGACCTTCCACTGCACATCGTGTTAAATGGCATGACTAAAGATTAAAGTTTGGGGGCTGTCTCTTTCACAACAGCCATCATTTAAAAAGTTTTCAAACGTCCTACCAGCAAAAATATCCAGAGCAACTGATGGAAGAAACTTGATGAGGAATTTGGACATCTCCTTTAGGGAACACCATAGATAAATACTGAGCATTACTGAAAACTTTATTGATTTATTGTAGCTACCTTTTATCAGAAGAGGGTTGTGGTAGTGGACTTCCAGACGCAAAAACCTGGAAGAAGAAGGTCCTCCAAATGCTAAGCCAGCCTCCTCTGGATAATAAAAGGCCTGCAAAACACACACATTAAACCATCATTGTTCACTTTGTAACAGAGCCACTTTCATTTCTAAGTGTTGCCATTCTGTCAGTTGACCACCATAGTTTTTTTCTTAGGTTAAATAGGAACAATTCCATACCTGGAGGGTCATTTTGTCTGGTTAATGTTATCCCACCATTTATCCATACAGTAACTTATTGAACCCACTTACTGAATGTTAGGGTCCTGGAAAGCGCTGGCCCTACCCCGCAAGCATTAATGCAAGACTGGAAAACTGAAAACAGTCCTGGGCATGGCATGGGCCTCAAGTCGGGCACACTTTGCTAAGTCACTTAATTATTCTTCTCATTTTATTGTCATGTGTGTTGTTCTGAATTAACAATGAATTATTACTGTTATTGTTTTGTGTAATTATTATTTAGAAGCTATGCATTATGTATATGTGTCGCCTGACTACAGTATATTCCTTGTATTTTGTAGGTAGCACCCCAAGAGACAGGATCACCAGGACACCACTTTTGAGGGGCTGCTCTCAGCCTTTACCTTCAGAGAAGATGGCTCCACGGAGCGTTATTGAAAGCTGTGAAGTTAAAAGATAAGTTCAGTATTTTTCATGTCAAAGTTACTTCTCCACAAACACAGCATATCTGCAGTTGCCATGCAAAATTGTGTTCCCCAAGTCCAGGATCTTCTAAAAAATTGAAAAAAAAATATTACCCACAAATTTGAATTAAAGGGGCATAAAGCACCACCTGAATATAAAAGCATGAAACGTACCAAATATGTCCTCTTTCAGTTTCAATAAAAGAAAACACGTCTCCTGTGTTTCTGACGCGTTTGTTACAACAAGAGGGATCCGCAGATAGGCATTTTAACGTTTATTTCTGGTACTGTTTTTCTTCAGGTAAGGATACATTTTCTGTTCCCTTGTGTGAGTTCTCACATAAAATACAGAGGTAAATCAAAACAATTCCAACCCAGTGGCACAAACAGTTTATTGTAATTTTATCATCTGAGAGGAAACCACACCCCCAGAGGGGTGAAAGGTTATTGCGGGAGACTACAACTGCCAATGCACAGCTGCATTTCATTTAAAACGGCTAAATCTCATAGTATTGCCGTTTATTGAGCTATACAGTAATCCCTCCTCCATCGCGGGGGTTGCGTTCCAGAGCCACCCGCGAAATAAGAAAATCCGCGAAGTAGAAACCATATGTTTATATGGTTATTTTTATATTGTCATGCTTGGGTCACAGATTTGCGCAGAAACACAGGAGGTTGTAGAGAGACAAACATTTGTCTCTTTTTCAAAAGTTTAAACTGTGCTCCATGACAAGACAGAGATGACAGTTCAGTCTCACAATTAAAAGAATGCAAACATATCTTCCTCTTCAAAGGAGCAAACAAATCAATAGGGCTGTTTGGCTTGTAAGTATGCGAAGCACCGCGGCACAAAGCTGTTGAAGGCGGCAGCTCACACCCCCTCCGTCAGGAGCAGAGAGAGAGTGAGAGTGAGAGAGAGAGAGACAGATAAAAAAAATCAATACGTGCCCTTTGAGCTTTTAAGTATGCGAAGCACCGTGCAGCATAGTTAAAAGCTGCACACAGAAGGTAGCAACGTGAAGATAATCTTTCAGCATTTTCAGACGAGCGTCCGTATCGTCTAGGTGTGCGAACAGCCCCCCTGCTCACACCCCCTACGTCAGGATCACAGATAGTCAGCGCAAGAGAGAGAGAAAGAAAAGTAAGCTGGGTAGCTTCTCAGCCATCTGCCAATAGCGTCCCTTGTATGAAATCAACTGGGCAAACCAACTGAGGAAGCATGTACCAGAAATTAAAAGACCCATTGTCCTCAGAAACCTGCGAAGCAGCGAAAAATCCGTGATATATATTTAAATATGCTTACATATAAAATCCGCGATGGAGTGAAGCCGCGAAAGGCGAAGCGCGATATAGCGAGGGATTACTGTATTACAATGTGTGTAATCAGGTTGATATGCAACAACTAAGTGTCTTGGTTTGAAAAATGGACGTATTTAGTAAGTTTTAAGGCTTTCATTTTCCAGTGGTGCTTCATGCCTTCTTAATTCCAATGTAAAGTGCTAGTGTGGGCAAGATATGTTTTAAATTTGATAGAAAATGCTTAATTTTAGAACACAATTTCTTGTGGCAAATGCATATATACCATGTTTGTGCAGAAATTATTTCAACTTAAAAATACTTACTTAAACTTAAAAATACAAACTTAAACTTTAAGAGCAGTTTTTGTAAGAGTTATTCAGATTTTTCTGGTTTTGTGGGTTTTGCTTCAGTTTTTTCAGAGTTTTGTCTTTGAGTGTATGGATTGGACTTGTTATTTTTTGGTTGATCCTTTAAGCAAATCCTATAACTTGCAGGGAATACTGGGGGGTTGGTGGCAGGACTGGCACTCCAGTCACTGTGAAAAACCTGACACCGTTCCATTGTATTTGAACTAGTGTGGTGCTGAGGTGTCACCCACTGCATGGCTGTGCTGGGGTCCTAATTTGGGGTCCTAATTTTGGTTCCTGAGGTGGTTTGTTGTGTTGTGGGTGCAGCAACGTGCTGTATCAGTGCATACCCCCCTCTTTTTTTTCTTATTTTTCCTAGCTTTGCCATTTTTTGTTGCTTTTTTGTTTATTAACTAATGAATTATTTGAACATTGCTTTCTTTTTTTTTTTCCTTCAAGCCAGAAAGTTTTTGGTTATCCTCCCCCTTAAAAAGCATGTCTGTGTTTGAAATGTAATTTTTTGACCTGAGCAGACCTTGAAGCTGGACTTTTTAGTTTGAGACCAACGGCCTATGGTGAGGCCTGTTACTAGTCTGGTCAGTACAATAGAGTCCACCTGCAGAAGAGATAGCCAGAAGCCTCGGACAGATTCAGACACCTCAGACATTATGAGGCCTAAAAGCTGATGCCGCTGTCAGCAGCATCTCTTTTGACTGCATCCACTTTCCAGGAGTCTCAGCCCTGTTTCACTGGGACATTGATACGTATATTACACACACCTCTTAGTTGCCGCTCACAAAACAGTGGACTCGGTAGTTTTGAGGCCTGTTTATCTCTGCATTTATTAAATTTCTAAACAATTGAGGTCTCTCAGTTCTGCATCCAAAGCAAACCATAGAATGTATGTGTGTTTTGTTATTGGTTTAATATATATTTGTGTTTTCAGAAATCAGCTTTTTTGTGTGAAAAAATAAAATTAATCCATTTTCTAGATAAAGTGGCACATAGCATTAGATGTGTCTACCGAATCCAATTAATAAATTATTTAATTGCACAGTTACACAAGAAGTAAAAATAAACATTGTTATGTTTGTCACATGAATACAAAAGGGTCCCAGGCCTCAGAGTGTCTGTAGTGCTCGGATTAGTCTGAGGTCTGAAACTGTCCTGACTGCAGCAGTCAGTGAAGTCCCAGTCTGCAGTTTTCTCATATTGAGGCCTTTTCACCCCTGTTTTGTGTCACAATATTACAACATACTAACACACACCCTCACTTTGTCATGATCTGGCAGGTAGCTTTTTATTTATTTATTTATTTAACTGTTCCACGGTCTTATAATTTTATTTTTACATTATTTGTAGAGTATTGCATCTCATCATGTTTGTATTATTCTCCCACAAAGCCAAGTTTTTTTTCTTATGGGTGCCGTCATTTTGAGTTATTTGTTGAAGGATCTTATATTGTTGCTGGGGCGTAATGACCATCATTACTGCAGTGGTATAAAAATCAGCATCATGCAAAATTGGGGACAGAAAACAAAACAAAGACTCTGTGGTGGTTAGGAGAGATCTGAAATATTTTCAGGACAAAGACTTTCATGTATGTTTTGGTTTAGTTATTTCTGAAATTCCTATCCTGTCTGTTTTGACCTTAATGCTTCTTATAGACTTTGATTTCACTCTGCCTTATCCTACTCTGTTTACCTTTACTTTGATCTACCTAAATTCCACCCCTGTGCAGTCAGCACATAAACGTACATGAGGTAGCCACACAACGTCACCTAGTTGTCTTTGTGAGATGGAGTAGCTGTAGTTTCCACTCAGACATGGAGAGAATGTGCAAACTGCATTCAGGTAGTGACCAGATTTAAATCAAGTCTGATATGATGAAAATGATGCAAACATATTATGATTTTGTTATGTTTTAAAATAGGAGGTATAACAATACTGTTCTGCGATATATTGTGATTTATTCTGCCCTTTTTTATTAAACTTAAAGTGGAAATAGTGCCCTTATAGACAAAAAAATCCTGTCCCTAATAAGAAAAATCCTTTACTCAATCCATCCCACGTAAATCTGTTTTTAATTGCGGAAGTGGATTTCAGATGTCTCAGCAGTTTCCACACGAAGCCTGAGAACACTCTGTGATGGTACATAACATACACACACCATCGGTACATCATCCACATTTAGCTGTTTCTGAGTCTTGTTGTTATCCCTAATACTGTTTGAATATATTTAAATATGCATTCAAAATGTGTGTGGGTTTTTGTTAATTGTTTGTTATTTCTATCCACATCCTTGCTTTTGCTTGGTTTATGTTTTGTTTTCCTTGATCCTTTATCCTTATTTATTTCTTCATGTTTTTAATATCAGGGTCTATTGTTGTAAATGACTCTTGGGTGCTGCAGTAATTGGAACTGCAGTCACTTGACTGAACTTACAGTATATAAGAGACCTGTTGGCATCCACTGGATGTGTTAATGCTGGCTATCTTTTAACTTGTATTGCTGCCCCTAGTATTTACTGTTTTTGAAAATGGAACCTCACAATGATTGTAACATTTGTTGGTCTTTCCAAGCAATTTTCTTCTACTATTACTGGTAATATTTTTTTTACATACTACAAGTAAATCTTCATTCGAATAGTAACAGAATGTCGTCACTACGTTACCTTGGCACCCATTGCCCATGCGGCAAGCACATGCCGGCAGTAATTGAGACGCTGGGGTTTCATCTTGGAGTCACAGGGCCCGTTGTAGTTGGGTATCGAGTCAAATTGTGGAGCACACTGAAACACCTCCATGTGGTGAACAAGGGCCTCGTTTCCAGGAGTGATTGCTGCTTCATACTAAAGGAAGAACACAAAAGTCTAGATATTAGAACAGAAAGTTGTCATGTTTGGGAGTTTTGTTGAAAGTACCATGAATAAAATATAAATATATTAGGCAAAGGCAGAGTAACAGACAGCAAGCGTCTTCCAGAAATAAATATCATGTTAATGAGTTTCTAGGTCATATCTGCAGCCCACTAGTTAGTAAATCCCCCAGAAGACGAGCTGGGGCTCCTCAATCATGCCTTCATCCTCAGAGGTATTAGAGTCACCCCTCAGCTCCACAACATGCTCAACATGGTTGGTCCACTCCATCTTTGAGGTTGATGCCACTGGATAGTAAGTACCTTTTACCTTACATTTATATTCCACAGGGACCCATCTGAAGAGTAATAAGACCCCTGAACTTGATGGTATTTTACCAACTGTATTAAAGAAAATGAAAGATGTCATTTATAAACCCTTATTGGGCATATTTGAGAAAGGAGAAGTACCTGAGGACTGGGAAGATGCAAACGTGATGACTCCAGTCTTCAAGAAGGGTGAAAAAATGAATCCTGTTAACTACAGACCAATAAGTCTTACTTCTTTACCATGCAAAATTATGGAAACAACTGTATAATAAGAAATAAATGGAAAAGGTCCTATTTGAAACTAACATTGATAGTGTTTTTTTTTTGTACAGGCAACTGCAAAGTCCAGAGGAGAGCGACTAGGCTGATTCCAGGATTACAGAGGGTGAGTCTAAGATAGTTTAAGCAAAAGGAGATTGAGATGAGACATGACTCAAGTGTTTAACATTATGAAAGGAACTAGGCCAGTGGATCAAGACTGTTATTTTAAAATTAGTTCATCAAGAACATGGGAACACAGTTGGAACTTTGTTAAGGCTAAATATCTCACAGACATTAGGAGTTTTTTATTCACACAGAGAACCACAGACACTTGGAATAAGCTACCAAGTAGTGTGATAGACAGTAGAACTTTAGTTACCTTCAAAATTTGACATGATGTTATTTTGGATTAGTTAAGTGGATAGAACTGGAAAGCTTTGTTGGGCTGAATGGCCTGTTCTCATCCAGATTGTTCTAATGTTCTAATAATCTAATGTGACATAATTTACTTTGACTTCAAAAATGCCTTTGATACAGTCCTACACCAAAGATAATTTCTGAAAGAAGTGGCTGCAGGCATCAACGTTAACCAACAAGACAGGATGTCACTTTGGTTAACTGACAGGAGGAAAAGAGTACAGATAAGAGGAGAATACTCCACGTGGAGTGTGGTCCCTCAGGAGTCTATCCTCAAACCATTACTTGTTCTGATTTATATTCATCACATAGATTCTAGTAATAGTAAACTTGTGAAATTTGCAGATGACATTAAATTTGGAGGAACCACAGATGCTGAGGAGGCAGCAAAACAACTCAAAAACACCTGGATGAGCTACAGAACTGGGTGAACGTCCAGGAAATGCAGTTTAATTTGCAAAAGTGCAAAGTGCTGCATTTGGCCAACAGGAATGTCAATTATAAACACAAGAATGGGAGAAACTAGGCTACAGGATGCAACCTCTGACTAGGATTTAGGGGTTTATGTTGATACAACATTTTTATTGTCTAAGCAATATGCAGAAGATATTAAAAAGACAAATAAAAGGTTATATCATAAAAACTGTTGAATTTAAATCAAGGGACATTATGCTTGGACTATATAATGCACTAATAAGAACACATCTGGTGTGTTGTGTGCAGTTCTGGTCACCACGGTGCAAGAAAGACATAGCAGCACCAAGTGCATCATGGAACTTAAGGACATGTCCTACTCTGGCAGACTCCGAGAATTTAACCTATTTAGTCTCGAGTGGAGGAGACTGCATGAGGACATAATCCAGGTATTTAAAGTCTTCAAAGACATCAGTAAAGATGATCTGCCAGAGTGCTTTCAATTTAAGGCTGAAGCCAGGAAGCATCAGGAGTTGTGGGACTCTGGAACAAACTACAAAGACACAGAGTTAAAGTAGAAATCCTGACAACCTTTAAGAAGGATCTGGATGAGATATTTGCTAAACAAACAGGCTTGATGGACTGAATGGTCTCCTCTCGTTTGTCAAATTTCTTGTGTTCTATTTAGGAGAGATACCAATGTTTTAACACATAATTTTAAATCTCTTATTAATTAATGTATGTTAAGGTGTATATTATGTGTTTTAATACTTTCCTTTTTATCATGGTGCCACAGAGTGTTGGTTGGGCATGACAAAACAACTACAAAAGTGGTAATGAAGTCAGACTGGGCAAAGATGTGATGCTGCCTGGAGTCTCTCCAGATGAGCCAAACAGAACCGTAGAATTTAAAGAAAGGATAAACAAAGTTATTCAATATAGAGAAGGTAAGTTTGAGTGTTGCAAGGTGTTGAGAAAAACTGAATTTAAATGATTTAGCACAATTAATACATTATAGAGACTTTATCTGCTTAGTTTAATCATTTGTGTTGTTTCTCTTTCCATTTAATATTTACAAAATTTACTGTGAAGAAAATGGTGTGGCCCAGTAGTTTTGGGGACCACCTCGCTGCTCCAGCGTCTTGGGTTTGAATCTTGGCTTGGGCACGGCTGGCGTGGTGCTTACACATTTTCCCATTTGTGTGAATTTCACCCTATTTCCCAAAGATGCATGTGTTAAATGGCAATTCTATATTGGCTGTATGCATGGTGTGTGTATGTGCCTTGTGATGGGTTTGTTTCCACCTTGAGCTCAACACACGGCCATGAATGGAATAAGCAGGTTCGAAAATGGATGAACAGATAGACTTGGTTCAAAATTCATCCAGATGACCATCAGAGGTTCCTTAAAATCATAACTTAGCGTAGATTTGAAAAATGTTATAATGTTCACATGAAAATTAAGAATATAAAACCACCTCTTAATGAATAGACTTAGGACAGCTTGTTGGAGGGATCATGTCATGGGTTTTGGAAAAAAGAAACATGCGGGGAAGACTAAAAGTGTGATACCATTGCCAACACATGCTCCATTTCCATCATTAGAGTGGAGGATAAATCCTTGGATGAACTGTGATGTTGCTTCTGCTACAATGACTCAAGCCGCAGTTCTTTCCGGTCCCATCGGTACTTAAGTTCTCTACTGACCAGAAGTCAGCATTCGTTATTGAACCAACTTCTGTGTAATGTGGAGCTCCACCACCAAGAAGCCTTTCCTTCCATGTGGCCACAATTGTCATTACACATTTGTGCTTTTCCTTTTGTTCTTTGAACTCCTGCATTAAATAGGGCATCCTCTGGGACTCCAAACTCCTTTCTGACCCCATCTTGTCATTTTACAATAGTAAACAATACAATGGATAACTGGCTTACCATGATGATGTGGTGCTTGGGCATGTTCTTTGGAAGTTCTGTAATGTAGCACCAGTAGGTGGTTTCCTGGCCAGGAATAGTGACACTTGGAGAACGCACTTCCATGGTCATCACATTGGGAGGCAACTTGGGGATGGAGATGTTGGGTTTCAGCAGTTGTACCCTTTGGATCCCAGTGCCGCTCAAGGAGAGGTTCAGCATCATCAGAGATTTAACCGGGTTGGCTAGGATACCATAAATAAGATGAACTGTTCCATCCTGCATCAAAAAAGAAAACATTAACCAAAACAATGGTAACATGTACATGAAATATAAGAATGAGCTGACAGTAAATTGCGTTCTGTTCTAATTAATCTAGAAGTAAAGCTCTCACACAATACAAACATTTTCACAGTGTGCAGAGCTTTCATTGTGAAGCTATTTGTACACTCCACATTGTAAACATCTATGGAAATCTGAAAGGAATGAAAATTGAATTGTATGTGTGCATTGTAAAATATAACAATTCAATACAATACATTGTTGTGGTGTGATATTTTGCATATAAGTTGATAAAAATATGTATGTTTTTATTTGTAACTTAGACAAAGCAACATCCTCACAGGTGGTGCAGTGGTAGTGCTGCTGCTTTGCAGTAAGGAGACTGTGGAAGATTGTGGGTTCGCTTCCCGGTTCCTCCCTGTGTGGATAGCGCTTTGAGTACTGAGAAAAGCTCTATATAAATGTAATGAATTATTATTATTATTAATGTAATATTAGTGTTACATTATTGATAGTAACAGCAATGGTTTGATGGTTAAGAACCCCTTCGCCCCTTTTAGGAACGAGTCTTTGTAATTTCATGACAGGGTTGGGGGAAGTGCCTAAAACAAATCTGCAGGACTCTCTCAAACAACCCCCACAGGAAAGCCAGACTGCCTAGCTGGCAAGCTTCACCTTAACAAATGGTTTTGGGAGCAGGTGTGAAGGTATTTTGTGCCCAATTGGTCTGAAGTATGGCTATTTGGAATTGGCTTGTATCAGTAGCCCTTAAGTACCATGACACCCTATTGGCTGTAGGGTGTGGACTGAGAATCTATAAATTTGCTTGCTTTACCCCCTTTCTCTCTCTGACAAACATCTGATGAAATAGCATCTCACACACCATGAACTGAAAAAGGCAACACAATGAAGAGCACAGCTTGGCAGCCATATTGAGACAGGCATGTGGCCTGTTCTGAAGAGAGCTGACCAAAAATGAGGACTTAAGTAGAGACATTTAAAGTAACTAACAAGTCTGTGTGCTGCCTGAAACTACACATCACCATTTATCAAGTTGTTTGGTGGCCAATATTCAAATGTACTTTGCATATTGTTATTATTTATTAATATTATCAATAATACATTATTTAAAGTGTAACTTAACTCCTGCTTGTCTTTTACTACACCTAATTGCCTGAGGTTATAAATGTAGAAGCGAAGGTGAGGAGAAGTTATCTATATATATAAAATCCCTATGTGCGTCCAGGTGTCCGTGTGTGGGTGTCTTCTGGTGAAGTGCGCATGTGCGGGGCACGGTGCTATGCGCGATATTACTGTCAGAGAAAGTTAGAGGTGTTTTACGGAAATACAAACCAGTATTACTGCGAGAGGAAATTAAAGGTACACAATACAGTGACGCATATTACAGCCACATACAAGCCAGTATTACTGTCAGAGGAGATTAAAGGCATATTACCGATGCGCACGCCTGTATTACCGCCAGGGAAAATTAAAGGTATATTACGGATGTACGGACGTATATTACGGACGTACAAGCCAGCGGACGTACAAGACGGTATCCTTCAATAAGGGCGCGCACAGGCATCCTTCAATAAAGGCGCACACAAAAAGGCGAGCCTCAAAAGGACGACCTCAATTGGACGCAGCGAATAAAGGCGCACGTAAATAAAGATCTGCACCTGTTGCTCTTCACATATTCCAGAGCCATTTCAACTAAATTATCTATGCGCCCTTATTGAATAGAGCCGTACAAGACAGTATTACTGTCACAGAAAATTAAAGACACACAATACACGGCGGCAGCCCACGAAGAACTGTCAGCTCAGCAAGTAAACATCAACAAAAGAAAGGCTGAAAGAAAGAAAAATACAACCAACAAAAAGAATGAGGTCAAAGTCCCTTGCCATTTAATATAGACTGTTCCTACTAATGTTTATGCACTACTGTTCTAGCACCCGTTATTGTAATGGGCTAAATGACTAGTATACTATAATTCCTTATAAATAGTTATAAGTCTGTGAGATTTGAGGCATTCTGACAAAGGCTACATATTAATAATACAAAAGGGGAAAGTAGAGTAATACATTACTCTACCAAGACAAAACATACATATTTCTAGCAAATATAATATGTGACAATAGAAATTTAAATTCAACAGGGTGATAGCTTTTATTAGGAAGTAAGGATGAGTAAAATGGCCATGTTTTGATTTGTGTGCAGTTTCATGAAACTAACTAGCATTTGTTGTACAGAATTTACAATTGTGGAATGTGAAACTTATAAAATTGTTTTTATTTGCCAGTTTAAAATTTTTTTGGGATAGAAAACAAGGACCACTATGATACACAAAACGTACTGAAGAGTGTTTGGGGGATTTCAAGTTTTTTGGGGGTATAATCACGGACTACTGCCCCCTAAATCCCTCTTTTACACATTTGCCTGTATTCTTTTCTGCAGCTGCGTAACACATGCAACCTGTCACACACCTTCTCAGAATACTTCTGTTTATGCCTGTCATTGACATTGCCACTGAGCAGTGAAGTGCATTGATTAAAAAACACACTAAAATGCTCCATTGTGCACTTTGCTGGGTTTTCTCCACAGGAAAAACTCGATGCACAGAAAGTCGCCGCTGCATAAACGCCTTTGCCACCCTGCTGTTGCCTAGCAATCGACTTCTTCCAGTTGAGGATATGCACACTTCAAATGAATTTTGTTTCACTGGAGATCTTTATTTACATACTAAATGCCAGGCATGTGGAATTAACACATGAAACGACTTCCAGACAAAAACCAAACACCACTCTTCTTTTGTGAATGGCACGAATCTCACTGAACACATAACGAGTTTTATTCTGCAAATTTTACTGTGAAGCGAAACACTGAGGTTTGCTGTTAATTGTTTCTCTCATCACTATTATTATCACTATTCCCACCTTTAATATGTGAAGTGACACCCTTCACTTCTTCTACATCATAACTGTGATGGCCAGTGAAATTTTCTACTCTGTGATGTGTTGGGCTGGTAACATCACTTCAAGAGAGGCCCACCAAATCAACAAGCTGATTAAAAGGGTGGGCCCAGTTATGGGACACACTCTGGACCTCCTGGAGGTCTTAGCAAAGGAGAGAATTAAACACAAACTGAATGCCATTATTAACAATGCTACATATCCTGTCTGTGACAAACTAACACTAAGGACTTTCAGCCAACAAAGTGGGTCAAGAAATGCAACGGGGGCTTGTTTATACCAACAGCAATACGTCTCCATAACGGCTCACTGTGACTGGATCTGCCAAGTCAGAACTTTTGTTTCTTTTTAATTTTCTTGCTTTATAGTCATTCCACTGTGTGTGTGTATATATATATATATATATATATATATATATATATATATAGTGACGTGTGAGTCCCTGTCTTGCACCCCAAAACATGAGGCTGAGTCTTAGTACTTCAAGAAAATCAACTTTATTCCGCTTGAAACAGGAACAATACGGTTATTTATTGTAGCAGGATCTACCACTCTCCTATACTCAGACACAGCAATCAGGCAGGGCTGTGGCCAGGCTAGTGTTAGTGTAACCCTGTTCCCTGCATTTTTAAAGTTCCTTGCATCACCCATCAACGACAGGCACTTATAGCGCAACCACAGTCAGCTTGGATTTGCCGCTGAGAGCCTGTGGTTGCCCCGGCATAGGATAAGCTGTCTTCCACAAATGCGGCGATCACATTTTGGGCCGCTCTTTGGTGTGTTGTCCTGTTGGGGGAGTCCCAAAAGAGAAGTCCCTTCCGGTCCCGACCCCTTGAACGTCACTTCCTTTACTGGCCTTTAAAAGCCTCCACCTTTCCCCTATCCCCTCAGTTCTGTTTTGGACTCCGATTTGTGCACACCAGTGCTATCCTTTGTTTTTCAATTTTGCAGCCCGGAAATAATATACGGGTGGCAACCCCAAACCCTGCTAGGGCTCTTGTTCGAGTTTGTGACAATATATATATATATATTTACATACTTATCGTTCTACCTATTTATGTATTTATTTATTTAAAGAGCTTCTGTTAAAAGTCAAATTCCACCCATGGGACAAATGAAGTTCTATCTATCTATCAATCTATCAAGATGATATCATTTAATCTAAGCAAACATTAATTACGTTAGTTTGTAAACTTCAAAGAAGACAATGCTATAATGCAAGGGCTCATAATTTTAGACTGTTCCCAACCTGGGAAACAATTCCAAAAATATTGCGTTGAAATTTAGGGTCATACTGTAACACATTGTGTTGTGAGGTTGTCAACATCTGGGTGGAGAAGGTGGAAAAGAGGTTCATCATTTTTAAACAGTAGAAGAACTTCTGGGTTTCAGGCATCTGTATTGTGAATGGTAAGCATTTTCAGCTTTGTTCAATTTTTGATTGTTAAAAGTGCCTTTTGTGGACTTGATCACAATAAAACAAAAACAGTAAGAAAAACTAAGGAGTGAATAGTAGTACTTTGTGCAGGCCGAGTGATGTAGTAAGCACTGATGTGTGAATAAGCTGCTAACTTACCTCATCTGAAAATTTTATACCTTGTGGATTTATGGTATAACAGGACAAGTCACATATCATTAATGTTTCTTGCAAATCTGCTGACAATATATAATAAATACAGTTTAAGTAATATTCTTTGAAAATAACTGCAGCTTTTGGATTTTCCCATTTTGATAAGTTCCACACATTAATAACAGTTTATTGACCCTAAAATTGATGACCCAGACAGTAAGAAGACAACACTTACTTTGAGGTGAAAATTGATACGTCTCAATGGAAGGTAAGTATCAAATTAATAGCAATGAATAAATTACGACCTGGGCAGCTGTGATTAATTAGATTGAATGAATAAATCTGTAATGTGGTTTAACTGGCAAACGCCTCAGCAGCATTTATTCATTTCAATATAATTTCATTCATTTTGTTGCTGTATTTGCTATTTTATATTATAATGTTATTAACTGTTAATAGTTTTTATTGAATTACATTTATATTACAGAGCAATTTAAGAGTAAATAATAACCACAAGGCATTGAGGAGGCTCTTTTATCATGAAATGTAAAATGTTAAGGATGTATTCTGACTAACATGTTCGTCACATAAAATTCTTATTTAGTTGTACAATGCCTTACAGCAAACTAAAGTGAATACATAAATAGTTAAATAATGGAGGCAAATCATTATACCACCTTGTCCTTGCACTCATTCTGAAGACAAACTCTGCTTTATATACAGCCAATAGTGCACAACTACATCATGAAATGATTTAAGTTCTAGTAGATCTAAACTCAAACCCCTGGGCCACCTGGACTACTTGCAGCATGTGGCAGCAGTTTTCAGAGAGACAACAGAATTAGGAGACAACATAAAGAGATCAGCATTCAAGTAGGAGTCATAAACAGGAGAGCTAAGTTAAAAGAAACAAAGTTCAGGACATGTAGCCACAATCATGGTCAAAGAACAGAGTGGTAAGTCGTAGGCCAAACAAAGAATTTGTAACTAGAGCCAAAAAATACTTAGAGTTCATAGTCAGAGGGCAGAAAAATTATTTGTAAGCACTAACTCAGAAACTAATAATAAGAAAGGCGCTAAAGGTTTTTCATTTGTGAATCACAATCTTGGTCAACGAGCAATATATGATGCTGACATTTATGCAGTTGCAGTAATGATGTTATGCATCGGACACTTCCTGTCATCAAGTCTTGCAACGGCATAGCAACTGTCAACAAAACCATGACAGAATGGTGGCGCCCATAAGAAAAACTAAATAGCACCATAAGGGAACATGAATCATATTTAAAACTAAGGAAAACACATGGAAATAAAAAATATATTACCAATAGATTACTTAATCTTCAAAATGCCAGGAACAATATGTAAATAGTTTAAATAATTAGGTTAAGGAACAGTTGACAAGCAAATCATAAGCCTGATCATGTCAAGTATCGTGGCGGCAGTGTTCTAGCTCAAAGAGGGGCAGGAAGAATTTTAAATGAGGAAGGATCAGGAGGTAGAAGAGGTAAATACACGTGATGAGTTTGTACCGGGAAATCATCGCCAAAAAGCTAATCAAAAATCAAAGTTCTGAAACAAAAGTAGAGATCAAAGCTGTTGACTCAAACACTATATTGAATGAAACTCTTGAAAGGATCACGGTCACGTTAGAAATCAATTGCAGTGATAATGCGATTTATGTTAGCATTTCAACAGCTCCCCTTTTCTGTTATGACACATCATCTGTGTTTACAGCTAGCCTATCCTACTAGATATTTTAATAGCCTTTTAACTTTAATTTTGCAAAAGCAATATTTTATTTTCAAGCAAAAATATTTTGATTTTTTTTTTCAGAGTTTGCTCACAATAATGTCCCAGAATCGTAAACTTGGATGACATGTAAGCAGATTGGTTGACCTCTTTTGTTTGCAGAGAACAACAGCAGAAAATCTCTTTAGTCTCCGCTCTGGATGTTAAATTTAGGAATCAGCTGACTTACTGAGATTGTCTTACTAAAATGGTTATATTCTGGTAACTATGGACATAGAATCTTTGTATACTAATATTCCAAAACTAGCGGCAGAACAGTTTGTTAGTGATTCTTTATTGTGTTTGTCGACTTATCAATTGAATTACCCTGACTTTATTGTTTGCATTACTAATATAGCTCTAAAGTAGAATTTTTTGTTTTTTAATAATCAGCTTTTCTGACAATATAGAGGAGTGGCAATCAGGGCAAATCTACTGTGAAACTAATTAAACTTAATCCATGTGGAGCCCCAGAAGCGACTTTTGTCCACGTTGGTTGAAAATAAAATATTGCTTTTGCAAAGTAAAAGTTAAAAGGTTATTAAAGTATCCAGTAGGTTAGGCTAGCTGTAAACATACTGTAGATGATGTGTCATAACAGAAAATTGCAATTGACTTCCAATGTGATAGCGATGTAGACAAGAATTTTATTCAACAACAACAACAACATTTATTTTTATAGCACATTTTCATACAAATGATGTAGCTAAAAGTGTTTTACAGGATGAAGAAAGAGAAAAAGGATAATATATAAAAATAAAATTAGGCAATACTAATTAACATAGAATAAAAGTAAGATCCGATGGCCAGGGAGGACAAAAAAAAACTCCAAATGGCTGGAGGGATAAAAAACAAACCAAAAACAAATTTTGCAGGGGTTCCAAGGCCACGAGACCACCCAGCCCCCTCTGGGCATTCTACTTAACATAAATGATCTCAAATTCAATAAAGTGTTTGTCAGGATACAATATTTTACTTAAGCCTATTCAAAATTAAATGCTATATTTAGAAAAATAAAGCAAAGAATAAAGGTGAAACAGTGTTAGATTACCCTAAGCCTATTGTCTTTATGAACTGTGGTTACCCAGACCTCATTGCTGGTTGTCAAGGCGTCCCCATAACAGTTTAATCTTCAGGACCCCAAAATTGTAGGTTCCGGCACTGGCTGCAATGGAGGTGTCTTTCAGTTCTAGTATAGCCAACTTGAATGCTGCATATTTTGCAAAGTAATCTGTATACTCTTCTAATAACACGTTTTTTTGACCAGGTTGTTGTGAGGTTAGGATTTCTCAGTGATGTTTTTTGGATCTTCAGTAGTGAGATTGACTTGTTACTTTCCTGTCATAAGTATATTAATAGCTGAGAGCTTATCACACTGAATTATGATTTCACGTCAATTAATTTTCTAGACACTACAGTGTATACTGATGACTCCTTCCAATTTACATTGCCTCTGATAGCACGTTGCCACACCCACCACACACTGAGCCACCTGGATTGGGACCCAAGTGCAGCAGGTGACGCCTCAGCACCACACCACACTGGAGCAGTAGAAAGCCTACTGAGAGACTTTACTAGTCTGTCACTATTTTGATGGCACCATAATTGTTTGGACTACCAAGATTTTATAAGTTCAGTTTTTAGTAAAAGGCTGCAACATGACAGAATGTAAAAAAGTGAAGGGGTCTGAAAACTTTCTGAAGGCACTGTAGAGTCGGCCTTGTCTGACATTTTAGACAATTTCTGATAGGCATAATTGATGAACAATTTTTAGTTGAATTAAGCACATATTGAGCTTGCATGTGTTTTATGAATGGCCGGATTCCATTCCTTTTCTGAACTTTTAATTGAGTGGTCCCTTTCCCAGTGTTCCTATTGATGATTAAGGGGAGCATTCCTTCAAATGTTCTCATCTAATGCTGTTTGCCTGGTCTGCTTGCTACTGTAAGAGGTGCCCCTTCAGTCTTAGCTTTTAAATCTCAGCTGAACACTCACAACTTCAGTTTAGTATACCCAGACTAGAGCTACTGATTAACTGTATATACTGTATCTCTGTTGTAAAATATAAGTAATACGATATTTGTAAATGTTACTAAAACTCACCTACTCTGTTTCTGTTGTCGGTACGCAAATGTGACACTTGATGCCCCAGCTCTGCTGCCATGTTGTTTGCCTGTCTATAGAAAAGTAATTTCTGATAGAGGAGCCCTGGAATCATCAGGTAGAAGGGTCCTTTTATCAGATTGGCCAGCTTAGCTGTGGAATGGCTAGTGGGGGGGGGCGAGGCTTGTTGGCCAAGGTCTTCAGGACTCTGAACAAATTGATTTCTCCATATTATGATATAATTTGCATTGTAGCTTGCACTATTACTATTGTACTATTGCATTGCATTTCCGAGGTGGCCAAGATAGATTGGCCATCTAGATCTGTGAAGAGGATTACTTGTTATCTGTTCTGTTTTTATGTATTCTATTTAACTCATTTTTTGACACCCACTCACTGCACATCCAAGCTACCTGGATACTCTGAACTGCCTTTCCCAAGATTTCTTCCATTACTTCCCTTCAAGGGTTGTTTTTTGGGAGAGTTTTTGGGGGCTGTCATAAAACAGGGCCTGTTGCGGCACTCCTTATGTGATTTTGGACTATATAAAATAAAAATTGTTGTTGTTGTTGTCGTTGAATCTTCATCCACTTTAGCCATACTGTTACTGAGAATGTGTGTGTGTACGTGTGTGTACCCCGTGATGGACTTGTTTTCTGTCCCTCTTTGTGCTCAGTGTTCTCAGCCGAGCACTGGCTCTCAGTAAGATGAACTGTGTAAGCCGGTTTGTTAGTCAATTAATGAGTAATATGTTGCTTGTTAGCACTGAGATTATATTCATATTTTTTGTTAGTAAGGAATGTCCTGTGGTTCTCCATTTTCTGTGTGTTATTGCCAATGTGTCGATTAACAGAGTAGACAGTGATGCCAGCAGCACAGGTTGACTGTTACTGGTAAAGGAGAAGCAGCAGACCTTACCTCAATCTGATAGTCATGGACATCACAAGTGTTAAATGGCCTTTTGAATGTTAAATAGAAGCCCTCAGAAGACTTATGAGCCTCTAGTAATTGATAGTCCTGTTGATGGTCAGGTTGAACATGTCCATAGCCATCACTCCAAGCATCCTGAGGAAATAAAACAATAGAGATTTGAAATTATAGGTCCTGCTAATTGTATTATGCACACCCATGTGCTTTTGTGAATTAATTAAATCATTCTTGTTACACCTGACATAGTAACACCAGTTAATGCTGCAGCCTCAAAGATCCAGGATTCAAGTCTGGATGTGGTCACTAGCTGTGTAGAATTTCATGCTCTCCTCATGATTTGAGCAGGTCATCCTTTGTTCCAAAGACATGCTGTTTAGGTTCACCTGCAACACTGGCATGGACTATTTGCCCATCCAAGGGGGTTTCCTGCCTTGCATTCACCAATGTCAGAATGGGCTCTGGCCCAGAATTGGAATAAGCAGAGTCAGAAAAGCACAAATGTTTAATTTTAAATCTACAGGTTGGTAACTTAGTAACAAAAAATGTTTTGGATCAAAATTATATACCAATAGGTCAACGAAAAACTGGTGTTGGAAAGTGTTTTACTGTGTAAAAGGATTGACGAAAGTCACTTTAACCTCTAACGTTCTTTTTATGTGGTTGAACATGTTAATACTGGAAATACCTAAATTATTAGCCTCATTTTATGTGTATACCCTGCAACACTTACCTATGTGACATTCACTCATCCATCATGTCTCAGACACAACAGAAGCCATGGGCCTGACGCTGCTCCTGGGTCACTTTCACTGAAAGGACTACACTTCAGAATACCTTAGCAAGGACCAAGAGCCTCTTCAAGGAGGCATTATGAATGTGTCACTCCCTCTCCAGATCACTTCCTTTGAAAGCGCTGCACAAATAATCAAACAGAAGCCCAGGGCTGGCTTGAAAGCTTTCCCTTGCTGAGTCACAGCCCATACACAGACAAGGCTCGTAATTTTAGCACTCATCAAATATTGTTAAATGTCAGTAAACAACAAGACAGATTCAGTGAGGTGGCGCCTAAAATTTATCTCAATCAAAAGAATGTTTATTTGTAGAAAGTTTCAATCTTAAAGTTTCAAATTAAGGTCACACGTCAAGCTTCATATCAGGTGGCCATAGCTTTAGTTGTTGCACTCCTTGTCTTCTTAAGCCAGGTGTAATGTGTGATGTAAATCTGACAGGGTTGTCTTTTAGAAAAGTCTCCTTCTCTGGCAGTTATGGTGTCTCGGAAAAAGCTTTTAAAATTATTTGTTTTATGTTCAGTCGAAACTGAAAACAATAAGTTCCCATGGTCTGGTTGTTTTTTATTGAGGTTACTTTAAACTATTTATAAGAAACGTGTCGACTTGCAAGGTTCCAAGCCTCTATTTCAGCATATACACACTGGTTAGTTTATCTGAGCTCAAACATATACATTCCAATAGATAATAATACTACTTTTTAATATTTGAATTTACATCCCAATCAATCAATTTGCATGCTCTTATCCCATCATCTGAAAAACATCCTGTGAGTGAGTCATCATCATGTGCTTGTTAGCTTTAGTCACACAGTTTTTTCACTTAAAAGCTACATCTAAATGATTCTGAAATAAAACACTAACAACTTAAATATTACTTAAGGTGGCAATGTACTCCGAGGAGTTTGAATGTTGTGTAAAAAGGCTTCTGAAGTTCCAGCTTTCCTTAAAAACTTTAGGAAGCTAAACTTTGCATGCATTTCTCAACTTTGATTTTTGTTTACTGTTTTAGACTTTGGTGCTTCAATGATTGTGTGGCTGTTCAATGTGCACAGATGGGAAAAAATAATTAACTAAAAAAGATTAGGGAGTGGTAAGAAAACAATTTAAAACAAAGACAAATTCAGTGATAAAGACAAAGGTCATAAAATAATGAGATGGGACTGCTTCTGGGGTTTTCAGCGTCGAAAAACAGAAATGGAGAGATGAAGATTTTTTTGCCACCTATCGTAAAGAGCTCAGCCTCTTTCTGTCATTCTTAAGTGGATTACAGAAGAAAGTGCTCAGCCACAGGCTGTCAGATGTATGAAGCAAACATCCTGACCTGAAGGGTCTTCTGCATTAATCCAATTAATTAGTATAAGTGTGTTTTTATTAAATTGGTTGCAAGGGCACTCTTATTTAGATTTAAATAGAACTTTATGTTTCCCCAAGGCGAAATTTGGCTTTTTACAGGCACTCTTTCAATAAATAAATATATTGTAAGGTTTCTAAACTCTTTTGGGGCTCCCCCCAATGGGACGACCTACCAAAGAGTGTCCCAAAGTGCAATCGCTCCCAGCGCTGAGGCAGCTTGCCACGAAAACAAACCCAAAAAGATCACGGTCACGCTATGAGCACCTGCCATCAAAGGGTGATGCAAGGAACATTGTAAATGCAGGGAACAGGATTACTTGGCCACTAACCTGGCCATGACCCTGCCTGACTGCTGTGTCTGTGTATAGGGGAGTGGCAGATCTGACTACAATAAATAACTGCTGTTCCTGTTTCAAGCTGAATAAAGTTGGTTTTCTTAAAGTACTGAGACTCAGCCTTGTGTTGACTCACGTGTCATTATATATATATATATATATATATATATATATATATATATATATATATATATATATATATATATATATATATTCATATAGTCATATGAAAAAGTTTGGGAACCCCTCTCAGCCTGCATAATAATTGACTCTACTTTCAACAAAAAAGATAACAGTGGTATGTCTTTCATTTCTTAGGAACATCTGAGTACTGGGGTGTTTTCTGAACAAAGATTTTTAGTGATGCAGTATTTAGTTGTATGAAAATAATCAAATGTGAAAAACTGGCTATGCAAAAATTTGGGTCCCCTTGTAATTTTTCTGATTTGAATGCCTGTCACTGCTCAATGCTGATTACTTACAACACCAAATCGATTGGATTAGCTTGTTAAGTCTTGAACTTCATAGACAGGTGTGTCCAATCATGAGATATAAAGGTATTTAAGGTGGTCAATTGCAAGTTGTGCTTCCCTTTGACTGTCCTCTGAAGAGTGACAGCATGTGATCCCCAAAGCAACTCTCAAAAGATCTGAAAACAAAGATTGTTCAGTCTCCTGGTTTAGGGGAAGGCTACAAAAAGCTATCTCAGAGGTTTAAACTGTCAGTTTCAATTGTAAGGAATGTAATCAGGAAATGGAAGGCCACAGGCACAGTTGCTGTTAAACCCAGCAGGTCTGCCAGGCCAAGAAAAATCCAGGAGGCAGCATATGCGCAGGATTGTGAGAATGGTTACAGACAACCCACAGATCACCTCCAAAGACCTGCAAGAACATCTTGCAGCAGATGGTGTATCTGTACATCGTTCTACAATTCAGCACAATTTGCACAAACAACATCTGTACGGCAGGGTGATGAGAAAGAAGTCCTTTCTACACTCACGCCACAAACAGAGTCGCTTGTTGTATGCAAATGCTCATTTAGACAAGCCAGATTCATTTTGGAACAAAGTGCTATCGACTGATGAGACAAAAATTGAGTTATTTGGTCATAACAAAAAGCATTTTGCATGGTGGAAGAAGAACATCGCATTCCAAGAAAAACACCTTCTACCTACTGTCAAATTTGGTGGAGGTTCCATCATGCTGTGGGGCTGTGTGGCTAGTACAGGAACTGGGGCCCTTGTTAAAGTCGAGGGTCAGATGAATTCAACCCAATATCAACAAATTCTTCAGGATAATGTTCAAGCATCAGTCACAAAGTTGAAGTTACGCAGGGGTTGGACATTCCAACAAGACAATGACCCAAAACACAGTTCGAAATCTACAAAGGCATTCATGCAGAAGGAGAAGTACAATGTTCTGGAATGGCCTTCACAGTCCCCTGACTTGAATATCATTGAAAATCTATGTGATGATTTGAAGTAGGCTGTCCATACTCGGCAGCCATCAAATTTAACTGAACTGGAGAGATTTTGTATGGAAGAATGGTAAAAAATACCTCCATCCAGAATCCAGACACTCATCAAAGGCTATAGGAGGCGTCTAGAGGCTGTTATATTTGCAAAAGGAGGCTCAACTAAGTATTGATGTAATATCTCTGTTCAGGTGGCCAAATGTATGCACCTGTCTAATTTTGTTATGATGCATATTGCATATTTTCTGTTAATCCAGTAAACTTAATGTCCCTGCTGAAATACTACTGTTTCCATAAGGCATGTCATATATTAAAAGGAAGTTGCTACTTTGAAAGCTCAGACAATGATAAAACAAAAATTCAAAGAATTAAGAGGAGTTCTCAAACTTTTTCATATGACTATATATATATATATATATAAATATATAAGATATATATATATATATATATATATATATATATATATATATATATATACTATGGTCTGAAAACACACTAGATTTACTAAAAAGAAAGATCATTTAAAAGAAAGACAACTTCAGACTTGGCAGTCCCAGTGGGAATTCATGCAGACCTATTGCTGTTGGTTTAAAGGAGCCTCTGTAACACTTCCTGACACACTCCTGCCGAATGACTCACTGGCTGGAAGTCCTCAGTGTTAGTGTGTCAGAGCGAAGATGTGCAGCATTGTTGACAATGCCACTCAGATTTGTTTTAATTCTCTCCTTTATATCCTCCAGGGGGTCCAAAGTGTGTTTTACAACTGAGCTTGCCCTTTTTATTAGCTTGCTCATTCAGTGGGCCGCTCTTGAAGTGGTGTTATAAAACAATTAAAACCTTAATGCAGCTGTTTAAAAATAAAATAGATATAGAGAGGTTCTGTACTGTAACAAGCAAGTAAACTAAAACCGTGCCCACAAAAATATTTCTTCATTAGTAAATTAATGGGTCCTAAATAAAAAACTGGTTAAAGCAAAAACCTTCAGCCTATGTAGACCTCCTAGGTGTAATTGAGTACCTCTGCTGTATGGTATGTGTAGGCATATAGCAGAAAAGTGACATAACTAGTTATACATGGAAAATGTGTGTGTCTGCATATGTATAGATACAGAGCAATACAAATGTAAAGTGCAATTCAGTTTTAATAGTTTATTGTTTTTATTGTTGTTATTGTTGTTAAGCACAGATTAGATTTTAAAGTAATCTTTAAAAGAATGTTCTACAATAATTACCAATAAAGTGTAGCTAAGAAACATCTATCTATCTATCTATCTATCTATCTATCTATCTATCTATCTATCTATCTATCTATCTATCTATCTATCTATCTATCTATCTATCTATCTATCTATCTATCTATCTATCATAGTTTTTCATATCTGTCTGTCTTTGGCTTTGTTTGTTTAAAACATTTTCAGTAAGTATATGGCAATAAAAATGTTTGGGCTTGCTAAAAATTTAATCAGAGTATCAAATGTATTATGGTAACTGAAATGTGGAATTGCTTTCTAGGAATCATTCATGCACTGTTCTAGAAAATTTCCAAATTCCAAGTATATCCACACATACTGAGGTATAAATGTAGCAATATTTATTATCAATTATTATTATTATTGTTATTTATGTACATGTAATAACATTTGATGTTAGGCAAGTTTTCTTATTAATGGTTAATATTTGACATACTTAGCACTATTCAGTTTTTACATTTGTTTAATTTTGAATGTGAATTTCTCTACATTTTATCTCTTTGAGTTTTGACAGAATGTGGCACTCTGCTCTTTACAGAACTGTCATCTTAAAGGTGTCCTTTCCCAGTCCCAAGCGCCTGTTTTTGACTGTTAACTTTTTATTTTGTTCACTGAATGCATATTTCCAGTGTTCTTAATCTGCCCACAGTATGTGGCTGTCACACCAGCACACCTACCTCATGTCACCTTGTGTCCCATTAAAGCCCTGTTAATGTGTTTGTCTGTATGTCAGGTTGCTTTAAATTCTGGTAAATCTGTTTACAGAAAAAACTTGAAAGCAAAGCTGTGTGACTCATATTTAAGATATCAATGTCAATGGATGTATATAGCACATTTAAAACAACATAGGAATGCTGTGGCCAAAGTGCTTTACAATAAGAGAAGAAAAAAACATACAATTAACATAAATAAAATAAATAGAAATAAAATAAATGAACACAAAATAAAATAAATAATAAACAGAAGAAATGTTACACGGCATGGTGGCGCAGTGGTAGCGCTGCTGCCTCGCTGTAAGGAAACCCAGGTCCACTTCTTGGGTCCTCCCTGCGTGGAGTTTGCATGTTCTCCCCCCGTGTCTGTGTGGGTTTCCTCCGGGTGCTCCGGTTTCCTCCCACAGTCCAAAGACATGCAGGTTAGGTGAATTGGCCATTCTAAATTGTCCTTAGTGTGTGCTTGGTGTGTGTGTGTGTGTGTGTGTGTGTGTGTGTACGCCCTGTGGTGGGCTGGCGCCCTGCCCAGGGTTTGTTTCCTGCCTTGCGCCCTGTGTTGGCTGGGATTGGCTCCCCCGTGACCCTGTAGTTTGGATATAGCGGGTTGGAAAATGGATGGATGGATGGATGGATGGATGGATGGATGGATGGATGGATGGATGGATGGATGGATGTTACGTAATCACAATGAGGAAGCCATCAGTATTACTGAAGGTTACGGAATGCAAGTAAATAGAAATGAGTGTTTAATCTTGTTTTGAACAATATCAGCTACATATATTAATATGGTAACACTTTAGTTTAAGTACTGCAAAAAAGCATATATTACCCATTTACTGTTATGAAACAAGACCTTAATAAAGGTTTCTTTGGGTCTTCATAACACTTAAAAAGCATCAGCGATGTGTTTATTCATCTCTGCAGTGTGACCTACTAACAAAACGTCACTTTGGAGTGGTCTGAGGTGGCTTAACTGAAGCACATTTCTCTTGATATTACGTATTTCGGATAAGACCTGTGAGTCCTTTATATTAACAAGTCATTTCAGCATCACGTCAATATGCCATACTGCACAGAGATGAATAACCCATTTACTGATGTCTTGCAAGTGTTGTGAAGACCATAAGAAGCCTCTGCTAAAGTCCTGTTTAGAGTAAATGAGTAATTGATACATTTTTGCAGTACCTAAACTAAAGTGTTACCATTAATGCAAGTGCAAAGTTTTCCATGTTAACTGTAAGGCATGCAAATTATCTTATAAGAGTTTACCCCAAAATAGGACTTGTATCCATCGCTCCACAAGACGACAAGGTCAGCATTCTCAAAGTCACCCCGGTCTGACATTCCAAACACCAACCCAAAGTGCATCTCCTTGACCAGAAGCTGGAAGCAGACTTCTTGCTTGGGGTAGCTGACATTCCAGGACAGTTCCAGTTTGCCCTCGGGATCAAGAAGAATGTGGTATGGGAAGTCCTCCTCACGAGGGCTCGCTCCATGAAAAGAGACCACCAGAATCACGACGATCAGAGCCAGCATGGTGAAGTAGACGGAAAGTACCTCTCGTAGCCGGTAATTGGGAAAGCAGGATCTCTTAGCTGCTCCGTGCATTTTTTTTGCCAGTGTGGGGACGGACTAACACTCTTGTCAGTTTTTTTTCCCTTTATGGCCTCTGTGCAAAGCAGCTGCTTTTCCTGACTTGACCTAATCGAATTTGCTTTGTCAAGTGAATTGTTTGTTGAGCCCTCAGGTCAAACACATATAGCAGTCTGCCTCTCTTTAATTGGGCTCTAATTGATCATGGCCATTATCAATAGCAGTTGTATTTAACTAAGTTAAGTTGCTAACTCGATTCCTTTGGGGTGGTGGGGTGTAAAACAACTGCTGGTAAATGACACAGTGGGATTCAGTGGATCACACCTGCCTGCATGTTTTGCAGTCAGAAAACTGTAATAGACTAAAGCGTGCTTCAGGGTTTCCATTACTTGTGCCTGCGTATCACTGAGTCCCATACATCCATTTAATAACCCACTTCTTCAGCTCAGGGCCTTGGGAGGCTGGACAATCCCGAAGCAAAGGGTCCAAAGCAGGATAACATAAAATGCACACATTTTCACAATGTGAGGAAAAGTGAAGAACGTTCCATACAGGATAAAGTACAAACTTCTCACAGAAAGTGGCCAGGGTCATGGCTCTGAGGAAGTGAAACAGCAGGGCTAACCACTGCACCACCATGCTCCCCGTTACTGACTTGTAGCAGCCAAAATGACTGCCATCATTGACAGTCAATATTTGTTATATATGGCTCCTTCAATAATGAGCATTTACTACATGAAAAAGAATACTTGAAAGGACAAACGGCTTCCAAGCCACTGATTATGCTGAGGTGAACTTAAAGAGCTCCCCTCCCCTTATATGGATCTCTACAGTATAGAGGAGGGTTGGGTTGGACTCCAGGAGGCAAAGGGTATGGAAGGCCAAATGATCAATTAGAGAAGCAGGCAGTCAGTGGTGGGCGATCAGGACTGCAGGAACACCTGGGGCCACTAGGTGGAGGTGTACTTAGATGGACCCAGGGATTCCAGATGGCAATCCACCCCAGGTAATGTGTGTGCTTGGACTTTAAAAGCTCTTTTTAGACAGACCTCCAATAGAGAGGAATGAAAAGCTCCAGAAGAATAGAAAGACCAGGTGCAAGAAAACACAATGGGATTTCACCGCAAGTGTGGGACTTATGTTCGATGCTGTAGTATTAGACAAACTTTTATTTGTAATTTTCTGCACAATTTTCCATCATTATTGTCACGTTTTGCTGTGAATTTTTAAGGTTGATGTTGGTTTTCTTTAATTACCTGGTGCCATTTTGAATATCACATGAGCTTGTTGATCACACAGGTGATATAATGCATGATATGCTGTGCTCTATTTACCTCAGATGTCGGAGATGGGAATGACGTCACACCTTGAGTTGAGCGTTGTCACACGCACGTGCGTATGGGAGGCAGGGGTTGACGCAGAGCCACGGGTTGATGAATGGTACTAATACCTTTTCTCACTCTTTTACAGACCACCAGAAGGAAAGCCCTAATAGAGCTTCCACTTTTAAACCACTACCTCCTGCAGACCTCACTTCCTGTTAAGAACCCCCCTCTTCCTGTCCTGCACACCTCTAACGTCCAAGCACTCAAATCTCCTCCTCAGTCACAGCTTTGACTCAGTCGTTTATGATTGCTCTCTTGGTTGCGTTCCAGACAATATACGGGGTGGATACCCCAAACCATTTTCTTTGTTCTTGTGTCTCATTACAGTGTAGTGTCCTGTGAGGAAAGAAAACACACCAGACAACGTTTTCTTAGTGCAGGAAAAAACTACTGACTGGTTATTGAATGTGCTTTAACTATATACAACTGTCGCCTATCTTCTCATCACCCCAGCTCCTCCCACAGTGCAGTGCGTGTGAATTGTGTCTTTAGAGGTGCTGCATTCCCAGACACTACAAGAGCATGTTCCAGTTAAATATTTAGAAAAACAATACAATGTGGAGTGGCGCAGTAGTAGCACTGCTGCCTCACAGTAAGGAGACCTGGGTTCACTTCCCGGGTCCTCCCTACGTGGGTTTCCTCCGGGTGCTCTGGTTTCCTCCCACAGTCCAAAGACATGCAGGTTAGCTGCATTGGCTATCCTAAATTGTCCTTAGTATGTGCTTGGTGTGTGTGTGTGTGTGTGCCGTGCGGTGGGCTGGAGGCCTGCCTGGGGATTTGTCCCTGCCTTGCGCCCAGTGTTGGCTGGGATTGGCTCTAGCAGACCCCCGTGACCCTGCGTTAGGATATAGCAGGTTGGAAAATGACTGACTGACAATACAATGCTTCCAGAAAACCTTTGTTGTTCTTGCTCTTTCAGAATGCAGACAACTACTGATCAACACATGATATGGTATTTTGGGCATCCAAACAGTGTAGCAACATTTCCAAGGGATAAAATTCAGACAGTGCTCTGTTTAATAAGATACAGGAGTGCTAATAAACAGCATAATACTACCCCTTTCACTTAGGTTTGTGGTGTACGTCGCCATTTTTGATTGATGATCTGAAGTCAGACAAACTCAGACTTGACAGACCAGCCCTGAGTTTCTGAGTAGGAAATTTGTCTTGCGGGGGCGCTCCAGTTGAAAATAATGTCTAGGAACTTGGAAATTCCAACTTCCCACTTCAAATGGAACACGTCATCTATACTAATAAAAGGCAAAGCCCTCACTGACTGACTCACTGACTGACTGACTCACTCATCACTAATTCTCCAACTTCCCGTGTAGGTAGAAGGCTGACATTTGGCAGGCTCATTCCTTACAGCTTACTTACAAAAGTTAGGCAGGTTTCATTTCGAAATTCTACGCGTAATGGTCATAACTGGAACCTGTTTTTTGTCCATATACTCTAATAAAGGAGGCGGAGTCACGTATCGCGTCATCACGTATTACGCCTCCTACATAATCACGTGAACTGAAAACAAGGAAGAGATTTACAGCACGAGTCAAACGCGGGAACAAAGGTAAATGATGTTAATTGTTGAGTGTCTTTTAATACTGTGTAAGCATACATATTAACAGATGTGCAATTAAATGTGTGCATTTACGGGGTGATTTCTCAGGCTTAAAGCTCGAAGTGATCACTCGAGTAAAGGCAGCTTCACAAAAAAACAGATCCTTAACAAACTGTTATTGGTATATTTTCCCTCAATTTTAAAAGGTTTTCTTTTCTTCTTAATAAAAATTTAAAAGCAGTACTTCGCCGGTGCGAACCGCGGGGATTTGAGCGACTCAGCTTGGTCATATTACAACCGGAGTGCTGAACTGACAACGTGGTATACAAACAGAACTATAACAATTGTAATAAACGAACAAAAAAACAGCGGACAACCCGTGGCTTAAATAAAAAGGCTGCTTCCGTTGGCGAAGCAACGAAAAAGGAAGACCTTATATGGAGTTCGTTTATAAAACAGCGGAGAGGCTGTGTGAAGTCAGCGTCACAAAAAACCAGATCCTTAACAAGTTGTTATTGGGATATTTTCCCTCAATTTAAAAAGGTTTTCTTTTCTTCTTAATAAAAATTTAAAAGCAGTACTTCCCTGGTGCGAAGCGCGTGGATTTGAGCGACTGACGCATACAGACATATTCATGAGTGCAAGTACTTTGGAAAGAAAGCACCGTGTAAACCTAAAGTTTAAATTAAGTTCATAGACCTACATAAGGTTGCCATTGATTTGAGGCAAGATTGCTTTTCTCCTGTACAACTATACATTGCATTCTTAACAGTAAGCTTGCACAGCTTGGTCATATTCCAACCAGAGTGCTGAACTGACAACGTGGTATACAAACAGAACAATTGTAAAAACTAGGGATGCACCGATACCACTTTTTTGTAAAACGAGTACGAGTACTTGCATTTCAGTACTCGCCGATACCGAGTACTTGCCGATACCGAGTACTTAATAAAAACATGATTTAAATTTACAGGTAACAGCTTTAGTCATATAATTTAACAAAAAAAACAAGAAACTCTCGTCTATCCACTGGGAGGTTAGGCTAATTAGCGACACGGGGCTAACACTGCTTGTCCAAATATCCGTGGTGAAACTAAACGCAGAGGAGGCTTGCAGTAGGTTGTGGATATGTTTTTTCACGGAGTCGTGTAGTTTAGGCAGCTCCGTGTCAGTCATGTAGCGGCGGCTTGGGACATCATATCTGGGCTCCAGAACATGGAGGAGACGCAGGAATCCCACATTTTCTACCTCCAAGAGTGGCTGGTCACTCAATGCAATGTACTCGATAATTGCCTGTGTTATTTTCACAGCACGTGGATTGTCTCTGGACATTTTCTCTCGTCTTGCAAGAGTTTGCTGCAGCGTGGGTTGTGTTGGTTTAGAAGCGTGGGTAAACTCTTTGTACTCGTTGTCGTGTTGGGATTTTAGGTGCTTGATTAAATTACTTGTGTTAAATGCGCTACCTTTTGAGCCTCCTCTGGACAATTTCGATGAGCACAATTTGCAGTCCGCCTTTGTTTTGTCGTCTTCATTCACTTTGAAATACTGTAGTTCCACACGGCTGACATGTCTCGCCTCGCCTTCTCCCCGCTCTGAGCTGCAGCCGGGGCCTGGGGGCGGGCACTCGGTGCCTGTCATTAACCCCTTACACGCCACTCAAACATAGACATTTCTCAGACCGTGGTATCGGTCCCCGGTATCGGGGGACTTTTAACGAGTACGAGTACTTTAGAAAATGTGGTATCGAGGCCGATACCAGATACCCGTTTCGGTATCGGTGCATCCCTAGTAAAAACAGGATTAAATAAAAAGGCCGCTTCCGTTGGCGAAGCAACGAAAAAGGAAGACCTTATATGGCATTCGTTTATAAAACAGCGGAGAGGCTGTGTGAAGTCAGCTTCACAAAAAAACAGATCCTTAACAAATTGTTATTGGTATATTTTCTTCGATTTAAAAAGGTTTTCTTTTCTTCTTAATAAAAATTTAAAAGCAGTACTTCGCCGGTGCGAAGCGCGGGGATTTCAGCAACTGACACATACAGATATATTCATGAGTGCAGGTACTATGGAAACAGAGCACCGTGTAAACCTAAAGTTTAAATTAAGTTCATAGACCTACAAAAGGTTGCCATTGATTTGAGGCAAGATTGCTTTTCTCCTGTACAACTATACGTTGCATTCTTAACAGTAAGCTTGCACAGCTTGGTCATATTCCAACTGGAGTGCTGAACTGACAACGTGGTATACAAACAGAACAATCATAAAAACAGCGGAGAGGCTGTGTGAAGTCAGCTTCACAAAAATACAGATCCTTAACAAATTGTTATTGGTATATTTTCACTCAATTTAAAAAGGTTTTCTTCTTAATAAAAATGTAAAAGCAGAACTTCACCGCTGCGAAGCATGGGGATGTATATATATATATATATATATATATATATATAGAGAGAGATAGATAGATAGATAGATAGATAGATACTGTATATGTGTATGTATGTAGATATGTATATATGTGTATATATATTTAGATATGTAAATATGTATATGTATATATATGTGTCTGTATGTGTATATATATATTTATATATATACCCTGTATATATATGTGTGTATGTATGTATGTGTGTATATGTATGTGTATATATATATGTTGATATATGTATATATATATGTGGATGTGTATATGTATATATATATGTATATATGTAGATATGTGTATATGTAGATATGTATATATAAGTATATATGTTTATGTATATATATGTTTACACAACCTCTTTAACACACTACTTCTCCGCTGCGAAGCGCGGGTATTTTGCTAGTTGCTCTATAAATAAGATGCCATTTTATCCCCTGTGGATAACACAATTTCAAAAGAATGTTTGGCATCAGTCATCTTATGTAAGGATTTTATTTTGGATTTTGACTTTCTCTTTATGTTTGACTCTCGACAATCGTCTTGGTGACCCTGGGTTCTGACCCTTGTTTTACCTCTTTTTTTTTTCTTGTTATCATCACTCGGTGTTTTCAGCGCTCACAATGACCACCTGGATCTTCAACATGTCCTTCAACAAGCTCAAGGCAAGAATCCCATGTATCTGTATGCTGCTCCTTTCCACATCTCAATGGCACTGCCAAACAGAAAAGAGTGTGCTGGATGCAATCCAGTAAGAGAAACCTATAATAAAAGCTTTAATCACAGTGGCCATACCGTCAGTCATCAGTGGCCAGGTTGATGATGTTATTTAGTGTACTGTACATGTAGAGTTTATAAACCAGAAAAATATTATCACAGGCTTCATGCTTGTTTACAGATTCATAGCAACCAATGATGACTTTTAATTCTTTCATGATGACGTTGAAACATTTTGCCAAAGGAGAACTCCAGAAACGTTTTTGCCCATCTAAACTCAAATGCTTCAGAAACCCGGTTTCTACCTTAACCGACTTACTCACCTTATTCCTGGTTTTACGTACGCATTTTAACATCCAGCGCAGCCTTTTCAGCAGCTCCGTGTATGACTGTATGTGTATGTGTACTTTTCTACTTTTATTTTTCTATTTTTATTTATTGATCACTCGTTTCTTTGTGAATTTCCCATTGGGATTAATAAAGTATCTATCTATCTATCTATCTATCTATCTATCTATCTATCTATCTATCTATCTATCTATCTATCTATGTAAATGCGCTGAATGTGATTTATTTCTGTTTTTTTTTTATTTTTAATAAATTTGCAAACATTCCTAAAATCTTGTTTTGACAGAAAAATGAATTTAAATGATTTTAGCACAAGGCTTCAACATAGCAAAATATGTAAAAAATTAAGAGGTCTGAGTATTTTCTGACAGCACTGTGTAGCAAACTAAAAAACAGAGCTAAGATTCTCACCTCCTTTGACGGTGATTTTTAAATTTTTTCATTTGGGATCCCAGGAATGCACTGAGCCTTGGCCTGACTCACACACACTCCCTCACAGAGACAAAAAACCAACGAAATTAAAACATATATTGACAAATATATTAAACGATAAATAAATAAAACCTAATTACACAAAACACATCCCACCCCAGTTCCCTTTACGGCAATATACAATAAATACAAATTCAACAATAACAAACAACTAACAAAAACAACACACGGTGAAGTCCATGAAAAATGGCAACTGATGCAATGAATTGATAGAGGTAGATAGTCCAGAGATCAGCTCTCTGTATGTGAATGTAAAGATCAGTCCTACCGGTATTTCCTGATGAGATGATGATGTGTGAATGGGATCAGGAGCGCTCCTTTCTTCGCAGGTTGAACCCTCATACTGCCCTTATCTCATGCAGCAGGAAGACATCAGACAGTCCATACACCAAAACAGAAGATGATCCAGGACAAACAAGAATCCACAGGTAGTAAACAGGAAGGCAAACAGACAGTGTCACACACGTGTGATTGGGAGGCAGCTGAAGGGCCTGAATAATAGTAGTTTCACGCCAAACCAGGGGGTGGCGAGGTGCACTGAGTTTCTCTCTCAATCCTCTGCAGATCATGCATGGGAAATCCTGCACAGTTCCAGTGCCTACAAAGATATCACTTACGGATCCGGCGCCCATGATGATGTCACTTCTGGCTTCTGTGCCTATGATGATATCACTTCCAGTCTCACCAAATCTTTAACAACCTGCCTCAGTTCTGTTCTGGACTCAGACCTGTGAACAACTCAAAAGCAAATTACCCATTTGCAGCCTGGGCACAATATACAGGTGGCTGTCCCAAACCTTTTTCCATGTCTTTTGCCTATTGTGTGACAACAGGTAACTCAAGACACAAAACAACAAAAGACCTCTCCTTCTCTATACAACTGGCCTCCTTTTAAATCTTGCGCCAGCCTCCTTGTCCCCAGCAGCCCTTGCACCCTCAGCAGACGACCAATCAGAGCCTCTGCAGGGACTGCTGGGAGTTGAGGTTTTCACTCTCCAGTAGCGCCACTACTTCTGTAAGCAGTGCCATCACCCAAGGTTACCATATGATTCTGGAGACGTAATGGGGAGTACAAATTAATAATCCTATTATGTAATGGGGAGTAAAAATCTTCTGAATTTAAAATATGCAAAGTAGAAATGAACTCATTTAAGGACTGCACAAAGTGACTTGTTTTTTGCTGTTCTGCATCTGTGATATTCGCCATTCATATAATTGTATTATTGTGTCTGTTAAGAATAGATTTAAGTTTGTATTAGCTTTGATGCTTACCTATCCAGCCCCTAAATCTTTAGGAGACAATGTGAAGTACTGACTTAGGAAGTGAAATTTATGGCAAGGGGTGCGGAGCTTCCACAGCACCTTATGGCCTGGAAGGGGGCCAGGAGGAGTTTGGGCCCATTCCCTGAGAAGAAAGCCTCGATGTGGAGTCAGGTTTAAAAAGGCAGTTTGTGCACACATTGGTCAGAAAGTATGGCTCTTTCTGATTGGTCTTCAATCAGAGGCCATTCTCTACCGCGATCCTCACTTGTGGCAAGACTTGGTATAAGCTTGTCACTCCACCTCTCTAGCTCTCTCTTGGCATCTTGTCATGAAAAGAAGAACACCTCACTCTTTTGCTGTCTTGTCATGGAGAGAATATCAAGTCTCTCTTTTGCCAGTTCTCCATGATGACGACAATTTTACCTCAAATACCATTACTGAAAGAGGCATGCGACCTGTTTCAATACTCCATTCAAAGGCCACACTTAATCTGGATAAGTGTGGTAGCCAAGCCCAAGCTAGACCGAAGACAAGTTGAGAGATGCCTATGGACGCAAGATGCACTGCTCCATAGGCTGTAAAATTATTTTTGTCACATTCATTTTACTTTCTTATAATTTGGGCATATCATTTAAATTGCATACATTAACACATTAGTAGCTCCTTCTCCTCTGCAAGCAGGTCCTCCAACATGCAGGGAAAACTGAGGGGTTGGTGGCAGGACTGGCACTCCAGCCACTATGAAAAACCTCACACTGTTCCACTCCATTTGAACTAGTGTGGTGCTGAGGTGTCACCCGTTACACGGCTGCACTCAGGTCCTAAATTGGGTCCCGAGGTGGGTGCGGCGATGCGTTGATTCAGTGTGTGCTCCCAACCTCCTTCTCCTTCTTCTGCCTTTTCTTTCACTCGGTCTAACTGCCTGAGGTTATAGCTAAAGAAGGGAAGGTGTGAGGAGGTGCTGATGTACAGTGTCTGACCATAGAGTGGTTAGTGTATGGGATTTGAGGCATTCTGGTAAAGTCCACATAATAAAGACTATAAAAGGAGAAAAGAGAGTCACCTAGGACTCTATACGACAAAACGTGCATTCCAACAGAAGTTGCCTTTCCACATCCCTTAAGGGGCATTTCCCCCCATCCATGGCACTGTGGCTTCACTTGTGTTTCAGGGGACTCCTTGTCCGCCAGGAGACCATTTTATACTGAAAAGAAAATCAATCCCGAATTCAAACGACCCATCCTATTGCCAATATAAGCTGTTATTTCATGATTTCAGATATCCTGAAAGCGGATGGAGGTCCTTCACCAAACTTTTTGCAATCATCTCTTTAGTGTCTGTATGTGGGGGTCCAGATCAGACAGAAATAAAGGACAAACTGACAGAATGAGTCGCTGTGCTGCAGCATTGAACTTGTCCACACAGCAGTAACCCAAGCTAGCTCTCCATCCACGTGCCTAAGACAAAAGTAAACGTTCTTCAATTTAACTTTTTCTTTCCTAAGATGTGCTTAAATGAATATTTAATGTGGCATGACCACTGTGCTGAAATGCATAAAAGGCAATCAAGATATTAAACTGTGTAATTAAGTACCATCTGGATAAGTTAATTAAGGGAGAAGGCAGTAAATAAACCCTCCTGAAACGTGTTCATGTGCAAAGCAAGGTGAGCAAACACAGTCATGCCCTATGGAGAAACTATTTGAGGATTTGTATTTCTGGTGGTGGGTAGGACAAATATTAATAATCTAATTTCTGCACACCGCGTGCCAGTGTCTCTTCAGTGTCACAGAGATTCCCAGGAGGGCACGATAGTCCCCAAAGCTTTATTTCACTTTTGTTCTTCCACGTCTCTGTGCATTAAGACTTTTGCACATCACTGCATATCCTTATCTAATTATCTAATGGAATTTATTGCAAGTTTCAATCTTCACTTTCACTTTTCAGTTTATTGCTAAGTGTTCTCGTATGTGCCCAGTGTGCTGTACAATAAACATAAAGCATAATGTTGGTACATAAACAAGAAAATGTTTTGTAAACTATGCAAATACATATTTTGGCGACCCATGTAAAGCGAATAGGAGGACTCATGGGTGCCGGGGCTTCTCGCACTTTATTGCTCTTTCAGGTTCTGTGTAAATTGCAGTGTTATCATTAGCTCCAGTTACGAAGCAATCCTTTAAAACCACAGCCACATATCAAAGCCTTGTTAACTTGCCTGTGTCCGTCTACAACTTATCTGTCAACTTCACTTATCATCACCAAGTGACCTTTAGTCTCCTCACTCCTGATCACCCTCACCCCCCACTCCCTCTTAAGTCTAAGAGGGGTGTCCACCTCATACAATTACAAACCTCTCCTCCCTGCCCTCTCATCATCTCTCACAAAAGTCTGCAAAGGACTGCCTCCACATCACAATATATTGTCATGCATTTAAGACACGGGGGAGCTTCACTGACCCTGGTTGGGTAGGTAACATGTGGATTTGTAACGATGAAATCCAGTCGCTCCCCTACCTCTTTTCTCTTAGAATGGAGGATGAAAACGCAGGCAAACTATGACATCACTTCCACTCCTTTCCCAGAAGTCCCGCCCCTTCTGGTTTGAATGCTATTAAAGGAGAGAATCTCCCAAGAAGTCAGCATTCAGTTTGGTCCCTGCTCCACATGAGAACAGACCTCATCTGTAAAAATGAATTTTTGGATTATCGGTCCTTGCATTATTGTTTCACTTTTTTCCATTCTTGCAAGAAAAATTGCTTTCTTAAATTGGTTTACCATTTTGGGTACCCGATCTCTGTACCTGTGCTATTCCCTTCCTGGTACAATATATTTACATGTATTTACACTTTATTAATGGTAGTATGGTAAAGGTGGTATATGTCCCAGACTGCATCAGCTGGCATAGCAACAGAGTCTTGGCTTGGGTTAAAATCCATATGAACAATGACTTCCCAGGCCACTAGTGGGCACCAGCATTTTCCCTAAGGTTCCCTCAGAGTCTCCTAATAGGAGGAAGAAGAAGGAAGGTATGAAGGAATGTGTGCTGAGGAAAGTGATGGCTGAAATTTATGAAGGAATGATCTGGTATTATACTCTTAGAGGTTATCTATCTATCTATCTATCTATCTATCTATCTATCTATCTATCTATCTATCTATCTATCTATCTATCTATCTATCTATCTATCTATTATATAGTGCCTTTCACATCTTTCTATCTTTTTATTATATAGTGCCTTGCATATCTATCTATCTATCTATCTATCTATCTATCTATCTATCTATCTATCTATCTATCTATCTATCTATTATATAGTGCCTTTCATATCTATCTATCTATCTATCTATCTATCTATCTATCTATCTATCTATCTATCTATCTATCTATTTATTATACAGTGCCTTTCATATCTATCTATCTATCTATCTATCTATCTATCTATCTATCTATCTATCTATCTATCTATCTATCTATCTATCTATCTATTATATAGTGCCTTTCACATCTTTCTATCTTTTTATTATATAGTGCCTTGCATATCTATCTATCTATCTATCTATCTATCTATTTATCTATCTATCTATCTATCTATCTATCTATCTATTATATAGTGCCTTTCATATCTATCTATCTATCTATCTATCTATCTATCTATCTATCTATCTATCTATCTATCTATCTATCTATCTATCTATCTATCTATTATACAGTGCCTTTCATATCTATCTATCTATCTATCTATCTATCTATCTATCTATCTATCTATCTATCTATCTATCTATCTATTATATAGTGCCTTTCACATCTTTCTATCTTTTTATTAAATAGTGCCTTGCATATCTATCTATCTATCTATCTATCTATCTATCTATCTATCTATCTATCTATCTATCTATCTATCTATCTATCTATCTATCTATCTATCTATCTATCTATCTATTTATTATACAGTGCCTTTCATATCTATCTATCTATCTATCTATCTATCTATCTATCTATCTATCTATCTATCTATCTATCTATCTATCTATCTATCTATCATATAGTGCCTTGCATATCTATCTATCTATCTATCTATCTATCTATCTATCTATCTATCTATCTATCTATCTATCTATCTATCATATAGTGCCTTGCATATCTATCTATCTATCTATCTATCTATCTATCTATCTATCTATCTATCTATCTATCTATCTATCTATCTATCTATCTATCTATTTATTATACAGTGCCTTTCATATCTATCTATCTATCTATCTATCTATCTATCTATCTATCTATCTATCTATCTATCTATCTATCTATCTATCTATTATATAGTGCCTTTCACATCTTTCTATCTTTTTATTATATAGTGCCTTGCATATCTATCTATCTATCTATCTATCTATCTATCTATCTATCTATCTATTATATAGTGCCTTTCACATCTTTCTATCTTTTTATTATATAGTGCCTTGCATATCTATCTATCTATCTATCTATCTATCTATCTATCTATCTATCTATCTATCTATCTATCTATCTATCTATCTATCTATTTATTATACAGTGCCTTTCATATCTATCTATCTATCTATCTATCTATCTATCTATCTATCTATCTATCTATCTATCTATCTATTATATAGTGCCTTTCACATCTTTCTATCTTTTTATTATATAGTGCCTTGCATATCTATCTATCTATCTATCTATCTATCTATTATATAGTGCCTTTCACATCTTTCTATCTTTTTATTATATAGTGCCTTGCATATCTATCTATCTATCCATCTATCTATCTATCTATCTATTATATAGTGCCTTTCACATCTTTCTATCTTTTTATTAAATAGTGCCTTGCATATCTATCTATCTATCTATCTATCTATCTATCTATCTATCTATCTATCTATCTATCTATCTATCTATCTATCTATTTATTATACAGTGCCTTTCATATCTATCTATCTATCTATCTATCTATCTATCTATCTATCTATCTATCTATCTATCTATCTATCTATCTATCTATCTATCATATAGTGCCTTGCATATCTATCTATCTATCTATCTATCTATCTATCTATCTATCTATCTATCTATCTATCTATCTGTCTATCTATCTATCTATCTATCTATCTATCTATCTATCTATCTATCTATTTATTATACAGTGTCTTTCATATCTATCTATCTATCTATCTATCTATCTATCTATCTATCTATCTATCTATCTATCTATCTATCTATCTATCTATCTATTATATAGTGCCTTTCACATCTTTCTATCTTTTTATTATATAGTGCCTTGCATCTATCTATCTATCTATCTATCTATCTATCTATCTATCTATCTATCTATCTATCTATCTATCTATCTATCTATTATATAGTGCCTTTCACATCTTTCTATCTTTTTATTATATAGTGCCTTGCATATCTATCTATCTATCTATCTATCTATCTATCTATCTATCTATCTATCTATCTATCTATCTATCTATCTATCTATCTATTTATTATACAGTGCCTTTCATATCTATCTATCTATCTATCTATCTATCTATCTATCTATCTATCTATCTATCTATCTATCTATTATATAGTGCCTTTCACATCTTTCTATCTTTTTATTATATAGTGCCTTGCATATCTATCTATCTATCTATCTATCTATCTATCTATCTATCTATCTATCTATCTATCTATCTATCTATCTATCTATTATATAGTGCCTTTCACATCTTTCTATCTTTTTATTATATAGTGCCTTGCATATCTATCTATCTATCTATCTATCTATCTATCTATCTATCTATCTATCTATCTATCTATCTATCTATTATATAGTGCCTTTCACATCTTTCTATCTTTTTATTATATAGTGCCTTGCATATCTATCTATCTATCTATCTATCTATCTATCTATCTATCTATCTATCTATCTATCTATCTATCTATCTATCTATTATATAGTGCCTTTCACATCTTTCTATCTTTTTATTATATAGTGCCTTGCATATCTATCTATCTATCTATCTATCTATCTATCTATCTATCTATCTATCTATCTATCTATCTATCTATCTATCTATTATATAGTGCCTTTCACATCTTTCTATCTTTTTATTATATAGTGCCTTGCATATCTATCTATCTATCTATCTATCTATCTATCTATCTATCTATCTATCTATCTATCTATCTATCTATCTATCTATCTATCTATCTATCTATCTATCTATCTATCTATCTGCACAGTGCCATTCACTTTTTCCACATTTTATTCTGCAGCCTTGTGTTAAAATCATTTCAATTCATTTTTCCCCCACATCAAGCAACTCTCGATACATCAGAATGACAAAGCACAACCAGAATTTTTGAAATGTTTGCAAATTTATTAAAAACAATCAACTGAAATATCACTTTGACACAAGTAGTCATTGAAGCTCCTTTGGCAGCGATTACAGCCTGGAATTTTTTGGGCCTGATGCAAGGAGTTTCATACACCTGGATTTTGGGGATTTTCTGCCATTTTTCTTTTCTTCATTAATGGTTTTGCTGCTTTAACCAGACGTGTGCCTTGACACAATTCTGCCTCAAAGTTCTGCAGGTAATTCCTTCGACCTCATGGCTTGTTTGTCCATTGTGAGACTTTCTATAGACAGGTGTGTTTACCTTTCCTAATCTGTCCAGTCAATTGAACTGGTGGACTCCAAAGAAGATGTTAAAACATCTCAACAATGATCAGTTGAATGGGCGTCATCTGAGCCATATTTCAGGTGTCATAGCAAAGGGGTCTGAATATTCGTGTCAGTGAGTGTGTGTGCTTTAATGACCGAGTTATTCACAGAGACCTTGCCATGTAAAGCCTTATTCTGGCTATTGGTGTCTGTGAGACCAGGTTAACGTGTGTAGATTTCTCTACAAGTGGCCTCTTTTTATTTGCCCATGTAAACCCTTAACCGGGTTACAGGTGAGGATTTTGTGTTCTGCACTCTGTTTTGTGTGCACATGTGTTAGTCTCAAACACGCACTCAGCAGCCATGAGAAGAAGTGTCTACAAAGAGTAATTTCCTGTGGCAAATACTTGGGCTTCAGTTTTTTATTTTTAAGAAATCTACAATAATTTCTAAAATCCTATTATTTCTTTGACATTCTGAATCGAATCTAAATGATTTTAGCATAAGGTGGCGACATATCAAAATGTGTAAAAATACATTCTGAAGGCATTGTATGTTCCTTAATTTACTGCAATATTCCAAAATGTCGAATCAACACTATCTACTAGATTTATTGTTTTATGATATATTTGAAATCCCATGAGATTGTGCCCTTAAAGCTCTAGTGGTTCATGTTTAACTCATTTACCGCAAGTGTCATTGATTTCACTCCAATTTTTTAACGACATTCAGCTTTGCTTTACTAATGTGTTACAATATTACCAAAAACAAATCTTAAAAATAAGCAGGAGTTTGAAGAGCTCACAGATGGCATTTTGTTTACTGACTTGACAGAGGAGCCATGTGCAAAATACATAACCCGGAGCATTTAGCAAATCAGCTAGATTATGAAAAAAATATACGGGGACTTGCAAACTTATAAAAAGCGGAGTTAAACCTTTAAAATAATGAGTTGCTTTTCCAAGACATAGGGTTTATTTTCATAGAAGCCTGTGATTCTCCATGCACCCATCCATCCCCCTCCAAATCTGCTTATTCCACCACCAGCGACTGTAAACACGGTCATTGGTTGTACGGAACGATCCAACTTGGCTGTCCTCCTAAAAAGCCAGCATTTAAAGGTAATTCAACTATCAAAGGAGACATTAAACACAGACACTGTGAGTGGAGTGGGAACTGAACCCAGCTACCTGGTGCCATCCGCACTGCCTGCTGTGCCACCATGCCTCCCAGAAATCCATTTCCAGTCTCTATAAGCTTTGTATCCTGAGTCTGACTGTACAAGCAGCTATTTTATTCATGAAGCTAAAAGGAAAGAGTAACAGCATCAGGAATAAGACTGTGCTCAACTCTTATACACTATGTCCATTAATTGCATATAAATTGTATTTCCACATTTACCCATTTCAGAAATGTTTTTTCTTCCATGTACGTGCAAATTGTCTGGAAGATATGTAACAGGCAAAGTTCTATTAAATTACAGAGAAAAAGTGACTTTTTATTTAAGTATAATTGGGTTTCATTCTCTTACAAAATCCTGCTTTTTATGTACTGTCTGAGCCATTAAAATGTAACATTTTCCACATGCATCAAAATGACTTTGTGTCTGCATTGACGAGTAACATATCAAACACGACTGCAGTGTATGAATGATCAGGAAAAACTGAAGCAATTGAATCTTTTTGGTTTACACAAAAGAACATTAAAAGATGACGAGATTTAAGTGTTATCACAATGCCTGACAGTTACTAAAGCCCCCCTCTGGTTGTCTCTTCCTTCCCACACACTGGTGTTGTGTTTTCTCATGGCTGTGATACCAATTCCACCTTCATAACACCCTGTGATGCCCAGGTTGGCTGCAGATGGCATACTTCTTTGAACCTGGGGCATCAATAGACATGTACTGAGATGGCCTGGGGTACAAAGGGCCAGGTGCAAGGCTTCTTAGTCTCGACCAGTGTTCCAAAACAAATTGCAGTGCCTTTTTTCCCAATAGATAATCCAATAAAAACAGTGTCATTTGTGGAGGTTAAAATCAGCAATAAATAATTGAATAATCCAGACAGATAAAATACTGTCTCTTTAAAGTTACTCACGGGCTTCAGTGCTTCCTACCAAACTGACGTCTCCTCTGCTCAGCCTGTACTCAAACTCCTTAAATCATCACTTAAACTGGCTTGAGATCCTGCCACCATCCCTTGGCCTTCAGCTGGAGCCCACATGGAGTCATTGGTCGCTCCTACTCCTTGGATACTAAGCAGGAGCAACGTTGCTCATTCCTCTCAGGACCACTTCCTGACTGCTTGCCTCCATTCCACAGCACCAGCTCTGCCGAGATCCTGCTCTTCTTGTCTTTCTTGCCTTTAACCTCCAAACTCTTCGTGTTCCTCTCAGTCTTTTCTTATACTCTAGTGCAGAGGTAGGCAAAGTCGATGCTGGAGGGCCGCAGTGGCTGCACGTTTTTGTTCCAACCCAGTTTCTTAATGAGAAGTCAAATATTGCTGATGAAGCAATTATTGCTCAAGTGACATTTTTCTGCTTCATTTAAGTGGTCTCACTTGTTAAGGGTCCCCTCTCTCCATTGCTTATTTCAATCTTAAACAGCTGCATTCACTATTTTAATGGCTCCTTATTAGCAATAAGATTCATAATCTCTTATCTGCCTTTTATTCACTCCAATGCCTTTGGGTCTCTATTCTCCTTATTGTCCTTATACGTTTTATATTTGCTGAGAGCACCTGATCTGTGTGTACTACATGCTTTTACACGACTGAGTTTTTTTTGATGGGTGTGCACTTATATGATATCTTCTGTAAGTAGGGCATGCCTTAAAAGAATCTCATGTTCCATATCCCCACGAGGCACCAAGTCTCATGTTTACGGTCCCTGCGAGACGCACCGTGGCAAGTCTCTTTTGTCTCGCGGGTCTTTTAAATGTCTTCCGAGAACTTCCGAGAAGATCACGTATCATAACCTTGCTTTTGCTTTCCAGGATTTTTTTTTTTATAATAGAGAGATAAGAAGCCATTTAAACAGCGAATGCAGCCATTTAAGACTGAAATAAGCAATTAAGGGTGGGGAACCTTAGCAAATGAGACCACTAAAATGAAGCATCAAAATGTCATTTAAGCAATAAGTGCATCATCAGCAATAATTGACTTCTCATTATGAAACTGGGTTGGAACAAAAACCAGCAGTCACTGCGACTCTCCAGGATCGACTTTGCCCCACCCCTGCTCTAGTGGGTCCGGTGTGCTAATTGCAATCCACAGAGCAGCTGACCATCCATTGAGACACCCCAACTTCGCCACTGTACACACTCACTCAGAGCTTGAGCACTCTGCTTTTAATGAAAGTCTGCACGTTGCTATAAACCCCAAGTGTATGTTACCACACATCGCTAATTTAACACCTACCTGTCGATCTATCAAGTGTCAGGCTGCGATTTCACTGACACCGACCACAGACAGACCAGGCCAGGAATGGCTGCACGTGTCATTTACTATTCTCTTACTCACAGACAGTAAACTGAGTGTACAGCAGTCAAGCAGGGGAGCAGGTACTGTCATGAATGGAGGCCAAATCCTGAACAAATAAGGATGTGAGGCCTCCAACAGTCTCAGTGAGCCAGGCCAGGCCTCCTATGCCTGCCTGGATTCTGCCTTTAGCAAAATATTAATGCGTTTTTGGATACCGCAAGCATACGACTGAATAATTAATACATGGATTATGTGACACAAGTAGCCAGTGATTTATTCACAGACATTTTGGTGCAGTTTGTTGTTGTTTAGCACTGGCCCTCCGACTGAAGCCAGTGTATCAGCAGCTTTGTTATCTCCTGTTATGTTTAAGTCAAGATTCCTCCCGTAGCTTATGTTTAAATTCAGTTTTTATGTCTTTTTTGTTCAATTTTCATTCTGAGATTATTATTGTTTATATTAATACTAGCTGTGTAAGCCCGTGCTGTAAAAAGCCCGGGCTTCTAGAAACTATTGAAATCGTTAGAAAAAAACTAAAATGCAGAGTTGGTGGTTTCGTTTTGCAGACGTGCTCGCCTCCCTTATCTATCAGCGGCTAAGCGACTTTCTCTCTTATTTGTTGCTTTCTTTCAGCTTCATGCTGTAGCCTCGTCCTTCTTTCTTCTTTTGACTCATGAATATGGGGCTGCCTTACCGGCTCTTTGAGCTTCATGCTGTGGCCTCACACTTCCGGGCCGGACAGCTAGACAGGCAGACACACTTCTATGCTTAGACGTTTATATATAAGAGAAATTATTTTATTGTCTAATTTTGTCATTTTATTTTAATTATTTAGTTTCTATGTGTGTAATCTTGTTCTCCTATGTTACTTGTATTTTATGGGTGGACTCCCAAGTGTCAGGACTACCAATACCTCACCACAAGGAATCGTCCCCAGCCTTTAAGGCATAATGGGAGAATGAAGTCCTTGTGGTTCATTGAATGCATTTTGATGAAAAGTTGGATCTTGGATTTTTGAGCATTACTTTGGGTTGTTTTTTTGTTTTTTTTTTTAGTTTTGCTTTTCTTGAGTCTTCTGCGTGTGTTTAAGGATATTGATTAAGGATTTTGTTTTGAGACTTGTTTGTTTTTGGATTTCTTGTTTGTATCTTTATTTCTCTTTCATAATTTTTTTTGTAGCTGATCTCTTTTTAATCCCGAGGTTTACAGTAATCCCTTCTCTTGTGGTGCATTTTGATCATATTTTAGGATTTTGCTTATAAATTTTTAAACTTTTGAATCCAAAGCCAATTTGGTGTGGTCTAGGCCGAAGCCAACCAGTTGAGCAGTCACGTGGACTGCAGCACAGCACACCCTTTCTGGGCAGACTAGTTTGGATTCTGTCATTTTTAATGATAGCAATAGATACCGTATGTTTCCTGTCCCATTACAGGCTGTGAAACTTCATTCATATTCTTGCAAATAATTCCTGTGGCCATCACTACAAGCAACATGAGTTAAATTACAGATTAGAAAATATATCTGTGTCGTGTATTCTTTTACAAAAAAACAAAAATTGGATAAGTTTTGAAATTAAGATTTATGTTAACATATTGGATTGATTTTGATTTTTTGGTATATTCTTAATTTTTTATTTGCACAGGACAATATTATAGGGGTCAAGTTGTTATTTGCTGGACAAATGTTAATGGAGCAGGAAGGTCAATTTCTTTCACGTACACATGTCAAGCATAAATAACAAAAGTATTCTGCCAGGATTTAATGACATACAGTTTTTAATTAAAAATTCAAAAGCAAAACAGGTCTAAGCCAGCAGTACAAAGGTAATGAGATTTATGAGCTACAAACACAATGAACCGATATTCAGATGCAGTAAGGGTTTCAGCACAGTATGAGCCATCCTAAGGGACACATGCATTGATTACAGGCAATATAAACAGTGGTGGCTCTTATAATTGAGCTAGAGGAGCTGAGCCCACCGCTGCCCCCCCTACCTCCAGGTGAGAAGCACAGATGTAAATGAGACAAGGCCTGCCTGTGGCTGCACCTAAAAATACTGATGTTATGATATTTAGACATATTGACAATGGAGTTGGGAAAACGAGAGCAGAGCTGAAACATAAAGCTTATAATGTGCAAAGGTTGGTCTTCAGTTTTTAGAACTGTGACGGTGGAATCAACAGTTCTGAAAATGATGGGTATGCTGGGATGTGATTGTCAATGTTAGAATGTTTTCTACAGCGCCAATGTAGAAAGATTTTAGCATTGCTAGGGAGACCCTAAATGTCCCCATTTGCCTCAGATGGTTGAGACACTGCCTTGCCTTTTTGACCTGTGTTTAGATATCCCAAGTTCATGTCCGCTCCTCAGAGATATGAACTCCAAGGTACCTGAAGCTGTTCATGGTCTCCACTGGCACCAAGAGTTCAGGTTCTCCATCTCCTCCAGTTAGGCCTAATCATCATTGTTAGACATGACACCTATCACCACTGTGTTGTCATCAAACTTCACAATGGAGATGGAGTTGTGTATGGCCATGCAATTATAGGAGTAAACGTAAAACAGCAGGGCGATCAGGACACATCTTTGAGTGTCTCCTCTATTGAGGATATTACTGTTGGAGGGACAGCTTGTGAGGAAATCCAACATTCACTCAGAGAGACATGCTTTCAGTCCCAGACTCCTTAATTTGGTGAATAGTCTGTGGCCCACTATGGTGTTGAAAACTGAGCCATATTGTATAAACAGCAGTGCATGTAGGGGATAAGGCATTGACCCTTACATTAAAGGTGGCCAATTCAAATCACACCTCTGAATCATTGTTTGACTCTTGAAGGGTCTATGCCACAATTGTAGAAAATGTCCAGTTAATCCAAAATGCTGCTACAAGAATTATTACAAGAACAAGAAAATTCGAACACATAACTCAAGTTCTTAAATCCTTACACTTGCTCCCGGTTAAGTTTAGGGAAGTTTTCAAAATCCTCCTTTTAACATATAAAGCCTTAAATGGCCAAGGTCCGGCTTACTTATCTGAATTTATCATGACTTACAAACCAGAGCATACATTAATATCTCAAGATACCGGTCTGCTTATGATTCCAAGGATTAATAAAATAACAGAGGGAGGTCGAGCTTTTAGTTACAGGGCCCCTAAACTGTGGAGTGGTCTGCCTGCTACTATAAGAGATGCCCTTTCGGTCTCAGCTTTCAAATCCCAGCTGAAGGCTCACTACTTCTGTTTAGAATACCCTGACTAGAGCTGCTGATAAACTGTACAGACTGCATCTCTGTTGTTAGTCATTAGCACTAAAACATAAGTAACATGATAGTTATAATTTGTTACTAACCCTTACCTATTCTGTTTCTCTTCTTGGTACTCAAATCTGGCACTTGGTGCCACTGCCCACCTGCCAAGTGGTTTAGCCTGCCTTAGGTAAAGTCATCTCTGATGGAGGATCGCAGGAATCGTCGGGTCTGATGGAGGATCGCAGAAATCATTGGGTAGAGGGGTTCTTTCATCGGATTGGCTGGCCCAGCGCTGACTCAGCGCTGTCCTATAAGTGAAAAATCTTGGATAAAGACATAACGTACACTTTTTCTGCCAACTTAACTTAGTTCAGGGCAAGGGTAGTGTCCAGCCTATCCCAGCAGTACTGGACAGGGTGCAGCCCATCACAGGGTCCCCTCATTCAAGTTCGCCCTCAGACAAGACTAGTTTGGGATCACCAGGCAACCTAACCAGTGGGTCTCTTTTGTGGATATGAGGACAAAAAGCCACACATACACATGGAGAACATACACAAACCACAGGGCAAATCTGGGCATAGCATTCAAAGCCAGGAGTCTGCACCTGTGAGGTGGCAGTGCTACCAACTGTAACACAATAATAAATTGATAATCCTTGTTCCTTTGCAGCTGTCAGTGGGAATTCAATTTTTCATTTTTAGTCAAGAGTTAAGTAAAAATTGAAGCTGAAAACTCCAAGAATTATTTAATATGGGGCTCAGGAAGCATAATGTAAAGGAACTGTTAGATTTGGTTCTGAGAAAGCATTAGATTTTTAAGTGAATCATTATTAATTTATAGTTAAAAACTTTCCAGGTATGCTGGGGATATCAACACACAGGGGACCTCATAGATGAGGATAACAGTCACATTACATTTCAAATGCTGACCTCAATTCTCAAGCAGCACACTTGCATTTTTATCTTCTGTTTATTTAAATTTTGAGGACAAGAACCATTGGTGCTGCACGCAGACATCCTCCACACAAAACATTAAAAGACTTTTTTAAATCGATATTAACTTTTTAAAATAAAAATAGTTTTTTTTGCTATGGAGACTTCAGTGTGTATGTGTGTTGAACAAACACGGAAGCAACTTCAAAATGTAAAATCTCGATTCTGGGAGCACACACACACACACACACACATATATATATAAAGCCTCAGCACTCTGAACTCGATCACAAACTAAGCCACATTTTTATTGTTAAAAGTTGAAAGATTTACCAACTTAACTCTCCTCCTCTCCGGTCTTCATACCTGGACATGCAGCAGCAGACATTGCGTTAGCGACAATGTGATCAGTACGATGTAGCAATACAAGTAAAAGCAACTCCTGTAATTTTAGTACAAAAATAAATATTCTTCTTTCTCTTCATCTTTCCCCACTTCTGTTTGGGGAGGATGTGCTTCTCCCAACAGCTCGGTCATGAATCTCCTTGCCAGTCAAACCCTTTTCCTTCTGATTTTTTAACCAGCCACCTCTGCTTTGGCTTCCATCCCTTTCTCCTTCCCTGTAGTCCCATTCCCATCACTCTTTTGCCCACATTTTTTTTTGTTTTTCCTCAGCACATGTTCATGCCACCTCAGCCTACTTTCCTGTATGTTCTTAGATGTCTCTCCCACTTGTGTGGTACCTCTGATTGTCTCATTTCTTATTCTGTCCTTTTTTTGTAAACTCCACACATCCATCTCAACATTTTCATTTCTGCTCCTGGGCTCCATTCACTGCTCATGTCTCAGCTCCTTATCACTGTCTTAAAAACCTCACCTTTAACCCTGGCCTTAATTCTTCGATCGCACAATACTCCTGATACCTGAATACCAATCAATCTGCACTCTGTCGGTTATCTCAGCTTCTAGTTTTCCATCTCAGGCTACCACTGATCCCAGATATTTAAATTTTCCCATTCTTTTCATTAGCTCGCCCTGCAGGCTAACATCTGAATCCTGATCATCAATAAACTTCATATATTCTGTCTTCTTCCTATTGATCTTCCAAAGCCCTTGTCCATTCTTCCAACTTCCTCTCCACTTCCTGGTGCTACACAACATCAGGCATTAGTCGTAAATGGGGCTCCCTTTAGTGCTGTTTTTCTTTCACATAATCCTGGAGTTTAAAATAAATAGTCTAAACACCAGGATTATCTGAAAGAAAAACACCACTAAAGGAAGCCCACTTTAAAGTGTCTAACACATCCTTTGAATTACCCAATGACATTAGAAAATGAGTGAAATTAAAAAGCCAGGCAGGTGCGGGAGCCACAAGTGGATATTAGAGAATCTAAGAAGTGAATGCTGCCCGAAGATAAGAGCAGAATAAACAACCTGCAGTGTTAGGTCCGGTTGCCTCCTTCCAGGCCAGGAGGGTTTTAGCTCTTCACTTGACTTCCCCCTCTGCCTGCATCTGTCATCTTCTCCTTTGCTCTCCAGCGCTTACACTTTAAGTCTCTCCCTGCTAGCTCCCGAGTCATCCAACACTGTTTTTTTTTAAAGCCCCCTGCAGCTAGCTTTTATTATCTTTTCTCCAAAGGTTCTTGGAACCTTTAATTATATTTTGCAGTTCACTTGTTTCCTGCTCAGTATCTGGAAACCTTGCTGACCTGAAAACTTCTTCAGTGAAACCACGTAGATGTTGTGGCTGCGAGTTTGTCATAGCCTTTGTTGTCACACAGTCAAAAAAGAGTATAATTGAAACATTGTTTGTTTGAAATCATTTCTAAACATTCATTTCGGTTATTTGCATTAGTTTGGTTTTATTTATTACTCATTTTTGATTAAAAAAGGGCGGCACGGTGGCGCAGTGGTAGCGCTGCTGCCTCGCAGTTAGGAGACCTGGATTGGCTTCCCGGGTCCTCCCTGCGTGGAGTTTGCATGTTCTCCCCGTGTCTGCGTGGGTTTCCTCTGGGCGCTCCGGTTTCCTCCCACAGTCCAAAGACATGCAGGTAGGTGGATTGGCGATTCTAAATTGGCCCTAGTGTGTGCTTGGTGTGTGGGTGTGGGTGTGTGTGTGCGCCCTGCGGTGGGCTGGCGCCCTGCCCGGGGTTTGTTTCCTGCCTTGCACCCTGTGTTGGCTGGGACTGGCACCAGCAGATCCCCGTGACCCTGTAGTTAGGATATAGCAGGTTGGATAATGGATGGATGGATGGATGGATGGATTAAAAAAGGAGTTAGAAGTGCAATGCAAGAACTTATTGTAATTGGGACGATTGTGCACGATGCAACCTGGAAGCTTTGATCCGTAAAACAAAAAACGTAAATAGGTGAACATCAAAGAGCCCAGAAGAAATAGACAGTGTGAATCGGCATGAAGTGTAAACAGGCGCACACAAGGTAGCAAAGAGCTTAACCCTTAAACCACCACATACTTGGGGGTTAATGCACCCCTGGACGTCAAATACTTTTTTGCTGCACTTTTTTAAGGAAAGGCCACAATTCACCAAGAAAAAGTGAACTTTTAATGGACCACATATTTTTTTCAGGCAAAGAGCATCACACTTACTGCAGCACTGACCATTTTACACACTGCCAATGAACTGTAAAAACTATAAAAAAAACTACAGCAACAATCTATTATTATATGTTGTTATAAAAGGCGCTATATTGCGCCCGACCCAACACAGACTCACACTGAGGCACATGTAAAACACAAGAAAGACTTTATTTTTCTTCAGCTGTCGGGCACGACTTCCCCGTGAACCCTCCAGCCACAACATAGTCCTTTTCTCCTGCCACCACCACTCCTCCCGTCTAGCTTTGTCCTCCACTTCCCGACTCTGGTTCCTGAGTGGTGGTTGCTGGCCCTTTTTATAGCCCACCTGGAAGTGCTCCAGGTGCTTGATCACCTGTTTCTAATTGCACTTCCAGGCGGGGCTGTAGAGTTGTCCGGCCTGCCTCAGGGACCCATGCAGCACCCCCTGGCGGCCACCCCAGATCCCAACAGGGCTGAGGAGAACTCCATCTCCCATGGAGCCCTACGGGAAACTGAGGCAGCATCGTCAGCCAGGAACGCTGCCACCGAGCATCCCGGAGAAGGTACTGAGATGCCCATGGTTGCTCCCCTGGAACATATGTAGGAGGGGTGTCCTTGCCGGGCATGGGACCCGGCCGCCTGCCACAATGTACAAGGTGCAACTGACGCCATTGATGAAATTCAGTACATCACCAAGCCAACTGCGCTTGAACTGGCTGCATGCAAGCACACAGAGGCCAACGCTGATGATTGCAGGCTCATCTAGTTCAGTAGCTGAATCCCAAGGACAGTGATGCAGATTCGCTAGGGGGCAGCAGTGGTCGTAAGCTGGCTGCTCAACGAATGTTGCACTGGGAACAGACTATAGCCGGTTGTAAAAGAAAATGTAACTGCTTACAGGCTACTAAGGGTTAAAAAGCTGTTTGCTATAATGGCAGGCTATTCATACAGGTGTCTGTCATAAGACAGGGTGCAGTAAACTGACCTAGGACAACTTCTTTAATCAGAATGCGTCCGTACCAATGGTTCTCAAACTGTGGGACGGGCCCCCCCTAGAGGGACGCGAAGTAACAAAAAGGTGGCCGCGAAGATGTGAAAAAAAGAAAACAAGAATCAAAAATATGAAAAATACATCTATTGAAACCAAAACAAATTAACTTAAACTACATTCTGATACTAGAAAAATAAATATAGAGTTAGATAAATGTCGATAAAAGTTAAGTAGGTATAATAAAATGTGCATCTATGATATATCATTAATTAAAAAAGAACAAATTGGTATTAGTGGTGTCCTTTCAAAAAACCTTAGGGGGAGCGCGATTAGAACTGTTATGAAAACTCGGGTCGCAAATACTTAAAGGTTGAGAAATGCTGCGTTAGACGCAGGAAAGATGACATTTCCTTCTTTAGGGCCCCTTTTGCAATGTACATAAAATAGAAACGGTTAGCCCAGTGATTCTCAATCTGTGGGGCGGGCCGCCCTAGGGGGGCGCGAAGTAACAAATAGGGCGGCGTGAAGATGTGAAAAAAAGAAAACAAGAATCAAAAATATGAAAAATACATCTATTGAAACCAAAACAAATTAACTTAAACTACATTCTGATACTAGAAAAATAAATATAGAGTTAGATAAATGTCGATAAAAGTTAAGTAGGTATAATAAAATATGCATCTATGATATATCATTAATTAAAAAAGAACAAATTGGTATTAGTGGTGTCCTTTCAAAAAACCTTAGGGGGGGGGCGCGAATACAACTGTTATGAAAACTCGGGTTACAAATACTTAAAGTTTGAGAAACGCTGGGTTAGCCAATACATGCAATGTAAGATGAAATGCTTAGATAAACATTTTGTGCTTATTGATAAGTAAAGGGAAGGGGGAGGGAGGAAAATTATTAAAAGTCGAGTGACACAGGGGAACTTTGCTCTTCTGCTTTGCAAAGCATGAATCCATGTACTCATCTGTGACTGAATAAAGACTGATTGATTGTATTATTCCTCAGGGGTTACTTCCACACAGTTTAAGGGTTAATTAGTACCACAATATTCTCCTCTAAACCTTTCATGTTGTCAAGTATACAAACAGCCTACAATTACTGTATGTCTGTTATAATTAACATGCAAATAACAACTCCTTTTTTCACGTAACAGAATAACACTTGGAGCAATGCTGCCAGAACAGGTTTGGTTCCTGTTGTTGTCTGGTGCTAATAAAAAAGTAGCACATTTGCCTCTTTGGCCTCTGGCATTGGTTTTAGCTGGAAGGCAGAACTAAGGCCGAATCAGTAACTGAACTTCATTTATACTGAGGAGGAAACAAACAAATATTAACTTATAATGGACTCCATCCATTTAATTTTTTTCCTTTATACAGACTACAGAGTGGTGCTGGAGATTGCAGATCTAATGCTATATTATGACCACTAGGAGATACAAACCTAATCAGAAAACCAGACAACAAGCATGTAGGTTCAACCCTGTCATGCTGAGAATATTTAATTTAGACATTGAGGTGTCCTCATAAAATTGATTTCACTATAGTCCCCAGATATCTCAGTTTGCTTCTGGTCTTTATTATTCTACTGGATGGCCTGGCAAAGCCTCTCAGACACACATGTTTGTCTGACTGGAGGCTAACAATGAATCACCCAAAACCTTAATAATAATAATAATATTTTTTTAAATTAAAGTTACTTACAATTATAAAAATAGAAATGATTGAATTTCAAAACTCTTTATCCTTGACTTCATCTTTGCAAACTTAGAAACAATTTCTTTTAAATCCAGTATTGAACTAGTTCACTCTCCACTAATAAGGTTGCTGAGAATTATATGAATAGTAAGAATAAATGTATATTGTGACTGCTGCCCTTCAGAAACCCCTTCTTAAACAGTTTATCAATGGGAAACAAGCGCACTCTTACAGCTCCTCTTTGTGGGATCAACTGCCGGCTTGCTGTGCAACGTGCTTCTTGCACAGGACTTCGAACATTTAAAAGACCGAGCTGCAGCCATCTTGTGCTCTCTCACTCTGCTGTCTCTCTTCCCCCAGACTCCCTCCGTTCTGGCTGCTGCTACTGGCCCGCTGGGTCCCCTTGATGAGGAAGACTTTGTGTTCTTTTGAGCAGGAGTTGGAGCTGATGCTTCAAGTTTGACGGCTGTTCCTTGTGAGGCTGGAGTGCCTCTGTAAGAGACTTGTGTTTGTAACTGGCAGAACACCAATAATGCTTCCACTCCTCGGAAAACCTCCTGAACTCTCCTGTGCAACTTTGTGATCCAAGCTTGAGTATATATATATATATATATATATATATATATATATATATATATATATATATATATATATATATATATATATATATATATACAGTAATCCCTCGCTATATCGCGCTTCGCCTTTTGCGGCTTCACTCCATCGCGGATTTTATATGTAAGCATATTTAAATATATATCGCGGATTTTTCGCTGCTTCACGGGTTTCTGCGGACAATGGGTCTTTTAATTTCTGGTACATGCTTCCTCAGTTGGTTTGACCAGTTGATTTCATACAAGGGACGCTATTGGCAGATGGCTGAGAAGCTACCCAGCTTACTTTTCTCTTTCTCTTGCGCTGACTTTCTCTGATCCTGACGTAGGGGGATTGAGCAGGGGGCTGTTCGCACACCTAGACGATACGGACGCTCGTCTAAAAATGCTGAAAGATTATCTTCACGTTGCTATCTTTTGTGCAGCTGCTTCCTGAAGCGACATGCTGCACGGTGCTTCGCATACTTAAAAGCTCGAAGGGCACGTATTGATTTTTCACTGTTTTGTTTTTATCTGTCTCTCTCTCTCTCTCTCTCTCTCTCCCTGCTCCTGACGGAGGGGGTGTGAGCTGCCGCCTTCAACAGCTTTGTACCGGCGGTGCTTCGCATACTTAAAAGCCAAAAAGCCCTATTGATTTTTTTTTTGACTGCTTGCTTTGCACTCCTTTGAAAAGGAAGATATGTTTGCATTCTTTTAATTGTGAGACAGAACTGTCATCTCTGTCTTGTCATGGAGCACAGTTTAAACTTTTGAAAAAGAGACAAATGTTTGTTTGCAGTGTTTGAATAACGTTCCTGTCTCTCTACAACCTCCTGTGTTTCTGCGCAAATCTGTGACCCAAGCATGACGGATTTTCTTATTTCTCGGGTGGCTCTGGAACGCAACCCCCGCGATGGAGGAGGGATTACTGTATATACTGTATATATATTGTGGCACGCGGCTGGGGGTGGTACCCAGCCGGGACGCCCAAGAGGACCAGAGGAGGGCTCACGCCGCCTCCAGACCGCGAGTAGGCGACCGCCCTGGTTGCTGTGGGGGCCACGGGTACAGAGCTTTGAAGCTCAACTCTGTAGGGGCCCGTGGTCACCATCGGGGGGCGCCCCAATGCCTGGAGAGCCCTGGACCTCAGCACTTCCGCCACACCAGGAAGTGCTGGGGCGAAGAGGAACAGGGACACCCAGAGTGCTTCCGGGGATACAACCGGCACTTCCACCACAGTGGGGCGTGTCGGTGGAAGATTGCCGGAGCACACCTGGAGCACATCCGGGGGAACATAAAAGGGGCCGCCTCCCTTCATTCAGAGCTGGAGTCGAGTGGAAGAGGACAAGGTCTGGGAGAGAAAAGAGGCGGCCTGAAGAGAGGAAAGGCATATTGTGGAAAGAGGCCTGGACTGTTGGTGTGATTGGTGCTGCGGCACTGGGTTTGTGCTTCACTAATTGTAAATAAACGTGTGTGTTGGACTTTAAAATGATGTCCGTCTGTCTGTGTCCGGGCTGCTTCCCACAATATATATATATATATATATATATATATATATATATATATATATATATATATTTGAAATAGCTTACTGTCAAATAATGCAAAGAGTACGCGACACGTGTTTCGCCCTAATTCTGGGCTCATCAGGTGTACACACTCTACTGCACTCCCTCTCGGGAATCGAACCTCGGACGTCAGCGATTCCCGAGAGGGAGTGCAGTAGAGTGTGTATGCCTGATGAGCCCAGAATTAGGGCGAAACACGTGTCGCGTACTCTTTGCATTATTTAACAGTAAACTATTTCAACCATTCTATGATCTGCTTCTCACAACTGAGGGCACCGTGGCTGATGTTAGCAGACTTGCTGGCCAACCACAAGCGTTACCTGGTAGGTAACCACCCACACAATCAGATTGTGACACAGACTACGAATGCCATGATATATATATATATATATATATATATATATATATATATATATATATATATATATATATATATATATATACAGTATATTTACCAGTGTTACCTGGTAGGTAACCACCCACGCAATTCAGGTCATCGAGACTCAGACTACGAATGCAATGAATATATATATGTATACATACATATATATATATATATATATATATATATATATATATATATATATATATATATATATATATATATATATATATATATATATATGTAGATATATTGTCACACACGTGCGCATGGGAGGCAGCTAAAGAGCTTGAGTAAGGGCAGTTTCGAGGCATGCCGGGATGTGACAGAGTGCACTGACTCTTTTTCTCCCTTTCCTGTAGACCATTCACGGGTGATTCCACCTGGTCCTCTTGACATCACTTCTGGGACCGAGCCTATGGAAGAAGACCTTGCCAGTGATGTCACGTCCTGGCTTGAACCAATAGCTGAAGACCTTCATGAGCCCGACCTCTATGATCTCACTTCCTGTCTTCCCCTTTAAAAGCCTGCACCTTTTCCCTATTCCCTCAGTTCTGTTTTGGACTCGGTTGTGTGCACATCAGTGCTGTATTCATTTAAAATGACTTTTGCAGCCAGGAAATCAATTATACGGGTGGCTGCCCCAAACCTTTCTATGACTCTGTGTCGAGTTTGTGACTATATATATATATATATATATATATATAGAGAGAGAGAGAGAGAGAGAGAGAGAGAGATAGTTAAAGGATTCACAACAAAGTGAAAGAGTTAGGGCACCACCTTGTTGACTCCGTAAAATTTAAGAGAATTCACAAAAATGTAATGCACAATAATATGCAGAGACGTCATTCGAGATGTAACTTCAGAATGGAACTAAGAACAAGATGGCCGGTTCCTGGGTTACATAATTACTCAGCAGTAGTGATGAGCGAACTCCACAGTGTTTGCTTCCCCTCGATTTCAGAGAAATCACATGAAGTGTTTGTGAATATCGCTGAACTCAGTGAAATGCATTGAAGTCAATGAGGGAGAACTGGCTGAAGTAGGTATTGACTGGATTATAATGGTGCGATCATCTTTATAGTGTCCCTGCGGGCTGGGGAAACACCTGCCATCCATACTGGACTGCTTATTGTGGCCAAAAGGTGACCTGAGCTGTGCGGCAGCAGTGCTAACCACTGTATCACTCTGTCTCAATGAGATGAAAAAAGAAAGAATGCAGTCAGAATTTCACAATCACAGGTTTTGTCAAAACAAAGTAGAAATGCCGAAATCCTAGACAAAAGCCAGAAAAAATACATAGGTCTCTTAAAGGCAGAAAATTCAAAGTGGCGTGTATTGATTGAAGCCGCTGGCTCGTTCTATTTTTTGAAGTCGCCAATGCTTTGCACTTTTTCTTCTATCAAAAAGATAGAAATGTCTTGTAAGTAGTAATAAATCCTTTGTTATTATTATTATTTCAGAAAGTTTTCTGTATTTTGTGTCAGGCTCCTTTAAGGTTTGTTTTTATCTCCATGTGAATAATTATGCATGCATAGGTCACGCACCTCCTTTTCTTATACTAATGTAGAACTTGAAGATCGTCCTGTACATTTGGCAACAAGCAGAGAAAATTGTTACTTGTGCTGTATTTGTTTGATAAAAATAACATTTTGAGAACCTGCATGATTTACTTATCTGTTTGATCACAAACTAAGTCCCAGAGAGTCTGTAATGCAAATGATGAGCATTATATACCCAGGCTGCGTTTCCTGCCTTGCGCCCTGTGTAGGCTGGGATTGGCTCCAGTAGACCCCCGTGACCCTGTAGTTAGGATATAACGGGGTTGAATAATGGATGGATGGATATATACCTGGGGGGCAGTCCCATCCAATGTTTGCTGTTACAGCTGCGGGGGATGGCACGCTGGCCTCACAAAGCATTATGGGGTTCTGGTGAAAAAAGTTCTCCTAAACTGGCCAAAGTATTAGTAAATAATTCAATGAACAAGGGCAAATGAAAATGAAGCAAATTTGTTTTGAATAACACTTTGGCAAAATTTGCTGATCAACACTACTCAGCAGGAAGAGACGGGTCCAGGAGGGCAGACAATGGATGGGATGTCAGCGGTGGAGTTGCTGTCAGTCTTCTGTTCTGCAGAGGGAGGAAGAGAGAAGGCATTAGACCAGAGCGCCAACCCCTGGTTTGGTGGGCAATCATCATCCCCAGAGCCCTTATGCCGTCACCCATGCACTTGACAATATATATCTTATATACAAAGCAGCTATAACAATCTTGCAGTCTTGTATGTATGTTATCAATTAGTTGTCACTTAGTAACCAAAAGGGGGCACCAGAGAGCCCCAGACACAGCAATACGGTCCACAATATAAGAATATAAATACAGTAATCCCTCACTTATCGCGGGAGATAGGTCCCAAGGCCGACCGCGATAACTGAATTTCCGCGAAGTAGGGACACTATATTTATTTAATTATTTAACGTGTATTTGGACGTTTTTAAACCCTCCCTGTATTGTTTACAACCCACCATTTACTCTATTAATAACAGGGACAACTGCTAAGCAATATGAAATCGGTAGATAAGTTTACACTTACTGTATAGCGAAGTACACGTAGCAGCTTGTAGGCGGTCATGACGTCGTCGACCTTGTTGCAAAGATTCCTAAAGCAGATTCCATCCAGACTACTGCCTTATCACGTCCACTTGCAACTCGTTTTGCACCCTGGTTAAAGGACACTGCGGCCGTAGATCTTATATGCTTTTCCTCCTTTTTAAATAAAAAGAATCGATGTCCTGCAGCGGTGTAGCTGTTCCCTTCCTTCAACATATCCAAAACTTTTACCTTTTCTGCAATCATTTGCATCTTCTGTTGGTGCTTGGACACGGCCCCTGAAGCATTAGCACGTTAATGATGAATGAGTGAGATGAGACTTCCTGGTTAATGCAACACTCCGTCACTGAGCCAATCAGCAGCACACAGGAACTTAACTGCGTGCTCTGATTGGGTAGCTTCTCAGCCATCCGCCAATAGCATCTCTTGTATGAAATCAACTGGGCAAACCAACTGAGGAAGCAAGTAAAAAGACCCATTGTCCGCAGAAACCCGTGAAGCAGCGAAAATTCCGCGTTATGTATTTAGATATGCTTACATATAAAATCCGCGAAGTCGTGAATCCGCGAAAAGTGAACCGCGAAGTAGCGAGGGATTACTGTACAATAAAGAGTTTTTATTCCACAAAGCACCTTCCAATGAACACCTCTCCAACAATTATCCACAATCTTATATATTAAGCAGACTGTAACAATCTTGTGGTCTTGTATGTATGTTATAATCCAGTTGATGCTCGGAAAATTCCTGGTGTGCTCCGTAAAAGCAACCAACAGTTTTATCATGAAAAATCCATAGTATTATTTGTTTGTCATTTATTATTTGTTTTTGTTAACTATATTTTTGCATTATTCTTATTGTAACAATGTTGTAGTGGTAATACAATTAAATCAACCTAATAATAATATAAATAATAAGATTATTAATGTTAATACTAATATAGAATACTAACAATAATAGCAGTTGATTCAGATGGCATTCAGATCCCTTCTCCTTTTTTACGCATTTTGTTATGTTGTAGCCTTATGGTAAAATCATTTAAATTATTTTTTTCTCTCATCAAGCAATACTTAATACCTCAGAATATAAAAGAAAAAACAGGATTTTAGAAATTTTTGAAAATTCATAACAAATTAAAAACTGAAACATCCAATTGACACAAGTACTCAGACCCTTTGTTCAGCACTTCTTTGTAGCCCCATTGGGAAGCCACTCCAGCATGGAGTGTTCTTGGGTTTGACACAGCAAACTTCACACTCCTTCATTTGAGGATTATCTGCCGTTCTTCTCTGCAGATCCTCTCAAACTGTGTCGGGGTGGATGGAGACCATCAGAGGGAAGTTATCTTTGGGTCACTCCGGAGAAGTTCAGCTGGCCTGGCTCGGAGTTGTCCCTAACCCAGTACTGTGATCTCTTTGTTTTGTGATTAGGGACACTGCACTCTTGGAAGGTAAAACTTTGGCCCTGTCTCAGTTCCAGAGCAGTGTGGTGCAGATTTTCATTTCTCTGTACTTTGCTAGCCTTGCAGTTTCTGCCACTGCCGATGAGTGGTGCCTGGTTTCTGCCAGACATAAAACTAATCTTGATTTCATCAGACCAGATAATATTGTTTCTCACAGTTCTCAGAGTCCTTTAGTTGCAAACTCAAATCAGGCTTCCATGTGTCATTTACTGAAGATGGGCTTTTGTCTGGCCACTTTGTCATAAAGCCCATATTCTTGAAGTGTTGCAGTGACAGTTGTCCTTCTAGTTGTTTCTTCCATCTCCATACAAGTTCCCTGAGGCTCAGTGAGAGTGAACATCAGTTTCTTGGTCACCACTCTTTACCGTGGCCCTTCTCCTATGATTTCTCTGTTTGGTCATGTGGCCATCTCTAGGAAGAGTCATGATTGTTTCAAACCTCTTCCACTTATTAATTATGAATGCAACTGTGCTCTTGAAAACCTGCTGCAGAATTCTTCTGTAGGCTTCCTCAGACCTGTGCCTCTGCACAAGTCCATTTCTGAGTTCTGCAGGCAATTCCAACAACTTCATGGCCTGGGTTTTGCTCTGATCTATATTGTCAAGTTTGGAATCATCTGTAGGCAGGTGTGCACAATTCCTTGTCATTTCCAAATAACGGAAATTGACCACAGGTGAACTCTAACCAATGCGTAAAAACATCTCAACAGTGATCGAAAGGAATGGGATATACCTGAGCTAGATTTCAAACAGTATAGCGAAAGATCTGAAGATTTGTGTCAATTGGATATTTCAGTCTTTGCTTTTGGAAAGTTTGCAAAAATGTCTAAAATGCTGTTTTCGCTTTGTTGTTCTGGCTATGGAGTATTGTTTGGTGAGAGAAAAAATGAATTTAAATAATTTTAACACAAAGTTGCAACATAACAAAATGTTTAAAAATTGAAGGGTCTAAACACTTTATGAATCCTCTGTACAGTAATGTAAAACAGGCCGAGCACACAGTAGACAGTATGCAATAAGAAATTCAAGAAATGCTGGGGTTGTGAAGTGCATGCTGACCAGTTCAGCGACTGGTCACAATTTGTTCCTTAAATAGAGTCAAGATTCACAACAGGCACATAAACAATCCTTCAAAAAACACTCTTTATAAAACAGTGCACTGTGCTAGCAAAATAAGGGATGAAACAGAAGGAATGAATGCATGTATGTCGTAAAATCGGCATCAACCCAATGATGAAATGATAGAAAATAAAATAATGATGGATGGGAAACATCACTAAAACAAAATTAAAAGGACAATCCTGCACCTGAAGAAAATTAAGAAATGAAGAAATTTAGTGGAAGGTGACACGGTGGTGCAATGGTTCAAATCCCAGGAGCTCCTTGGAGTTTGCTTCAATTTCTTCCGACAGTCCAAAGACATTGTGCGTGTGTTTGTGTCCAGGATTGTTCCTGTCTTGCCATCAGTGTTTGCTGGGATAGGCTTCAGATTCCTATGATTGTACATCTAGAAAATGGATGGATGGATGGGCATTCAGCTTAAAGAGATCCTCAGTGAAATGCAATATGATTCATCTTGGGATTTGGAAGGTCACCTGTAAAAGGTCTGTGTGGGTCATCCAAAGTTAAAATCAAGCATCACTAGCATATGAAACTAATATCTTCCTCTTCTTCTATCGGCTGCTCCCGTTAGGGGTTGCTACAGCAGATCATCTTTTTCCATCTCTTCCTGTCCTCTGCATCTTGCTCTGTTACACTAACCACTTGCATGTCCTGTCTCACCACATCCATACACCTCCTCTTAGGCCTTCCTCCTTTATTCTTGCCTGGCAGTTCAATCTTTAACATCCGATTCCAAATACACCCAGCATCTCTCTTCTGCACATGTCCAAACCAACACAATCTCATTTTTCTAGCTTTGTTTCTGAACCATCCAACCTGAGCTGACCATCTAATGTACTCATTCCTAATCCTGTCCATCTTCATCACACCCAGTGTATATCTTCATCCATCCATCCATCCATCCTCTTCCGCTTATCCGAGGTCGGGTCGCGGGGGCAGCAGCTTGAGCAGAGATGCCCAGACTTCCCTCTCCCCGGCCACTTCTTCTAGCTCTTCCGGGGGAATCCCAAGGTGTTCCCAGGCCAGCCGGGAGACATAGTCCCTCCAGCGTGTCCTGGGTCTTCCCTGGGGCCTCCTCCTGGTTGGACATGCCCGGAACACCTCACCAGGGAGGCGTCCAGGAGGCATCCTGATCAGATGCCCAAGCCACCTCATCTGACTCCTCTCGATGCGGAGGAGCAGCGGCTCTACTCTGAGCCCCTCCCGGATGATTGAGCTTCTCACCCTGTCTTTAAGGGAAAGCCCAGACACCCTGCATAGGAAACTCATTTCAGCCGCTTGTATTCGCGATCTCGTTCTTTCGGTCACTACCCATAGCTCATGACCATAGGTGAGGGTAGGAACATAGATCGACTGGTAAATTGAGAGCTTTGCCTTACGGCTCAGCTCCTTTTTCACCACAACAGACCGATGCAGAGCCCGCATCACTGCGGACGCCGCACCAGTGTATATCTTAACATCTTTAACTCTGTCACCTCCTGCTCTGTCTCCTGCTTTCTGGTCAGTGCAACTGTCTCCAACCCATATAACATAGCTGGTCTCACTACCAGCTACTGGTGCCCATCTGTCCCAAATCACTCCTGACACTCTTCTCCACCCATTCCACCCCGCCTGCATATAATACCACATAACAGGGTTAATGGGAGTCAGACAGTTACCGTATATACTCACAGATAAGTTCTTCTGCAGATAAGTCGGGACTTGATTTTACTGTATTATTTCTGGTATTTTATAATGTTGGTTGTATAAGTCAAATGCGGAGAACTCACACTATTGGTCCAAGAAATTATGATATGCTAACGCCCACCTGAGAGATTAACCACGGAGCATACAGCCTTTTTTTTCTATGTTGGTGCAGCAGCATATGCTACTAACCTCTCTCTCTCTCTATTGTGCCTACGTGACCACACAGTAATACCCAAACTATTCCGAAGCAACATTTGCACTGTTTTGTGTTTTTTGTATCTCACACCCTCATACACCTTTATTGTAAGAGCATCCCTTATCTACGATGGAGCGTTTGATCAGAAGAAAATATGAAGCTGGTTTTAAATTAAATGTCATTGAACTGGCAAAAGAAACTGGCAACTGCACTGCTGCAACAAAATTCGATGTGTCTGAGAAAGTGGTGTGAGATTGGAGGAGGCAAGATGTAAAAAAAAAAAATGAAGTGTCGCATTTTTGAACGGAGGTATAAGTCAGGGTCTGATTTTATGATTGATTTTTCGGGTTTCAAGACCTGACTTATATGCGAGTATACACGGTATACTGAAAGTGTTTGAAATACAGGATCTGTATTGTTTAAAAAAGCACCCCCCAGCTTTGCTGTCCTAGATGACCATCTAGTTCGCCCTACTGGTAGAATCAGATCCAAAGCAGAAGAAAACCCTGAAGCACACAGCCAGTGTTCTCATTCACACAGGAGCCCATTTGGAGTTACCAGTTGACCCAACCCACATGTCTTTGGGAGTGTGTGTGGAAGAACCATGTGGACACCAGGAACATGCAAACTACACATGGATGATGACAGGCGTCAACCCATCAGAGACAGCCAAAAACTAATGCACTACTGTGCTAATCGAGAATGATTTATTTGATTATATTTGTCTTTATTTATATTTTCATCATTCTTTTTAATTTTTTTGCAGTTTTTGGCAAATGTAATATTCAGTTCATCATTTATTGAAAACACAGCAGCTAAATAAGTGAATGTGTCAATTCCTATTCAATAAAAATGAGAAACACCTTCCATTCATCCATCCATTTTCCAACCCGCTGAATCCGAACACAGGGTCACGGGGGTCTGCTGGAGCCAATCCCAGCCAACACAGGGCACAAGGCAGGAACCAATCCCGGGCAGGGTGCCAACCCACCGCAGGACACACACAAACACACCCACACACCAAGCACACACTAGGGCCAATTTAGAATCGCCAATCCACCTAACCTGCATGTCTTTGGACTGTGGGAGGAAACCGGAGCACCCGGAGGAAACCCACGCAGACACGGGGAGAACATGCAAACTCCACACAGGGAGGACCCGGGAAGCGAACCCGGGTCCCCAGGTCTCCCAACTGCGAGGCAGCAGCGCTACCCACTGCGCCACCGTGCCGCCCAAGAAACAACTTGCAAGCAGTTAATGAGTTTGTTTGTGAGCCGCTTTCTGCTCCTTATTTTTTAAATATAGTCTAACGGCGTGAATAACTAAACGGCATTTGATTTCATGAATTTTAGTAGCCAGCAGATAAATGAAGCTTGCTGTAGAATCAGTGGAGAGAATTTAATTTGCATGTTGGCAGTGCGTTCAAAAGTGCTTATTCTGTGAGTTGAAATCATTTTCTGCACACGCCATTTAGCTGTGAACTCTAATAAGGTAACAAATACATCTGCAGCCAAGGATGCACATGCCTCAATCTCGTCCCAGATTTTCATCTCCATAACCAACTGATATAACTATATGAGCCAAGACGTTTTATCCATTGGAATTTCTACAGGATAATGCAAAGCTAAGCAAAGGGCACATTTATAATATGACAGCTTTGTAATATTTATAAGTTCACGGTAGAAATTTGGGGAATGCAAGTTTACATATATAATTTTGAGTATTCCTCCATTCAAAGAGTCTGTCATGGTGAGCTTTCTTATTGAGCCTCATATTGAAATGACTTGAACGAGAAAAAACGAGTGAAAAAAATAGAGCGGCAGTATGAGTGTCAAAAAACAGATTATGAATGAAAAAGGTTAGAAGAGAATGTCCAGTTTGGCCAGCCACAAGGAAGCAGTCAGGAGCTGGAAGAAATTTTGGGGAACCACTCCTCTAACCCCTTTTAATTATAACAAGAATTGAAAGAAAAAGGAAAACGGGTGAGCGATTCACAATGAAAAAGACGCCGATTCAATTCAAAATCAATCAAAAGGGCTTTCAGCTCCCTTTTCTCTCTTGCTTTGTGGTTCTTGGGTCCTGGTCAGTAAAACAGGCTCCGCCTTTCTAGGTTGCTGGAGTGACCGGAAGGGGAGGGGCTTGCTCCAGACATCACAACTGGATGGAAGTGCCCTCAATGGGTGTCTTCTCAGTGCTGTAGAAAAAAGGATAGGATACTGTTAGTGACAGCGCCCCCTGACTGCCCAGGGTGGTAGTGCTTACCTCAGTTAAGCTTGTCAGGGGACCCCTGAATGCCCATGTCCATTCATGACATGAGAATTAATCAAGCTAACAGAAATAGTAGAAATACTCTGATAACAGCTCTTTATAACAGAACAGCATCTCTGAACACACAAGATGCTGGACCATGGAGAGAATGGGTTACAGCAATAGAAGACAACACCAGGCTCCACTTCTGTCAGTTAAAGCCAACGTCACATTGCACATTATGCTTCTAGTTGTAGGGTATATCAGACTTGCTGACTGTGGGAGCTGATCTCATCGCCAGACCGTGTCAGTCTACCCAACTGAAAACTGCTTGGCATGTCAAATTTACAGACTGTGTGCCAACTATTCAGCACAGTCTTCTTCACCGTATTTTCTGAGAGTCAATAGTGATGTACAAAGGGTTAAGAAGTCCAGTAAGTTCAGCAGAAACCTGGACTTTTTTGTTTGTTTTTCCATTCTGGTGTGGTATGCAAAACACGAGAAACCAGATAGGCGAGCTTCTCTTCTGTTTGTGAGGTCCAGAACACCTGCATTCCTCATTTGTCTTCACTTCATTATATGAATTGTATTTGCAGATGGATGTCATTGGTTATGCGGTGGGTTGGCACCCTGCCTGGGATTGGATCCTGCCTTGTGCCCTGTGTTGGCTGTGATTGGCTCCAGCAGACCCCCGTGACCCTGTGTTAGGATATAGCGGGTTGGAAAATGGATGGATGTCATTGGTTACCAGCTCTCATGCACACAGAGCTACCACCACGACTAAAGACAAAATCGAACGTGTTTTAGAGATGAGTCGTGGACGAGTTGGACTGCGTCATTGGGAATGTCACAGTTCATGACTGGAATTAACAGGAGTGCCCAGTCAACAGCCTCTGACTCACAAGATTACGTAAACAAGGGGTTTGACTGAAAATCATTACAAAAGCCTTCTAATGATATGGCTTTAAGGACAAGAGGATGAGGCTACACTGGACATGTGATTGCCAAAACCGCATGATCAGACACTTGATAATGATGATGTCTTCTTTAATGCTGATCGGTGAAATTTGGCAAAGCATTTTTCATAGCAAACATGCTGTGTTCGCTTGCTACATTGTCCATCCCGTTCACCTAGATTTTCCAAAACAACATTATGTTGCGATATGATTGTCCACACTACTTGGTAATTTGTTTCATACCTCTGTGGTTCTTTGTGTGAAGAAAAACTCCTATCATTTGTGAGAAACCTGCCCTTAAGTTCCAAGCCATGTCTTTGTGCTCGTGCCATAGAATTTATTGTAAAGTAGCAGCCTGGATCCACGGTACTAATTCCTTTCAACATTTTAAACACTTCAGTTCTGTCGCCTCTAATGTCCATTTGTTTAAACTCGCTCAATCTCTTCTCACAGCTCATACCTCTCAGTCCTAGAATCAGCGTAGCTGCTCTTCACTGGACTTTCTCTGGTGCTTCTATGTCTTCTGTAAATATGAAGACCAACACTGAACACAGGACTCCAGGTGAGGCCTCGCTAGTGTGTTATGTAACTTGTACTCCACATATCATGATATACAACCTAACGTCTTATTAGCCTTCTTGACCGATTTTCTACACTGTTTGGATGTGATGAGTCCTCTATGACTCCCAGATCCTTCCCATAAGGGGTACTTTCAGGTTTTAGACCTCCCACTGTGTATTCAAATCTAACATTTCTACTTCCTTACATTTACTTTCATTAAATTTCACCTGCCACAAATTTGTTGTCGAATATAATGCTGATTCTACAGTATCTGCCCTTCCACGTAATGCTTTCAGGATTTTATTGTATCCACGGGTTGAGTAATTGAGGGTGTTCTGGAGGGTCCTTCCTACATGGTACTAGATAAGTGGAACCTAACAAAGCGGCCACTAAATGTATATTTCACCGCATCTAAGTTAGCTGTTTAGCTTTTCATAAAATGTAATTTACAATGCTTAATGTAACCAGGGAAACAAGACTGAAAGTAAAGAATATTTAATTCTGCAGCAGAAAAGCAAACACAACACCATGGGATATGAAGCGATCAAGGCCACTTTCAGAAGGCCCTTTGGATGAGTCAAAGTGTAACAGAATAATGAAGGATAAACTGAATAGTTTCTGAGACAGTATACTATCATCAGCCAAAAGTTGTGATGAAGGGGCGGGTTACCAGAAAAAAGAGAAAATGGCATTTGGTTTTGAGGAGAGGCGTTGATTAGGATTTGAAAATCAATGGAGGATGAAATACTACTGTAACAAGGCAGCAGCCAAAAATCAGAATGAGAGTTCATTGGGAGTGTGGTGTCCGGCTCCTGGATACCCAAAGCAGGTCACAAAGATCTGTGGTTGAGGTTGTCTCTTGTTTGGGATCTAATTGAAGTTATTTTTAATAGTTCTTGTTTTCCCATTTCTGGAGATTCTGAATGAACTCTTAGTTAAGTCTTTGTTAATAAACTCAAGTCATCTACAATGAGTTAAGCTCATAGAATTGTATTCAGCCTCCTTGACATGCCCATTAATCTTGGGGCATTCAATTACAATAAAACAATATTGCTTCTTGTAACAGACCAGTGGAGGGACCATTGATTCATCGTCACTCATAATTAAGCCTGATCAACTGCAAAGAAATTGGCTTAATTGCTGTAACAACACGTGTAGCCTAAGGACCATCATTCCCTAACAGCCCTAGTCTTGCTGAACCAGACATGGAACATATAAGTGTGGAATAACCATGAGGGAATTTTCTTAAAAGTGGGTGGCGACAATTAGACAGTGCACTGAGTGTCACAATTCTAAACCAATCTAACGCCTCATGAATGTGGCGCGCAACACAGGGGCCTGGATATTGAACCGCAAAGAGCGCAGGGGCTGAAGTTAGCTACTCATTCGGCTGGCTCCTTATTCGCAGCTACTTATTCTGTTCCAGTCAGCTACTTAATCACACACCTTGTTTCTGCAACGTTGTGCTGGCAGGTACCGAAAAAGAGCAAGGTTTTGATTGCGATAAATTGTCCCACAGCTGTATTAGTCCCATAAAAACAAACATTCTTAATCATATAAATATGTGTTGCCTGGGCAGAGAGCACATTGCATATGTTACAAATAAGCATAACTCGTTTCATGGAAAAAAGGTTTCTGTAAAATGTCTAGCATCCGCAGACATCAATGGACTAGTGGTAAAAACAAACGATACGTTGTTGCAGATTGAAAGTATTGTCAGCTATTTTTGTGAAAATATGAATTGCAAAATATGCTTCTGAAGTAAATGGCGTGTTACGCCCCATCAAAAAGAGGTGAAAAGTGTGGAAGAAACCCCTGAGGAAGACAGTAATGGTTCAATCAATTAGATTTGTATTCAGTCACAGATGAGTACATGGATTCCACTTTGCAAGTCTGTCTGACTAGAAAAGCAGACATGTCATGCCATCCATAGACCACAATGCTTATCTAAACTCTATGTGCTGTTGTTACAATGACAGAATGATATCGTAGCAGACATAGGCACTTCTCAAATGTGTGGGACCTGTGGTCTATTTGTGTGTCTTTCTGCAGCGTTCATTACAAATTAATATAAATGAGTATAAGTAATAAGAGTATGAGTATATTGTTAAGTTTTAGTTATCATGGGCTGCTAAGAGTCAGAACTAATAACAGCAAATTTTATTTTCTCTCAGCTTCAAGTCTTTTCCTCGGTTTCTTTTGCTCTCTCCCTGCAACCCCCACCATTTAAAGTGCAAGGACTGGAGAAAATTGGAGATGGGTTTTTAGGAAGAAACTGTATGGGTGTGTCCTGTATAGTGCTAGATTTCATCGCCATTTACTACAAATTTTATAGTGAGCTGTCCCCAGATGCATATTCTCATTTAAGAATCACGTCTGGTCCAGTGAGACTAAACAGCCCCCAAATATGCACAACACAAATACCCTTAGACATATTCATCAAAATAGTAAGGATGACAGTCATCATCAAGATATGCATTTCAGAGCTTGTGGACTACAATTATGAAATCTAATAATCTTAGTCTTGACTGAATAAGATGGAGAGGGTTGGTGTGGAGCATTTTGTCAAAAAAGATCTTAATGACCTTTCGCTTTGGTCTTTAAATCCACAGTTTGGAGTAAACTATGACAGCTTTTGTTCTTTTGCGTTTATGCTTTATTTTTTCACTTTTGTTTAGTTACTAGTGAGAGGGATGACATGCTGGGACCAGTGTCCCAGCCACAATTGGTCGCCAATAAAACAAAAAGACAGAAGAAAACAATTTATCCAGCATATTGTCTCTCCCCATATGCTAGGTGGCAGCTTCATTGGGTGTCAGTGCCCATACAGACACCAGCATGGAATGCCAGGAATTGTAGTCTAGCAATGCAACTATACTGGGGTGCTTTGGTTCTGCTGATGGGGTGCTGCAGGAAGTTACACAACCTATTTTTGGGAACTTCTTTATGACCTGAAAGTGCTTCCAACTGGCACCGGAAGTACTTCTGGGTCCTCAATAAAAGAGACTGCACTGCCTTGTCCAAAGAGTCGGAATCGGGAGTGGAGACAGGCAACACTCACCTTGGAGGAGTGGCAGTGAGAGTGAGAAGAAGAGGCAGCATGTATACTTGCGATACAAAAGGTATTTATGCAATAAAACTCTTGTGATTTGAACCTGCGACTGTTTTGTGTGTTCGTGTTTGGGGCTCAGGGGCACCTGCTATCGTTCACACTAATCAGTTTTAACAAAAACTACGTACAGCAGTAAAATGTATACATTATATAACAGGGTTTCATATGTGAATGTTTGTCTGTATTTGTGCTGTCATGTATCGTCTACTTTTTCAGTGTAAATGATTAATTAATGTGATGGCAAACCAGTGAACTTGAACATTTGAAGCCACCGTAAAGAGGCAGTACAGCAAGCAATAATTAAAGTGGAGGCGTCAAAGATGGTGAAAGTAAAGAAGGTGTACCTGCTAGTGGCAATCCACTGTTATTTGTTTGTGGAGAACCACTATGGAGAACTTGACCCCACTGGAAGAGAAGAAAAGGACCACGGATGGATTTATGAGAATTGTGGCTGGGGACCCAGGTTAGGTGATGCTCTTCTGCGAGACTGCAGCAGTGCTGGGATTACTTTTGATTTTATTCCGAATTTAAACTTCCAATTGGAGGAATGCATTTAACAAGTTTGTTGCAGTGACTCATCAAAACTAAAACAGCGTCTCATATCTTTTGTGTGTTAAATGTTTGCAATTTCGTTATGTGTCCATGGTCTACTGATTGATGACATCTTTATTATTGCGTTATTTCAGGTGTGGGGTTTATGTTACACAATTTAAAGTCAGATTCTTGTCTTTTCTTATCTATTTAACACTCATTTTAGGAGTCATCTCATGTAGTGATCAGGTGTCGGGATAGCATTACAGAGTAACAATCATGTGTTTGCCATTTTGGAAAGTGTCGCTTGTTTGCCATGCTTCACCAGGCTGTGCTTATGTGTGTGTGACAACATGGCAGCCATCTTTAAAAGAGAAAGGTGAATGATACGAAATGTCTTCAGTGTTTTTTACTTTTGGCTTTGACTTAGTTGTATTCTGTCTTTGAGTGTATTTGTGTTGCATTCTGAATTCAAATCACCTGTAACTCTTTTCTCGAAATATTTTGTCCAGTACTTCTAACAGTTGGGAGGCACGGTGGCGCAATGGTAGTGCCACTTCCTTGCAGTAAGGAGACTGGAGTTCGTGCTCCAAGTCCTCCCTGTGTGGAGTTTGCATGTTTTCCCCCATATCTACGTGAGTTTTATCCCACTGTCCAAAGTCATGCAGGTTAGGTGGTGGTGAATGAGTACAGAATTGCAAGTCCCAGGCAAGGAAACTTTGGGGTGCCAACCTGGCTGTCCCCGTTTACTTCAAAGTATTTTATCAAAAAATAGAGGTGCCCAATGTCGCAAAGATAACAGTCAAATAAAATAGCCACAGTCGGGCTCCGTATTAGGTTTTGGTTGTATCACAGGAGCTCCATCCATGATGTGCTCTGCTCACAGACTGACGCTTTCTTCCACGACCCTGTGATATACTGTATTCCTTTGAAACCAGAAGTCAGATGCCATCACTCGGGGTCTGCTCGGTGCTGTGGGAGGAATAGAAGAGAACATGATTAGCAACAGTGCCCCCTCTTGACCTGGGCTGGTACTACAAAGTTTAAAAGAAGCCTGAGGATGATCTGCAGACACACATGTGTGACAGTGGATTGGTGACGCTACATTGGCCCTCAGCGTGTGTGTTAGACAGACTGGCGGCCCATCCAGGGTTTGTTCCTGCCTTGTGCCCTGTGCTAGCTGGGAGGGGTTCCAGCACACCCCACTATGACCCAGGTCAGGCTTAAACAGATTAGAAAATGACATGACCTCAGACAGTTTCTGTTTATCAAAAGCTTTAACATAATTAATGAAGCACATGTAAAGATTTTCGTTCTTTTTACTTTCTTGTATATGAAAATTCGATGTCAAGATTTTGATGAATTTCGACGTTTTAGACCTCCCTGACTTTCTCATATACAAAGTATAGGGAAAGTATTGTAATCCTCCAAAAAATTCAATTTTGAGATTTTGATGAATCTCGATGTTTTAGACCTCCCTGAGTCAGAAAATATCATTTTTGGAATTATGTTTGTGTGTGTGTGTGTGTGTGTGTGTACGTAAACACGATAACTTGAGTACACTTTCAACCAAATTTTGCAGTGGTACTTTATGTTTAATTCATGCAGCTGCAGAGTCCGATTTATTCAACTTTACTTTTATAGTAATTGTTCAATATATTGTATTATTAATTTGATTTGATTTGTTGTTGATGGTTCTTTAATGTACATAATATAAAAATATAATCATTGTCTTGCAGTTGGCTTACTCCTCAAATATCCATCTCAATGTCTGAGTATATGAGAAAGTCTAGGGGAGACCACTCCCGATTTTTTATCTGTTATCCTCACCAAGTGCTGTGCAGTATATCCCACCCCAGTTCCTTTCCCTTTTCTGAAACCTGGGTGACTTTCTTTAGTAATTTTGTGGAATTCTACAAGAAATGGGCCTTCAAATCAAATCAAATCAAGCCAAATTTCATTTGTCACATACAATTACACACACAGTACAATAGACAGTGAAATGCTTAGCTGCTGAACTCTAAGTCTGTGCATTAGAAGAATATAAAAAGGATAATAAATAATAAATACTCAACTCTGTAAATCAACAAATATCAATATGTGCAATAACAGCATTATATTAATATTTGAAAAATATATAATAAATAAAGTATTTAACAATAGAGCATCATGAATCTCTGAGTACTGTCCTCCCTTAGGATGCAGGTGGACTGTGGATAGGATCTCCTCCTCGGTCTCTTTGAACTCATCCTCAGGCACCGATAGCGTTTACCTGACCGCAGCACAGGGAAGAGGCCATTGTTGGTATTTTTGATCGTTTTCTTTGCCCTGCTCCAACAGTGCTTGATATCGATGACCTGGAAGTTGGACGGTGCACACCCAGCAATGTGTTCAGCTGATCGCACCACTCCATGCAGACCCTTGTGGTCCTGCTGAGTGCCTTTTCCAAACCAGGTGGTGATATGTCCTGTCAGGATACTTTCAATACCGAATTCATAAAGTTTCTTTAGTATCTAGGAGGGCAGCCTAAAATCTTTGAGGTGTCTGATGTGGTAAAGACGTGCCTTTCTCACCAAGGTGTCAATGTGCTTGAACCAGGTGAGCTCCTCTGTGACGTCGACCTCTGATGGTCTGCTTCTTTGTTTTGTGAAAGTGACGTAATGTGGTCTAATACACTTGCCAATCAAAGCCACTATATCACAAGTGCACCTACTGTTAGGAGAAAATACAGAATATGTCTTTCAAGTCATCAAGTAACCATCCATCTTTTCTTCCAAACTTAGTTTTTCGACTCCAGGGCTCAGTTGTGTACACATAAAAAGAGACAAAAAGAAAAGCTGATGGGTAAACTTGTATATATTTATGGCAACTCTGACTCATGTCAGAATATGGGAAATGGAAAATGATAAGACCCTGTAACACACGTAGAGGACAGTGTCGAGTGGGAACTTTGACTGACGGGCCACACCTGTCGCATCATAATGCAGATGTCCTAAGGTGAGCTCAGGGAGGGAAGAAACCTCCTGTGGAGCAGAAGTGCAAAAGCTCCCTTTGCCTGCTTGTGCTCCTCTGCACACACTAAGCATCAATTGCTTTGAGTTGCTCCCATGCTAAAATCTTTCTGCTTCTTTCTGAAAACCTACAAGAAAAACAAAGCCACAAAAAGAAAAAGCAGCGTACTGTTCACAGATAGCTGTGGTCATCTGAGTGGCAGAAGGTCATCAAATCTGGAATAATTTGGGTTGCCAACACGGCCCTCCCTGTTTACTGATAGCGTCCAACATAAAAACAACACTTGATGGCATGAGAAAAACAACAAAAGCAATCATCACATAGTGGACTGGCTTCTATTTAATTCAGCTCTGCCAATGGCTTGTCTGACTCTGACCTTCTTCCTTTGAACCTCCAGAAGCAGAAGGGCCAGGGTCTGTTCCCCTTACTAGCAAATTTCTTAAGACTGTGGAGGAAGAAAATGACAAGACCGTTCGTGGCAGCGGCCCCTCTTGGCCCAGGGTGGTACCTTGGATGGTAATCCTCAGATGCGCATGTGTGACACAGCATAACAGTGTAACTGAAAAGTGGCATTTTATGTGCGTAGTCTAAAATAGTAAAAGCCGGTATTTCAGAGGGGTGTATTGGCCATTAATAATAATAATAATAATAATTCTTTGCATTTATATAGCGCTTTTCTCACTACTTAAAGCGCTTAGCAATTGCATGTTAAGGGCCTTGCTCAAGGGTCCAACAGAGCAGAGTCCCTTTTGGCATTTTACAGGATTCGAACCGGCAACCTTTCCGATTGCCAGTGCAGATCCCTAGCCTCAGAGCCACCACTCCGCCATTCAGCAATGTACCTGTACTGCAGTGGGCTGCAAGATTTAGAGAGAGAAGAGTAGTGTAACATTAGCAAAGCACTCAAACCAGCAAGCTTATAATGGTAGAGAGGTAGGCTGTAACATTAGCCTTTCGGGTATATACTGCTGTACAGCTGGCCCAAAATTCGGTCTTGTGGGCTCAAACGGTTAAGGATATGTCGTACTCTGACAGACTCCAAGAATTAAACCTGTTTATTGTTGAGCAAAATAGACTGCATGGGGACCCAGTCCAGATATTTAAAATAGTCAAAGGCATTGATAAAGGAAATCCAGCAGAATTCTTTCAGTTTAAGGGTGAATCACATACAGTGGATTTTAAGGGGAAGTACATTTAAAACTGAAGCCAGCAAGTGCTTCTTTATGTAAAAAGTTGTGGAACTCTTGAGCAAACTACTGAGATATGGAGTTGAAGCAACCTTTAACCTGACAACCTTTAAGAAGAATCTGGATGAGATACTTGGATAGAATAGCTATTAACTAAACGAATGGTCTTGATGGACTGAATTGTCTCTTCTCGTTCATCAGATTTCTTATTTCTCTTACTTAAAAAATATTTTAAAGCCAAAAAGTATCTTTAGTGGGTAGAGTAGTGGCTCCGAGGCTAAGGATCTGCTCTGGGTACTGGAAGTTTGCCGGTTTGATTCCTGTTACTGCCAGAAGAGATTCTATCCCGCTGGGCCCTTGAGCAAAGCCCTTAACCTGCAATTGCTCCGGAGCAGCAGCTGTCACACACATGTGCACAGCTAAAGGGCTTGAAGGAAGGTAATTCCACACCAGACCAGGGGGTGGCGAGGTGCACTGATGCTTTCTCTTTTTCCACTGCAGACCCATTACTGGAAATTCCACCTGGCCTCCATGATGTCACCTCCAGTCAGGAGCCCCATGATGCCAATTCTGGTCCAGAAGACGCCCCTTCTGGTCACAAGCACCAATGATGTAATTTCTGGTTCCAGGCATAACAACCTCACTTCCTCTGTTGCACTTTAAAAACCCACCTTCTCATCCTCACCAGTCAGTTCTATTTGGACCCAAAACAGTACACATCTGTGCTAAAAATTTCCATTTTTGCAGCCAGGAAAATTATACGGGTGGCTGCCGCCAATCTTTTTATGGCTCTTGTCTCATCTTTGACACTGTACAATAGCTGACCCTGTACTCTGATCCCAAGGGGAATGTGATAACTACACTTTATTGTACCTGGACAATGACAGTATCATTGAACCACTATCATTACTTGCATTTTTTCAAATAGGAAATATGTTACAAATGTCTGTTAACACTGCATGCGGATTGAAAGTTGCCTGTTCCTCTCATCAGTAGCCACCAGTTCATTGCAGGGCATGCGTCAACACTCTGGGTGAATTTCAGACTTGCTGGTTTGTGGAATGTACACTTCTTTGAAATGCAGGGGAAAACCAAAAGTGAGAGTCCTACCTGTAACCACACGATCATTCAGGAAGTGGACCCCGGAGGCTGAGAATGCTCTGAGACAATGTTTTGGAACTACAGACTGGGATATCCTGCAGGGATCACATAGTGAGAACATTGAGGAGGTTGTTGACTGCACTACTGACTACATCAACTTCTGTATGGACATTGTAGTTCCAGTAAGAACTGTACGCTGCTATGCTAACAACAAGCCATGGATTACAAGTGACATCAAGGGCCTTTTGAACCAGAAGAAAAGAGCCTTTAAAGACGGTGATCAGCATGAGCTCAAGCGCGTGCAGAAGGAACTCCGAGTCCAGCTCAGGGCGGCGAAGGAGCAGTACAGGAGAAAGCTGGAGCAGAAGTTGCAGAACAACAGCATGAAGGAAGTGTGGGATGGGATGAAGATCATCACTGGCTGCAGCTCGAAGCGGGGTACCACCATCGAGAGAGACGTGAAGAGAGCAAACCAAATGAACATCTTCTTTAACAGGTTTGACCACCCTAACCCACTCTCACCTCGGAGTACTGCACTCTCTACACATCCTTCTGCTGATACCAACATAGGAGAGACATCCCCACCCACAATTACAGCAGCGCAAGTGAGCAGAGAGCTGAGGAAACTTCGTGCCAGCAAAGCAGCAGGTTCAGATGGAGTATCGCCACGACTGCTGAAGGTCTGTGCATCAGACCTAGGGGGTCCTCTACAGCGCATCTTCAACCTGAGCCTTGAACAGGGGAAAGTCCCGAGGCTTTGGAAAACATCTTGCATCACCCCAGTCCCAAAGGTATCACGTCCTGGTGAGCTGAATGACTTCCGGCCTGTCGCTCTAACATCACATGTGATGAAGACCATGGAGTGGCTGCTGCTTCACCACCTGAGGCCACAGGTCCAACACGCCCTCGACCCTCTGCAGTTCGCATACCAGGAGAAGGTGGGATCTATATGCTACATCGATCCCTCTCCCACTTGGACAGAGGCAGTGGCGCTGTAAGAATTATGTTTCTAGACTTCTCTAGCGCCTTCATCACCATCCAACCTCTGCTCCTTAGGGACAAGCTGACAGAGATGGGAGTAGATTCATACCTGGTGGCATGGATCGTGGACTATCTTACAAACAGACCTCAGTATGTGCGTCTCGGGAATTGCAGATCTGACATTGTGGTCAGCAACACAGGAGCGCCGCAGGGGACTGTACTTTCTCCAGTCCTATTCAGCCTATATACATCGGACTTCCAATATAACTCGGAGTCCTGCCACGTGCAAAAGTTTGCTGACGACACTGCTATCGTGGGCTGCATCAGGAGTGGGCAGGAGGAGGAGTATAGAAACCTCATCAAGGACTTTGTTAAATGGTGCGACTTAAACCACCTACAACTGAACACCAGCAAAACCAAGGAACTGGTGGTGGATTTTAGGAGACCCAGGCCCCTCATGGACCCTGTGATCATCAGAGGTGACTGTGTGCAGAGGGTGCAGACCTATAAATACCTGGGAGTGCAGCTGGACGATAAATTGGACTGGACTGCCAATACTGATTATCTGTGCAAGAAAGGACAGAGCCGCCTGTACTTCCTTAGAAGACTGGCATCCTTCAACATCTGCAGTAAGATGCTGCAGATGTTCTATCAGATGGTTGTGGCGAGTGCCCTCTTCTACGCAGTGGTGTGCTGGGGAGGCAGCATTAAGAAGAAGGATGCCTCACGCCTGGACAAACTGGTGAGGAAGGCAGGCTCTATTGTTGGCATAGAGCTGGACGGTTTGACATCCGTAGCAGAGCAACGGGCACTCAGCAGGCTCCTATCAATTATGGAGAATCCACTACATCCATTAAACAGTGTCATCTCCAGACAGAGGAGCAGTTTCAGCGACAGACTGCTGTCACTGTCCTGCTCCACTGACAGACTGAGAAGATCATTCCTCCCCCAAACTATGCGACTCTTCAATTCCACCAGAGGGGGTAAACGTTGAACATTATTCAAGTTATTGTCTGTTTTTTACCTGCATTTTTTATTACTCTTTAATTTAATATTTTTTGCTGCTGGAGTATGTGAATTTCCCCCTGGGATTAATAAAGTATCTATCTATCTATCTATCTATCTATCTATCTATCTATCTATCTATCTATCTATCTATCTATCTATCTATCTATCTATCTATCTATCTATCTATCTATCTATCTATCTATCTATCTATCTATCTATCTATCTAACCATCGAACCTGATAAAAACTTACATGGAGAGACGCAGAACGTGAAAACTCCTAATGACTACAGCAGGAGCCTGGAGATCTGAGGCAGCAGGGCTAACATTTGCTCTCCATCATTATATAAATATTTCCTTTACAATACAGGAAGCACCAAAAAGTGCAGTTTAAAGTGCAACCCATAAAGCAGTGCTGTGATTTTCAGTCAATAATACTTTGGCTTTACAAAAGACACGTGCTAAGTGTTTGCTTTACCATATGTAGGGGGGGCATCTCAATAGACCAATCCCTCTTGTCATATTTCTGAGCATGCTTCAGTTCACTGTTACAGTGCAAATGTTAAAGGTCATTATTTCAATCTGCCACAATGCTGTGACATATTAACACTCTGGTAAAGGGCAACATCGCCACAAAACCTAAGCCTTGCTGTCAAAAGCAAACACTCAGATCTTAAAGAGAGACATCAGACCTAATGAAATTAGCCTGCAGCTGGCAGCTGCTTGCTGGGATTTATACCTCTTTTAATGTGACAATATGTTTGCATTTTATTGCAGCGCCTCGGGGCACAGAACAATCACTGACCTCCTGGCTTTGAAGGAAATGCGTCAGCAAAACTAAAGACAATTAAATCAAAGGTGGAGAAGGAGGGGACTGGAAAGCAGAACTAACACACACACACGCACACACACACTCGCGCTTTCACGCACACGGACGGCTTCAGGAGAAGCAGCATTTAGAGGGAATGGAGTGAGGAGGCTCTCTGTATGCCTCCGGGCCGCTTCTGACATTCTCCAAAGCAGAACACTTGGCGAGAGTCTGTTGCTGCTTAATGCCTTCTCATTCCATTTACCTCCTCCATAATTGGGTTAGGCAGAGACTGTGGCCTTAAGGACGCATCTTAACGCACCGTGGTTGGAGGCAAGAAATAGATAGGAAGTAATTGATCTGGTTCTGATGGCTCACTTGATATTTAAACATAAAGTATGTCTCATGCTGGCAGGCAGGGTGGCTTCTAAACTTTACTTGCTCCTCGAGTTTTTTAATTAATCTTTTATAATTCAATTTGTTTCCTCTACTGTTCCTAGGACAAAAACTACCAGTGAAAAAAAATCTGTTATAATTTCTTTCCACTAATTTATATGAACAACTCCTGTGGTAGCTATAATGGTCTTTTCATAGAGATACAGTATAGTGATCTAATATAGATTTAAAATATAGAACCCCAATTCCAAAAATCGGGAGTGGTGGTCTTCCCTAGACTTTCTCGCATACTCAGATATGGGGATGGATATTTGAGGAGTAAACCGCAAGACAATGACTGCATTTTTATATTATGTACATTAAAGAACCATCAACAACAAAACAAATCAAATTAATAATATATTGAACAGTTATTATAAAAGCAAAGTTGAATAAATTGGACACTGCAGCTGTATAATTACAAAAGTACCATCTGGTTAGCTGAAATAGCTCAAAAGTCGATAGAAATCTTCGTTTTGTACCTAATACTTGCATGTAATATTTGGTTGACCTAAGTGAAAGCGTACTCAAGTTATCATGTTTACACACACACACACACATACACACAGAGACATAATTAGACTCATGGTAGTATAAAACATTGAGATTCATCAAAATCTAGAGGTCGAATTTTTGGACGATTACAGTACTTTCCCTATACTATGTATACGAGAAAGTAAAAATATTGAGACAGTATAGAAAATGCTAGTAAAAACAAAAAAGGGGGATTTGTAAATTCCATTCACCCTTTACTATATGTACAACACATTATTTGGTGTTTTACTAAGTGAATTTCATTGTATACATACATTCATGTCGAATCTGATGACTGCAACACACTCCGTAAAGGTGCGGACAGTTGTGCGTTGACCACTGAGTCACATCACAAAACTCATCGAGCATTTGGGCATTAAAGACATAAGTTGGTTCATCTGATCAAGCAGAAGTTTCTCCCATTCTTCCGTCATGCTGTTTTTTCCAAAATCTATTTGAAATGTTGACTCGTCCGTCCACAAAACACGATTCAAATTGTGTGACTTTATATCTCAGAAAAGACCGAGCCCAGAGAAGTTGGCAGCACTTCTGGACAATGTTGATGCATAGTAAAGCCTTGGCTGGCATCTGTGGTTTACCAAAGTATTCCTGAGCTCACATCATGATAGCCACTACAGATGCATGATGGTTTTTAAGACAGTGAAGTCTGAGGGATCGGAGATCACGTGCATTCACAAGTGGTTTTTGATTTTAACCTTTATTCATCCAGATTTGACCAAATTCCTTTAATCTTTTAATAATATTGTGCATTGTAGAGGGTGAAATTCTGAAAGTCTTGCAGATTTGTCCTTCTACTGAACATTGATCTCAAAGTGCTGAATTATTTTCTCTCGTATCTACTGCCAAATTGACAAGCATTGACTTTTTTTATAATAATAATAATAATAATAATATATTTTATTTATACAGTTCCTTATCTACTAGAACATGACTGCCTCACCTGTTTCACAATACTTTATTATTAGAACATTATAACACTCTAGACGAGAACAGACCATTCAGCACAGCAAAGCTTGCCAGTCCTATTCACTTAATTCTTCCAAAATAACATCAAGTCGAGTTTTGAAAGTCCCTAAACTCCTACTGTCTGCCACACTACTTGGTAGCTTATTCCAAGTGTGTATAGTTCTCTGTGTAAAAAAATAAAATTCCTAATGTTTGTGTGAGATTTACTCTTAACAAGTTTCCAGCTATGTTGTTATCATCTGCAAACTTTATCAGCTTGTTACTTATATTTCTATACAAATCATTTATGGATATTAAAAATAGCAGCAGCCCCAGCATTGACCCCTGCTGGACACCACTCTTAACATCAGCCAATTCTGATGAGGTTCCTCACACCATCACCCTCTGCTTCCTGTGTCTGAGCCAATTTAGCACCCATCTACACTCCACACCCTAAACCTCTACTTCTTATAGTTTGATGCCCAACCTCTCATGTGGCACCTTATCAAATGTATTCTGAAAGTCCAGATAAATTATATTGTATCCTTGATCATATCCTTTTGTTGCTTCTTCATAGAACTCCAGCATGTTAGTAAAACATGACCTTCCTCTTCTGAGCCCATGCTGACTGTTCAGAAAAAAACTCCTGTTCTTGCAATGTGCTGCTCAATCTTATCCTTAATAATACCAATTATTCTATTAATTTTCCTGTGATTCACGTTAAGCTTACTGGCCTATAGCTGCTTGGATCTGCCCAATCACCCTTTTTTACATAACGGAATCATATTTGCTATTTTCCTGTCCTTCTGAATTTCTCCAGTGTACAGTGACTTCCTAAAAATATGTGTCAAGGGTTTATATATGAATTCACTAACCTCTTTATTCTATTCTTCACATCGGTACTAGTCAGTTTCACAATAAACATATATCTTCAAAAAACAATGCAGTTGATTAGGTAAAACATGAAATGCCTCGTCTTTATGCTGTTTTCATTTGTATACAAAACAAAGCAAATTTACATATCACTCCTTTTTGTTTCTAATAGTATTTTTCCATATTGTCCCAATTTTTTTTGGAATTACAGTTTGTAGATCAAGCAGAGATAAATATTATAAAATGAAACAGAGAGACACACACAGCAAGAATCATTCATTGGACCTTACTTTTATTCTATGTTAATTAGTGTTCCCTAATTTTAATTCTTATTTATTTTGTCTTTTTTCTTTTTCTTCATCATGTAAAGCACTTTGAGCTACATTATTTGTATGAAAATGTGTTATAGAAATAAATGTTGTTGTTATTGTTGTTGTTGAAACCAGTCATGGAAAACAGGGGGGTATTTTTTGTACGTGGATTACTCGTTTAGCTGGATGTAATTGTTGATGATTTGGCCTGATCCTGGATCTGTCGGTTTTTCGAAACTCTTGCTGGATGTGTTGTCATAGCAACACATCCTAATCCTCAAACCTGCTCGGAGCAGGTTTGTTTGATGTAAACAAGGATTAGCTCACAAACTTAATCAGTGTCCGTGCATGGAATTCATTCAGTCATGACTTCACCGTTCATGAATGAGCAACCAATTGATATCGGTATACGAAGAGAATTTCATATAGAGAGGGGTTTGCACGATCGGCAAGATCCTTTATTGCTCCCGGAGGAAATTCTTTTTGAAAAATACTGCTTTTGCCGAGGGGGGATATTGTACCTCAAAGATTTATTAGCACCTTATAATCGAAGTCAAACTCGGCGAAGTCGGGCTCTCACAACCACACAGACAGTTGGCATTGCTTTGAGGTTTTTTGCAAGCGGAACTTTTTTTATATACTGTAGGAGATGCGGAAAATCTATCTAAAAGTGCAGTTTGCCAGGCAATTCGTAAAGTCTGTTTGGCTCTGAAATATTTCCTTCGGGTTTTCATAGTGTTTCCTGGACACCTGCGTGTGCAGACCATAAAAGAGGCGTTTCATGCCATTGCAGGTAGGTAATACACAGGCTAAAACACCCACAGTTCCATGAAGAATCTCACAATCAGCCTAACATTCTCATTACCAGGATTTCCAAATGTGATTGGGGCACATGGGACTGATCAGAGTGGAGTTTGATCAAACATAATTTGGAAAATATACCTCTCCTCCTGATGAATAATCAGACGCAGTGTCTCCCTCAAATATTTGACCTTCGTCAATATCTCGTTGGTCAGACACAAGTTCTAGGGATATGACATTCCCTGCAACTGACCCAACAAAAAAAAGAGGGCTATATGGAACATACCTATGGCACACATCAATGACAAATATATGCAATGACCATCCTTTACCTGAAATGAAGTGACCACTGCATCCTGCCACTGGTTCTGAGGAGGAGCTTCCCCCTGAAATGCCCTCAGAAACAGGGCAATGGGTATTATGCTGGATAGCCAGCTCTTCTGCAGGGGTTAGGTCTGGACTGTGTGGACCTCTACCTGATTTTTGCTTGTCTGCCTTCTTATTAGCTTTAAAATTAATGTTTTTATATTATATATGATTATTTATGTCAACAATTCTTTAAATAGTTATATACCAATATTTACCAGTTTGAAGTATATTCTTGTACTTCACTTTAACCTGTTCTCATGTTCTCCTTGTGCTCACGTCTGATCTGGAATTATGACATATTAAATAATAATTAATCTGACGCATAAGAAATGAAACACTGCATTCAGTAAGTACAATGCACACTACTTAGCGTTTAATTTGTCGGCCACTTTTTGCCAGCTGTCTTTTCTGGTTTGGGCTGCTTTTGCAGTGTTACCCCTTGTGCATATTAAATCTTGAAATTCTTCATATCCTTCGAATAAAAGGTCCTGCTCCGCTTGTGTGAAAAAAATGCGCCCGTTCTTTCGTCATTTTGTTCATCAAAGACTTACTGATCATGTTTTCTAGACTCAATATATATGGGCTTTTCAATCAGCGCGGGCGCGCGCATTCATCTCGTATGATTAGATCCCGCTCGACTAATCTAATACACGGCTGTGTTTGAAAAACCGACTTATCCTGGATGAGTTTCACCGACATTAACTCATCCAAGATAAGACATCTGATCTCAGATGATTTAAGCGACGTATGGAAAATACCCCCCAGGTCATTACCTATACTAAACAACATTATCAGAGGCACTTCATCCAATTCAAGGTCCGAGGTGTTATGACCAAGCTGGTAATCAGCCAGTCCAAAAGACTTCAAAGTTCATTTAGATGAGCGTGGAAGGTTGGGCTTTTAAATGAGAAACCAAAAAAAGGCAGATATTATAGTATGTGTTAAAGTGAGAGCCAAGGAAGAAGCAGGGAATAATGATCAGAAGATGGACAAAGCATGAATTGACGTCAAAACCCACACTGAGGTCAGTACGAACAAGTGACTATGATCCTGGTAACCAAATCTCAACAAGCAAATCGACATCATTGTCAAAACAGAGATGGTAGTTTTGAAGATCTTTCAGCAATGATCACACCACAGCAGTTGACGTTTTTAAAGAGTATCTGCAATCTCACATTCTAAAGGCATGTAGCACAAGCTTATGAAAGGTTACACCCATCGTGCAACGAGAGCAACTTCCATGGGACATGTACTGCTAAATGGTTGTTGCATCATAATAATTGAACAACAAAATGGCGGTGCCCACAGAAAAAAAGCTTATAAAGGGTTACACCGATCATGCAAAGAGACCAACTTCCACAGGACACGGACTCTACTAACTGGCCATTGTGTCACAGTAACAGAACAAAATGGCAGCACCCAAAGAAAAATTAATGTAACATTAGGCAAAATGAACTTTCTTTCAAACATAATGAATATGCTAGAAATGAATTCCATAAATTTCCTAGTGTTTTAAAGGCACCAAAACCATAAAATAATACTTAGAAAAATGGATAAAGCCAGGAAAAAAGTATGTGAGGTCATTTCACAACCCCAGAGATCAGAACATATTTAATATATATATATATATATATATATATATATATCAATCAGAAAAACAAAACCCAAAGTCGCGAAGAAGCACAGTCAAGAATCCTAACATGAATCTCCTGTCATTTCTCTCACTATACTATTATTTACTTGTGTTTTAAAATAAAGATAGAAAGCTTGAATGCTAGTCTGGGAATATCCATATCTGTTATAAAGCTGGCGTGGTGACGTCATACATGGTGACATCTGTAGTGCATGTGACTATTGATGGATGTCCCTGCCAACAGCAGTATTGTGGTGTTTGTGAAATAAACACAGAACATGGCCTTACGCAAAAGGCTTCACAGAAAGGCTCCAATCATTAAGAAAGATGGGCCATGAAATGAAGACAAAACCAAACAGGCATTCTAAGGGCAAGATTGAAGGGCAGACACCTCAAAGATCCAAAATACTGAGTGCCAAATTCAAAAAGCAAGCCAAAAATCAACAATAACATTTATTTCTATAGCACATTTTCATTCAAACAATGAAGCTCAAAGTGTTTTACAAGATCTCAAAGAAATAGTTACACATAAATCAAATTAAAATTACATAACACTAATAATGAATAAACAGTATACAAAAACATTGATATATAATTATGATAAATAGAGCCCTTAAATATAGTATTGCTTTTTTTTAAAATTGTAAATGACGATCAGATGGTTAGATCAGTTGGTGTGGACAAAAGAATTCCAAATTCAACTTTGCTGAAACAATCTGAATGTTTAGTGATGTGCTGACTGCACAGGGTGGCAGCAATTCAAAGTATAATGGAATCAGAAGATTGTTCATAATATTAATAACAAGCCAAGGTCGTAAATGGGAGGGAAGGAATCAAATAGAATTTGGCTAGACTGTGACACAAAATTGTAGATTCAGAAATGTAGCAAGCAAGTCAATAACAAGAATATTGTACATAGCCAAGAAGAACAGAAAACAATTTGTAACTAGTGTCACACACGTGTGAATGGGAGGCAGCTGAAAGGCTTGGAGAATAATAGTAACACATCTGCCCAGGGGGTGGCGGAGTGCACCTTTCCCGGGAAATCCTACCAGGAGCCACTGCCTCGACTCAGGACACTACACTTCCGGTCCCGGCCCCGAGGACGACATCACTTCTGGTCCCGGGACCGAGGATGACATCATGTCCGGTCCCGGCCCCGAGGACGACATCACTTCCGGTCCTGGCCCCGAGGACGACATCACTTCCCCCAGACTTCCTCTAAAGCCTCACTCCCTTCCTCTGGAATTCAGTTCTGCTTTGGACTCTGTCTTGTAAACTTTACTTGCTACCAACCTTTTTTTGCAGCCAGGAACACATTATACGGGTGGCTGCCCCAAACCTTTACAACATTTTGGGTCTCTTCTTGTCACACTAGACAGCTATTTAATGGTAGTAACACCAGGGTTTTATGTTTTGATTTACCCATAAGCTTTGACAGATAGGAAGTGTAGGCTGCTGACCTTTAGATCGCCATGGTAACGATGTCACCCCTAGCACACTCCCGGTCATCCTGCCTAGCAACATCTTAGCAACTCCGTATCATAAACAGGCAATAAAGGCAGCGCCCATAATAACAAAACCAAATGGCCCTTAGGAAGAAATATTCCAAAAATACTGTCATCAGAAACATCCTAAATCAAAAAAACAATCTGATAATTCAACTTCTTGACTTCTAAAACCCCCCAAAGCAGTATCTGTTATTTTTAGAGATAAACTAAAAGGATGTAATGATACTGTGATTAAAGGGCAGCCAAACAAAATAAAAAAAAAAAAAATTCAAACCACTTTTCTGTACCCATCCACACTAGTGTACCCAGTGTATAATTAGGGGACATAGTAAAGTCCAAGGCACATAATGGGTTTAGGTGGCTACAGAGGTCTCACCTTCTCTTCCTGCCATTGGATTGGAGAGGCTGTATCCCCCGATGTCATGTCTCCTCCTGGTGAGGCAGATAAGGGCACACAGACCAGGGTCCTCATGCATAATGGCATGCATAGAATTCACACGAAAACATGACGTACAGACAAAAGTAGAAATGTGCGTACGGACAAAAAAATTCATATGCACAAAACCATCCATATGCTAACTTCCATGCACTTCCGCTACATAAATCCTGGTCAGCACGAAAAGTAATGCTCATGCACGCACCTGTCGCCCCACCCTGACTCCTCCCAGAATTTTGCATATTTTAATATGCAAATCAACACAAATAGCCTCTTGGCAAAAGCACAGGGAAAACCCTTGTCCCAATTCCTGTCATTCTTTTTCTTTCTCCAAATAACCAATCGCCACACAATCAGCTCTGTAGATGTCAAGCCATCTGTAAGCTTAGAACGCCGATTCTTCAAAACTTTTAAGCAGCATTGAAATATATTTTTGTACATGTTTAATTATTCCATCCATCTATCCATCCAGGGTCACACCAGTCCCAGCAAGCATACAGCGCGAGGCAGGAACAATTACTGAACGGGGTGCCAGCTCATCACTGCTGCAATGAAGTTAAAAATGTATCTGTATAATGGAATATATACAGTATATACTTTACTGCATTTCCTCTTAAAAATGATATCAAGACAACCAAAAAGATAGTGCCTGGAAATCTAAATTGACTTAGAAGACAGTTGTCATCATGTGTAAATACGCGCTCTCTTCAGTTGAATTGAATTCCTTTATTGTTAGTGTATGGTACAATGGCATTCATTATGCAATTCCTCCATAAACTTATTTTCCTCTAAAATGATAAAATAACAACAACAACAATAACAATGCGATAAAAAGCAATGAAAAATATACAATATGTAAGAATAAGTGGCTCAGGTTGTGCAATATTACAACTGTAGTGCAAGTTGAAAGTGAGGTAATTGTACTTATAAGTACAAACAGTTCTACCGAGAGCACTTAATTGACTGATTAAGTGTGTTTAGAGCTCTTAGGATGAAAGTACTTCTAAACCGCCAGATCCCGACAGGAAAGGCTCTGAAGCATTTATCGTATGTGAGATTTTTCAAATAGACTGTGCGCAGCGTGTGCTAGATGCAGTATCCCAATAATCTTTTTTCCAATCAGCTGCTGTAGATGCAGTGGGCTAAAATGCTCTGAGTGGTGCACCAAGATTAACAACACTAAAGCAGCTATATTATTTGGAATAGTTTGGCAATTCCGTGCACCATTTTATTGTTACAGGTTGATTACATTCAGATGCCTTAAACTAATAGACAATATGCGGTTAATTTCAGTGTATTTGATAAAGCCGCGTCAGGAATGTGAATCTAAAAAATAAAGGGAAACCACTTATGAACAGTGGCACTGTTTTGGCGCTGGGCGCTGCCAATTTGCAAAACTGAGCCGAAAACATGCATATGCAATTGTTTGACCTGACGTGAGAATGTGCATGGCTTACGCCAAGTTTAGCTTTTATACAGATTGAAATTATAGAATTAAGAGAAACAGAGTCATTAAATATAGAATTTTTTAAGACTCTAAATGACAGCCTGATGATGAAATGTATTTGGCCACAGTTGACAAAAAACAAAACCCAGTTAAGGTGTAGAAAATAAAACAAAATTTGATGGGGTTCCAGGCCAAAAGACCACTCAGCTCCCACCAAGCATTCTGCCTAACATACATTTTCTTAAGTCATTCTTTACTGGTTATTTTTAGGTTTTGTCCTAGAATATTTGATGCCATGTGTCCTGTGGGCAGTTGGGGTATCCATTTTCCTTCAAACATTCAGACATCACAAGCAGCTGCACAGGACTTTTATCAGGTGGTGGTGGAAGACCCGGAAAAAAAAAGAGAAAACTAGAGATTAATAAAGATTGTAAATTCATTGAAGAGTAGGATAGTTCTGTGCTTATCTGATTTATTAAGGGTAGAACTAAAATGTAGTTATGAAAAGGACAAGTTAAAAATGTGGATTTTTTAGGAATGTTTATTTTTTAAATGATCTACAGTGTTAGCCTGGTATATCCCTATTGGCAAATTATTCCAGAATTTTGGTGCATAACAGCATAAGGCCGCCATACCATTTCTTTTATGCTTGGCTCTTGGAATAATAAGCAGGCTACTTTTAGGAGATCCAAGGTTACAACCTGGAATGTAGGAGGATAGGAACTTGAAAATATAGGAAGGAGCAAAGATTATTTAAGGTTTTATACACCATTAGTAGTATTTTGAAGTCAGTTCTACAAGATAACCAACGTAACAACACTATACATTTTTCCGGTTCAGATACCATCATCTGCATTCCAAATTAATATCTGATTAATATCTTTTGTAGGTAGTCCAGTTAGGAGTACATTATAGTAATCCAGCCGACAAAAGATCTTCTTCTTCTTTCGGCTGCTCCCGTTAGGGGTTGCAATAGCGGATCATCTTAGTTCATATCTTTCTATCCTCTGCATCTGTTCTGTTACACCCGTCACTTATATGTCCTCTACCACCACATCCATAAACCTTCTCTTAGGTCTTCCTCTTTTCCTCTTCCCTGGCAGCTCTATCCTTAGCATCCTTCTCCCAATATACTCCGCATCTCTCCTCTGCACATGTCCAAACCAACGCAATCTCGCCTCTCTGACTTTGTCTCCCAGCCATCCAACCTGAGGTGACCCTCTAATGTCATCATTGCTAATCCTGTCCATCCTCATCACACCCAATTCAAATCTTAGCATCTTTAACTCTGCTGCCTCCAGCTCTGTCTCCTGCTTTCTGGTCAGTGCCACCATCTCCAACCCATATAACATAGCTGGTCTCACCACCGTACTGTACACCTTCCCTTTCATTCTTACTGATACCCGTCTGTCACAGATTACTCCTGACACTCTTCTCCACCCATTCCACCCTGCCTGTTCTCTCTTTTTCACCTCTCTTCCATAATCCCCATTACTCTGTACTGTTGATCCCAAGTATTTAAACGTATCCACCTTTGCTAACTTCTAATTCTTGCATCCTCACTATTCCACTGACCTCCCCCTCATTTACACACATGTATTGTGTCTTTTTCCTACTGACCTTCATTCCTCTCCTCTCCAGAGCATATCTCCACCTCTCCAGGGTCTCCTCAACCTGCTCCCTACTATCACTACAGATCACAATGTCATCAGCAAACATCATAGTCCACGGGGACTCCTGACTAATCTCGTCTATCAACCTGTCCATCACCATTGCAAATAAGAAAGGACACAGAGCCGATCCCTGATGTAATCCCACCTCCAACTTGAATGCATCCGTCACTCCTACCGCAGACCTCACCACTGTCACACTTCCCTCATACATATCCTGTACAACTCTTACGTACTTCTCTGCCACTTCCGACTTCCTCATACAATACCACAACTCCTCTCAAGGCACCCTGACATATGCTTTCTCTAGGTCCACAAAGACACAATGCAACTCCTTCTGGCCTTATCTATACTTCTCCATCAACACCCTCAGAGCAAACATCGCATCTGTGGTGCTCTTTCTTGGCATGAAACCATACTGCTGCTCACTAATCATCACCTCACTTCTTAACCTAGCTTCCACTACTCTTTCCCATAACTTCATGCTGTGGCTCATCAATTTTAGTAGTTAAACAGTCCTGCACATCCCCCTTATTCTTAACACTAGAATTACCAGAGCCAACGAAAAAACTCGTAAATCCGGCCCACCTTAAATCCCTTCACACCTCTCCGTCAGTGTGTTTTGTCTTCTAAATGTGTCGATAAGCCCAAGCAGCCTGCTATATCATCCCCTCCACCACCTCAGAACAAGCAAGAAAAGAAGTTCTCCCAGTTCCTGCCTTGATTGATTGTCTGGGAGTGAGCTACCCAGAATTTTAAGGGGAAATAATTTGATGTGTGTTTTGTGTCACAAGAGTCTATGTAAACACATAGTTAAAACAGAAACATTTTTCATGTTTTAGTAATAAATAACAAAATCTAGATATGAACTGTATAATGTGTGAAAGCTGATGGCCAAATATCAAATAAACACTTTCACAAAAGGTGCAAGTACAGTATGACAGCTTCTGTGGTGCAGCGGTAAGATCCACTGAATTATAATTCAGAGGTTGTGAGTTCAAAACCAGCTCCCCGGCAAATTTACCATTTTCATTAGTGAGCTGCTGCTATTGTTAACATTATACAAAAAAAACATACATTTGATTTGTGTCTGTAACAGCCGGTGTAAATTTATAGTACTTCTAAAAGTTAGCATTTTTTTCATTTTTATTCTCTCAGTCACGATCACGATACAACACCCACCCCCCACCCCAGATCTGATGCGGTTACTTTTTATCTGAAACTGGGAATAACTGTATATGTAAGTGGTGTTTTGAGACAATGGAACTGGAAATTCTCTGATATGGAGGGATAAAAGCTGGCAAACAAACTCTGGTGAATCTGCCTTCTTTGTATCTCACCGTCACTTGAATTTTTTTTTATTTGGGTTTATTGAGTGTTCCTGCTCACGCTGAATTAGTATGCACCTTATGGCCCATGATGTCAAAAGCCACACTAACAAAAAACAAAGACATAGGTATATATGATATATGGAATAACTCATTTTATGACCTGTATAGTACATTTCGGAAAACATTGTGGCACTGATGCAACATTATTCATATTATTCATATTTATTCGCATGCCTTCTTGCACGTGTAATTAGTGACCACATTTTTTTTTCTGATACAATCTATGTTTACACAGATTGTTGTAGACACAAAACACACATCAAATTATTTCCCCTTACAATTCTGGGTAGCTCACTTCCAGATAATCAATCAAAGCAGGAACTGGGAGAACTTCTTTTCTTGCTTGTTCTGAGGTGGTGGGGGGGATGTTGTAGCAGGGATTTAAGGTGGACCAGATTTACAACTTTTTTCGTAGGCTCTGGTAATTCTAGTGTTAAATAATGGCATCAGTACACTTCTTCTCCACTCCTCAGGCATCCTCTCACTTTCCAATATTCCATTAAACAATCTGGTTAAAAACTCCACTGCCACCTCTCCTAAACACCTCCATGCTTCCACAGGTATGTCATCTGGACCAACGGCCTTTCCAGTTGTTAACCTGGGGCTCAACCGATCCAGTGTGGAAATTTGTATTGTTGTCTGCATATTGATTTGGCATAATTTTTACACAGAATTCCTTTCCTGGCATAACCCTCCCCATTTGTCCGGGCTTGGGACCGGCACAAAGAAACACACTGGTTTGTGCATCCCCTGTGGCTGGGTTAATCTGGCCGACAAAAAATAAAAGCGTAAATTAATTTCTTGCAATGTTATAAGAGGTCTAACTTTTGTAATGTTCTTTAAATGGGAAAATGCAGCCTTAGTAATATGGATAATATGTGATTTAAAATTATGGCCAACATCCATGATTACATCTAAATTCTTTACTTCCATCTTGACTTAATTGATTAAGGGATAGGATTTACTTCTAATACCCTCCTTATTTCCATTTTTACCAGTGACTAAGAGTTCAGTTTTTTTTTCTTATTCAACTTCAGGAAATTACTATTCATCCATTCAGAAATACAACACAGATGTTGGGTCAGAAAGCCCAGAGCGTCAGGGTCATCGGGTGCTATAGATATGTAAAGCTGCATGTCATCCTGGTCATAAGAAAAGACAATTTCCCTTCAGAGATTAACAAAGTATATCAAATCACAAAATCAAATAAAAAAAAAAACTTGAATAGCTGTGGTAGCTCATCTTGTGTTTTGAAACAATTGAAGCATGTAGATTGAAATTAAAAGCAGGCCCAAAATAGATCTTTGTCATATACCCTATATAATATCATGGGTCTCTGAACTACAATCACCACAGCTAATAAAGAAATTATACTTATAAAATAAGACTGAAACCAATTTAATAGTCTGCCCAAGAAGCTCATTGTCTAAGATGATTATTAGAATACTGTGGCCTAAAGTGTCAAATGCTGCATTCAGGTCTAGGAGAACAAGAACAGATATGTGGCCACTGTCCCCATTAACCTGTAAGTCATTTACTACTTTAAGCAGTGCAGTAGTACAGTTTCAATACTAAACTAAAAAAGCTCAAAAGTCACTAAACTAAATCCTCTCCCTCTCTAAACTATCCAAGGATGTTTCAGAAGGTTTTTTAAAAACGATGAGTGCTAAATACAGGTTCACTTGTAGCAATGGTCTGTAGACAGATGCCACCTATGAGTTATCTCTTAAACCATCTTCGGTGCTGTAGCAGTAAACTTGAGCATATTCATGAGTAACACATGCACTTAGGGGATAAAAAGAATAGAAAATCAATGTGATGTCACAGAACAAGATATTCTACTTATAGTTATTTTTTTCCTACAATCCATATTTCGGATAACACAAAAATAAGTTACATATGTAGAACCACAACCATCTGAATATCATTCAGTGATTAGCACCTCACCATTATGAAATTTAAATGAAAACTGTGAAATTTGATTGCAACGAATTATGTAAGATTTAACTTGTCAAACTAGACTGAGTTATCATGCAGCTGGCGTGCACAAACAATTTTCTCTTTCATGCTCTATGCAACTATGAGGTAACTCAAATACATTTTTTTGAGAAAATAAGCTTTTATTGTTTTTATTATTTTGCTCAATAATACAATGCATTTAATTAGTATATTAAAATATCACTTGTTTTCACCGTGGCAGTTAATGTGTTAGGGTTTTTTTGTCAAAAGCTTAGATATCTGAGCAAGTGAGCCACCATCTTAAATAGGAGTAATGCAAGGACATCATGCACAAAGCCATTACCTGTCATGTGGTGGCAATGGATGTTATTGCCTACAACAGGGGTGGGCAGATTCAGTCCTGGAGGGCCGTAGTGGCTGCAGGTTTTTGCTCCAACCCAATTTCTTAATAAGAAGCACTTATTGCTCAAGTAACACTTCAGCTTCACTTTAGTTGTCTCGCTCGTTAAGATTTTGAACCCTTATTGCTTATTTTAGTCTTAAACAGCTGTATTCTTGGTTTTTAATTGCTCCTAATTAGCAATACCATGCAAATGACAAAAGAGACCAGCATTTCTCCATTTAGCTTGTTTTCATTTACACCTGTGTGTATTTATCACGCATTGTTTGGTTTAATTAAATATTTGGAAGGAAAGTGAAGAGAAAAAAGTGAAGCACTGAGAATTACTCATCTGTTTTAGACTTCAAATCATTTGGATGATATCCTTAGAAAGGAAAATAAATCTAAGATATGAGAATGACCTGACATGGCAGAGTTAAAGCACTAGCAAGCCATGCAATTAAATAATTGACAAGGATTGGTTTTTAATTAAGCAACTGCAGCCACTGCGGCCCTCCAGGACTGAATCTGCCCACCCCTGGCCTACAACATGGCCACAACCATTAGAAGCAGAAAATGATGATGCTTGCTACAAAAATATCACACAAATTGGAACCGTGATGACATTAACAAACAAATGATAAAAATGAATAACAGTCAAAATTGAAAAACTTGTGCAGAATTCTCCAGTCAGTTATTATCCAACCCACTATATCCTAACTACAGTGTCACGGGGGTCTGCTGGAGCCAATCCCAGGCAACACAGGGCACAAAGCAGGAAACAAACCCCAGGCAGGGCGCCAGCCCACCGCAAGGCACGTGCACGCACACACACACACACACACACACACACACACACACACACACACACACACACACTAGGGCCAATTTAGAATCGCCAATGCACCTAACCTGCATGTCTTTGGACTGTGGGAGGAAACCGGAGTACCCGGAGGAAACCCATGCAGACACGGGGAGAACATGCAAACTCCACGCAGGGAGGACCTGGGAAGTGAACCTGGGTCTCCTAACTGTGAGGCAGCAGTGCTACCACTGCGCCACCGTGCCACCCCAATTCTCTTCAGTTATAGTTCAATTATAACAGTGATTCACAAAACAAAAGTAAAATTAAATAATTACTTTAAAATTAAAACACCAACATAACAAAAAACTATACAAAAAACTCAGAAGGACATGAAATTGTTTTTAATTGGATGGTGCCAATCTTAAGTGTTATTCTTGAAATTTATAATTATTTGAAGGCTGGAAGATTCTTTAGAATTTTGATTGGCTTTACTAAAAAGTTCTTAATGGGGTTCATGCCTTTTTAAAAATGGCCTCCACAATGTGATGTACTCACAGATACTACTTGAACAGGTGAGCAGCAACACCAACTGCTGTAATGGCAAGATGAACACTAGAAAATTCTGGGTAAAAAATTAATATCTCTATAGAACTAAATGCAATTTAAAACTATTAAATTTAATTTAATCTTACATTTTTCAGGAATAGAGGTTTGCAACCTTTATGTCTTGAGGGCCCACCCCAAAGTATTTCAATGTTCTAAAATAAAACAATTTTTTTGGTCCAAAACTGTTAATTAGTGAACCAATATATGGTAAAATTAATGGTGATATTTCGTTATTTGTGCAAAAATATTTTATTGTAACAAAGTCTTAGGTTTTGTATTTGTGTGCCTTTTAAATTTTATCTGCACTATTATTTAATAAATTATTTGTGAATGTATGAAATGAATTAAAAAAAAAACATAAATTTACTTTTAATTTATCAAAAACAGATCTGGTCTGAGCTAGAATTTTATGAGTATCAGAGAGGGGTGACTGGATTCCCCCACACAACAAATGGTGTTATTTAATTAGGCTTGGATGGGTTTCAGCATGGGGTTTATAAAGAATGACATGATCATTGTGGAGTACCCAATTGATTTTACCTCTAGCTGTGCTACACATCTAAGACGGGTTCAAATCTAAATAATCAACAAAGACCTCAGTGTTAATGTGAGTGGTGCACCATGCAATGTGTATGTCTCTGTTATAAGCCATTTGCTATGGAATTAGCAAAAGCAGTGTTAATGTTTGTCATGTAGCATCTGCTGGAATGAGAAATGCAATACATTTTATTGCTAAAATGTTTTTGATGCACCATCTGTTGGAATAACAAAGACATAGCAACCAAATGGACACCCAGTCAGTCGCTTATCCTTTTGTTAAGGTGGATGGGTGTTCACATGCTAAATTTATTCACTTACAGTTTCTGTCCATTGACTGAAATAAAAATGCTGTTTTTAACCAACACTAAAATCAAACATTATTATGTCATTGCCTCATGAATTTGTGAGTATTAAAATAATTCAGAATATTTAAATTTACACAAGCTCTTTAAAGCTGCTTTTATTAGAACACACTTTTCAAATCAGGTTTGTCGGGTTGATGACATTTGTTGTTGTGGAGATCACCTCAGCTTATTAATAATGCTGAAGGAGGAGTGATGTTAAATGGACAAGTCAAATCCACTCAAAGATCTGTGTATCATCTCAGTTCATATCCCTGATTATTCTGCTGCTGGCTCCTAAATGAAAGACATGTACAATACAGTATTTAACACGGCACAGTAGCTTAGTCAGCCTACTTCTGAATTAAAAATGTCAAAAACCAACCTAAATACTAGTGGTTTAGATAGAAAAAGGATATGAGACAGGATTAAGACCTTCTGCTTTGTTTTTTTAATCTAATTTATGACGATCAATATTCTTCCGACTCTCAGTATTTTGACCTCTTGTCTGCCCCTGACAATGCTTGTGAGCAGCTCTTAAATATTGTTCATCTCCTCATCAATTCTATTTAATCTTCTCTCCACTAACGGCACTTACATTTATTGCAAAATTCTGGTATCTGTATGTTGTTTTGGCTTTCACATCCTGTTTCTTCTGATACAAGTTGTCAACTTTTGATTCATTGACACATCTTACTATAAAATTACTAAACTTGTTTTCACCCCTACTTCTCCAAATAAAAATTCTGAATTTTCTGAATCTTCAACAATACATAGTCATGGAAAACCACAGCTTCTTAAAGCAGGAAAGAGCAGGAATCAGCCTAAGATGGAATGCCACACTTACATTGGACCAAGGAAGAGACCTCAATCAATCAATCAAATGTGGGCCAACATTCTTGGGGTCCTGAAGCTTTGTACGGTTATGGGAGCCTCTTTCCAACCACCAACGAGATCTGGGTAACTGCTGTTAGTTGCTGTTATTCCAAAATAGCTTACCACAGGTTATTTAAGAAATGTTTTAAAAACCCCTTCTCATACAGTAGACACCCAAAATTGTTAAGCAATGTAGACTAAAGTCGCTTCTGGAGCCACTCCAGGATTAGGGGTCCTGAAGCTTAAGTTGCATTAGTTTCCTAGTAGATCCACATCTGCAATCAATCAATAATTGAATCGTTGACTTGTGACAGTATGTTTCTGACCCTCAGCACCCATGAAAAAAAGGAAACAAATACAAATGCCATATAGCATCTAAACAGATGGCAATGCCACCCACAATGCCACAGGGCCTCCCTCCTTAATGGGTCACTGTAACAACATCAGCAGAGGCTCTCAATCAGATGAAGAGTCTTCAGCAATGCTCCAAGCTATGATATTTATGTGCTGGCTAAACCACTGGTCAGGGTCCTCTGACTGCCCTGTCCTCACTGAGACATACCTTGCATTGCCTATAAAAATAGTCACTTCCTTGGAAGTTCTCACATTTTATTGTTATAAAACATTGAATCACAGTGGATTTAATGCAGCTTTTTTGACAGCAATCAACACAAAATGGAAAACAGATCTTTGCAAAGTGGTCTAAATTAATTACAAAAAGTCTCCTCAAATTACAGTATGTGTTCATTCTCTCATGTCAGTATTTAGCAGATGCAGCCTTAGGTAGCCATGCCAGCCTTCAGTCTGTGCACAGGTCTCTATCAGCTTTGCATATCTGGGCATGGACATGTTTCCTATTCTTATTTGCAAAACTGCTCAAGCTCTGGCAGGCTAAATGGAGTCCACCACACCATCTCAGCTGGATTGAGATCAGGACTCTGACTCGGCCACTCCAGGATGTTTGCATTGTTGTTTTGAACCCATTGCTGTGTAGCTTTTGCTTTATTCTTGGGGTCGTCTTGCTGGAAAACAAATCTCCCAAGGAGCAGGTTTCTTGTGGACTTCATCAGGCTTTCTTCAAGGATTTACGTGTATTTTGCTGAATTCACTTTACCCTCACAAGGTCTTCAGATACTTCTGCAGAGAAGCATCTCTACAACATGTTGATGCTACGTTTGGTGTGTTTTTTATAATGTCCAGTGTTTGGCTTATATCAAACTTGGCTTTTAGTCTAAAGTTCTGTTTTGGTCTCCTCAGACTATAGGACCTTCTTCCAGCTAACTTCAGAGTCTCCGATAAGCCTTCTGGGAAATGGGCTCAATTTTTTAGCAGTGGCTTTCTCTTTGAAATTCTCTCCCAAAAACCTGTCACCCGAACAGCAGTCTTTCCACTGTTAGTACATTGTAGCTTGTAACTCTTTCAGAGTTCACAGAGGTCTCATGGTGGCCTCCCTCACTCGTCTCCTTCTTTCATGATCAACGTTTCTTGTAGATGTCCTGCTCCAGGCAGATTTCCAGCTGTGCCAAAATCTTAACTGGACTCCAAGGGATATTCCATGACTTGGATATTTTTTGTTTTCATCCCCTGACTTGTGCTATTCATTCCACGTTTCACTGAGTTGTTTGGAGTGTTGTTTTCGTTTTCATTGTGTAGGTGAGGCCACTTGCTGACTCAAAACAAGTTGGACATCCTAGATATAGGAACATTTAGACTGCAATCAATGGAAACCCAGACAAGTGGTCTCCAGTGAACTGATTCTGGGACTATAAAAACTGATTGGCTAAACCAGTGAGGATTTAGGTTTGTCATATTAAGGGCGGTGAATGAGATTGATTATTTTGTACTTTATTTCTGTAACTAATTTAGACCATGTTGACATAAAGGAGTCTGTTTCTATTGTTCAGTATGAAAGAAGCCAATCTGAATCCACTATGATTAAATGTTATATAACAATAAAATGTGAAAACTCCTAAGATACTGAATACATTTTTTAGACACGGTATGCATGCACTTGCTTTTTAATTATTTTGCCGTTTGGTATTTTAAATATTTTTAAATGATCACTTCAGAAATTTTGCATTGACTCTTTCTCCTTCTACTGTAAATCCCCTCAGATCAGATCATCAAATTAGTGAGTTGTGAAGCACATCATGATTTGTTGTGTGCCTGTGTCATTGTCACTCATGTATCTCCATATTATAAAAAACATATGAGTAAAATCAGAGTGGATAAAGTGGAAAATAACCTCCTTTTAAGATTTCCAATTATAGTATATCACCTCCCAGAATTCATCATGCAAAATTTCACTAGCCATGTTTATTGCCATCAGGAAAATCTTTTTCCAGTACACTAGGTGCATGTTCTGACAGAAGACTGCTCTGTACATCTCCAGCATGTACCTAAAATGCAAGCTGGCAAAAACATCAGTGGCAAATTCACTTTTAATATCACTTCCCAGCACATCATGCCAACATGACGTGGCAAGGAAACACCGAACATGTCACTTGAATTTCTATTTTTCTGTTAAGGTAATCATGAACATTATTCATTCAACTGGCTGATCTTTATACAGCATCTTCCATTGTGAGCATTGAACAAAGCTTTGGATGTCAATCAATGTTATTCTAAACCAAGGAGGCAAAGCAGCTCATGCAATGGCCAAACAGACATGAGGGCAAGACAACTCTGAGAGAGAGAGATGACCAAATGTCACAGATGGCAGGTATAATAACTATTTAATTGTGCTGAAGAATTTATCACAATTACATACATTCATATCACAGCCAAGAACAGTATAACACTGGAGACAGAGGTGAAAGATTCAAAGAGAACCTTGCCTTTAATTTTGCTTGATTCTCAAATAAAGTTACTGTGAATGATGTTAACCTTTCAGTGCTCATCATAACAGAATACCAAACTATACAGTTTCAAGGATCTACTCTGGCCTGCTGTTATTTTCAATCTATATGCTCCCCATTAGGCCAGATTATCTGAGAACACAAGTTTTACTACCACAGCAGTGCAAATGACACATAGCTTTACCTGTCTATAGCACCAGGTGACCCTGACGCTCTGGGCTTTCTGAACCAATGTCTGTCTTGTTTTTCTTAATGGATGAGTAGTAATTTCCTAAAGCTAAAAAAAAAGTACAAGCTTAGTTTTTAGTAAAAATGTAAATAATGAGGGTATTAGTATTAAACTTGATGTCTTAGTATAAACACTAGAATTACCAAAACCTATGAAAAAACTTGTAATCCTGGCCCACCTTAAATCCATCCTATCCTATCCATTAGCGTCTTTTGTGCTGTAAATGTGTCGATCAACACAAGCAGCAAGCAGCCTACTATCCACCACCAACACAGAAAGGGCAGAAAGTTGACCTGCATTTGAGTTGCCTGGAGTTGTACAGGGTAAATAATATATTGTTATTTGGAATACATACATTTCATGTGTGTTCCGTGTCTACAACAACTATGTAAACACATCATTAAAACAGAAACATTTTTCATGTTTTAGTAATAATTGACAAAATGTAGACATGAAGTGTATAATGTGAGAAGCCTGAAATCCAAATATCAAATAAACACTTTCACAAAAGGTACAAGTGTAACAAAACAAGTGTCCTAGCCCTAAGTTAAGGCAGAAGTAAAGTTAAACTTTAAATCACACACTGCATTGATCACATTACTAAGATTGAACTTTTCCATTTCAGGAATATTACAAAGGTTTGACCTCATAATTACAGTGCAAGATGTTGAGAATGTAATTCACGAGTTTGTTTTTTATCAGCCAGATTACTGTAATGCACTCCTAACTGGACTACCTAAGAAAGACATCAGTCGGTTGTACTTATTGCAGAATGCAGCAGCGAGAATTTTACCTAGAAAATCTGAGCAGATCTCAGCAGTTTTAGCATCAAAACATTGGTTACTCTGTCTTTTAGAACTGACTTTAAAATACTACTAATGATGTATAAATCTTTAAATGATCTTTCCTTTTTCCTATATTTTGAAGTGCAGTCCCTCCATTTCAAGTTGTAATTTTAGATCTTCTAATGGGGATCTGCTTATTTTTCCAAGAGTCAAACATAACAGAAGTGAGTGATTAAGCACCAAAAATCTAGAAAACTTTACCAATGGAGATATGCGAGGCTAACACTTTAATTAGAATGTTAAATAAAACTCCACTTTTTTAATTTGACCTTTTTGTAACTATACTTTAGTTCTACTATTAATAAAGTACATAAGCATAAAATTAAAAATCATTTAAAATAAAAATAAAAACTCCTAAAAACCCACATTTTTAACGTGTCCTTTTCATAACTACATTTTAGTTCTACCCTAAAATGCTAAGATAAGCATAGAACTATCCCACTCTTCAATGAATTTACAATCTTTATTGATCTCTAGTTTTCTCTGAGACCACCAACTGATCAAGAAAATTTACGTTAGGCAGAATGCCCAGTGCGGGCTGTTGGTCTTCAGCCTGGTTTGCTTCTACCCATAATAAACTAGATAAGCACTGAATTATCGTACTCTTCTTTGCACCTGCAGTCTTTATTAGTCTTTACTTTTCTTTGTCTTCTTTTCCGGGTCTTCCACCACCACTTGATCAAAGTCCTGTGCAGCTGCTTGTGATGTCTGAATGTTTGAAGGAAAGTGGATACCCCAACTGTCCCCAAGACACACGGCATCAAATCTTCTAGGACAAAGCCTAAAAAATAACCAATAAAGAACGACTTAAGAACATTTATGTTAGGCAGAATGCCTGGTGGGAGCTGGGTGGTCTTTTGGCCTGGAACCACTGCAGATTTTGTTTTATTTTCTTCAACTTTACTGGATTTTGTTTTCTGTCCACCCTTGCCAACTGACATTATAATCGAACTGTCATTTAGATTCTATATATTCTATATTTAATTCTATATTTTATATTCTATTTCTCTTAATTACATATCTGTCTTATGTAAGTTTTCATTGTTTAATTTTGTATATTATTTATGAATTATTAGTCAGTCAGTCATTGTCCAACCCGTTCTATCCCAACACAGGGTCACGGGGGTCTGCTGATCCCAACCATCACAGGGTACAAGGCAGGAACAAATCCCCAGGCAGGACGCCAGCCCACCCAACTTGGCACACACACACACACACACATAAGCACCTACCCTGAATGTCTTTGGACTAGTGGGAGGAAACCGGAGCACCTGGAGGAAACCCACGTAGACATTGGGAGAACATGCAAACTCCATGCAGAGAGGACCCGGGAAGCGAACCCACGTCTCCTTACTGCGAGGCAGCAGCACTACCACATCGCCACCATGCCACCCATGAATTATTATGTTTTTCTAATTTTAATTTGTTTTTCTTTGCATGTAACTACTTCTTTGACATCCTGTAAAGTACTTTGAGATCTATTCTGTGTGGGAAAATGTGCCATAGGAATAAATGTTGCTGCTGTTGTTGTTCAGGCCATTTTTTGGAGGACGGATTCATCCTGGCATGCTCTCTTCAAGTCTGTGTGCCCTCATCTGTCTCACCAGGAGGAGACATGACACCGGGGGAAACAGCCTCTTCAATCATTAATGGCAGCAAGTGAAGGTGGGACCTCTGTAGCCAACTCATACCCATTATGTGCCCTGAACTTTACTTTATGTCCCCTAATTATACAGTGGGTACACTAGTGTGGATTGGGACATTATAGTGGTTTGATTTTTTTTTGTTATTTTGTTTGGCTGCCCTTTAATCACTTCATTTCTCATGATCTAAACTGTACAGCCTTTTTGTTTACCTCTGAAAGTAACAGATAAGGCTTTGGCGGGTTTTAGAGGTCAAGAAGTTGAATGGTCAGGTTATTTTTTTGAATACTTCTTTCCGAGGGCCATTTTGTTTTTATTATGGGCGCTGCCATTGTTTGCTGTTTGTGATGCAGGGTTGCCAGGCTGTTGCTGGGCAGGATGACTGGGAGTGTGCGATGGGTGACATCATTACCATGGTGATGTAATGGTCAGCAGCCTACACTTCTTAGGTGTCGTAAAACATAAAAACCCTGGTGTTATTACCGATAAAGATCTCTCTAGTTACAAACTGTAGTCTGCTCTTCAATGAAATTTTGGCTAAGGCCGCTATGTACAATATTCTTGTTATTGATTCTCTCACCACATTTCCCAATCTATGATGATTACTTGATGCATGCCCTCCCAGTTACAACCTTGGCTTGTTTTTATTATTATGAACAATCTTCTGATTCCACCTTACTTTAAATTGCTGCAACCCTGTGTAGTTAGCACATCACTAAACACTCAGGTTGTGTTAACAAAGTTTAATTTGGAGTTCTTTGGTCAGTGTTGCCACCATTTAGTAGGGGACACTGAACTTTTATGGTTGGGGGGGAGTGAATGTTTACAAATCCAAATATAATCCACAGTAATGTAATAACTCGGGGGGGATCAACTGTGGAGTGGTCTAGCACTTAGACGTCATTGGTAGTTGGGCATCTGTAACAGGACCCTTTGTTACTCAACAGTCAAGGCTCCGTCACCAGCTGAGCTCCAGTGCTGCTGCTGCTCCTCCTGTCTGTCCAACCCGACCTCAGACTCCTGCTGATTCAGAGCTCACTCTTTCACTCCTCAACTCCATAAACTGAACTTTGCTGAGATTCTTCTTGAGACTCTCTGAGAACAATACGCTGGAGCTGATGGATTTTAATGGAGGACAGTGTCTTAATAAAAAGTGCTCTGTTTCTTGAATATTTCACAATTAGCACAGCCTTATTGGCCCTGTCCTAACATTTTTGGAACAAACACCTAATCCAGAAATGACTTGTACTTATTTAAAAAAGAAAGAAATAAAACAAAGCTTCTATTGAAGAACATTTAATTTATTGTCATTTTACTGTTTTGAATGTAACACAAGTCAAAGAACATTTAAAAATCACAAGCTTTTCCAACTTGGATGTTGACTTAATTATTGCTGCAATGGCAGAACTCACCACAACATCTAGTAGATGAAACATCTGGGCAAAAGAGTCACAAAGTAGTGGCACCCACAAAAGAAACAACGACATGGCGTTATGGCAAATCAAAGTCTCAACATTAAAATAAAATAGTAAATACAAAAACAAAAAGGAACTACAGTACAACAAAGTTAGAAATAGAGCATATATGATTCATACCTTAGAAGTAAAAATTACAGAAACAGAGAGAAAAAATTATTCACCAACATAATAAATGAAAACAAACTAGACTTTATAAAACAACACCAGTCTACAAGAACATGATGGCAATAATGTATTAAAACTCATAACTCCATTTAATTTAATAAAGCGTGCATAATGATATTTTGGAGGAAATGGAGGAGTAAATGAACATGCAAAACTGTCAGTTACTGGGCTCTAGATAATGTGGACTGAGAACTGGATGGACGGGAGTAACTCCTTAAGGGCTGGATGTTCTACCGCCATGATTGAACCCCAACTTTAAACAGCACTCTGATTCTCTGGAAATGACACTGAATTTTATGAAATGTTTGATGTTTTACTTCCATGTAAATAGAAGTGTGGCGATGGGGTCAAAAATCCATTATCAAGTTAAACTTACGTTCTGCTTCTACGATGTCCAAAACATTGTGAAAAGTTCAACTTAGCATAGTGTCTATATGTATGTGTGGAAGATAAAAATTGATTTTTTCAAATTAAAAAGATAAATGTCATTGGAAAATTTGATTTTTTGTACTGATCTGTAGAGCTGTAGAGCTGTTGCATGACTACATCTTAGCAAACATTTTAGAACAAGAGGTTTCGAAGATATCCACCCTGAACAATGAGACCTGCTGTATGAAGACAGGGACTTGTCTTCTGTAGACAAGTTGAACCGTGTTTGTCTTGTTACGGGAGGAGGAGGAGGAGGTTGGGAGCAGGTGCTGATTGCAGAGCCTTGTTGCACCCACCACACGGCGAACCACCCATATTGAGATCAGAGTGCAGCCGTGCAATGGGTGACACCTTAGCGCTACACTGAACAGTGTGAGGTTTTTAACAGTGGCTGTGTGGTGTAGCAGGTCTACAGCTCACGTCAAAAAGGCCTGTTTTAAAATAAATAATCACCGCACTAATGGCTTAGTGAGGGGGCTTGGTGGTGTGTGGCCGAGCGGTTCCCAGGGAATTCGTGATGCGGGCGATTCTCACTTAAGTACACAGGTGAGGAGTCGTCCGCATCCGTAATTGTTCCTGGGAGCTGTTGGTTGTTACAGCTGATGCACATCCCTGTGATATATAGAAGCGCGAGGTGGCTAGTAGAGGAGGATAAAGAAAGAAAAGATGGACGGAGGTTAAGGAGGAGAAGACGGCAGGAAGCAGGAGGGAGAAAGCAGGTGCAGGAGAGAAGGAGAACGAGCGAACGCAGGCGAGCCCGAGTGGGGTGTTTGGCCGGCACCCGAGGGCCAACGGTAGTGGTCGCTCCTGCTGAACACTTGTTTGAAGCAGGAGTGACTGGGAGAAGGTTGGCTTGCCGCAGCGAAGGCAGCGGGAGTCGAAGATTTGGAATAGAAGCCCCAGTGTGAGCATCCTGGTTGGTGGGGAGCCCAAGTCTCGGGCTAGGTGAGCAGAACCGGAGCCAGGGATCGGAAGGCCACCAGACCAGTAGAGCAAAGAAGGTCAGCTGCATGTAGGGTGACTCCCCAGGAGCATAGCCTGGATGGGAGAAACAGGGGAGTCAACATTAATAGAAGTCACCAGGCTTTGTGTTTTTAAAGAGAGCGCTTCCAGCTATTGTTTTAACCTCATTATTTTTTTAAAAGGCTTTTTTCTATTGGATTTTAACCTCCACCTTTCACTCGTTTTATTGGATTATTTATTTAAGGAATTGAGATGCACTGCACTATTTATTTAAACACTTGTTTTGTTGTTGCTGTTTTTAATAAAAGCATTTGGCACTTTTGCACCATCCCCTTGATTCATTGTTATTCCTCACTACCAAGCTCATTGGTGACATTACTGATGATGTCAGGTTCAGGGCTCACAGAAGGACGATGGGAGCGTGAAGCGAACCCGCATCATCACAGGCTGGAGTGCCAATCCCGTCACCAGCCCTGCCTGTGGTTTGATCCGGTACTTGTCTACATATCCTTCAAAAATGATTAGACCAATGTCCAACGATATTTTAACCAGGATTTGTAAAGTCTGCTCTGTTTGCTCATGGGGCCAGGCCTATTGATTTGCAAAATCTTTAAATAGTTTTTGAGAGGCATCATTTATTTAAATAAACATGTGCACGCATATGTAGGCACACACAAATGCACACACACACACACACACACACACAGTCAAAGAAATTTTTAATGGAATATAACAACTTGTTTGCCCTACCAGAGCACATGCAGGAAGATGAAAACAAAGAAATGAACACACATACGCACACTGCGACAGATCTGTACAGGTCAATGTGACACCCCGGAGCCAATCTGTCTGCCTGTGCAGCTTGTATACTTCATTTGACCCTATGTGTTTAGTTTCAAGTTAAATATTATTGAAGTTGTTCACTTCATTTAATTTTTCCTCATGTATTTGTGTATTGTCACACACATGTGCATAGGGGACAGCTGTAGGGCTCTAGTGGCTGTAATTCTACCACTGCTGCTCCAGGGGATGGCGTTCTGTTCTAATGCCTTTCTCTCTTCCTCCCTCTGCAGGCCGGATGATTCATGGCTAGAACACCTCTGACATCACTTCCAGTGTCCATCCACCTGGACCCACCTCTTCCTGTCAGAAGGGCGGAGTGGTGGCTCTGAGGCTAAGGATCTGCGCTGGTATCCCGAAGGTTGCCGGTTCGAATCCCCGTCACTGCCAAAAGAGATCCTGCTCTGCTGGGCCCTTGAGCAAGACCCTTAACCTGTAATTGCTCCAGGGGCGCTGTACAATGGCTGACCCTGTGCTCTGACCCCAAGGGGTATGCGAAAACTACCAAATTCCTAATACAAGAAATTGTATAAGGCGAAATAAAGAACAAAAAAAAAAAAACAGAATCTCAGCCATCTTTGGATGGTTCTATTTTGGACTCACGTCTGCAAAGCCAACTCCACAATAATTGCATATGTTTTCTCCAAAACCAATTATACAGGGTGAACCAGGCTGGTGCCCCAACTCTTTACCATTGTCATCTCTTTCTCTTACAGTATATAATAAATATTATCCAAGCTAACGTACTTGATTCTTTATTACTGGTTGTTCCACATGTCTAAGATGGGTTGACGTCAAAGTTATCAATGTAGTCCTCAGCGTTAAGGCTTGCAGTGCACCATGCCGTGTGAACATCTCTGTTATGTGCCATTTGGTATGGGATTCCTAAAAGCAGGGTTAATGTTTGTGATACGCCATCTGCTGGAATGACAGAGACATAGCAACTGAATGGGCGCAAAAGCAGACACATAGACACATATCCTATTGCTAAGGTCAATTGTGCAGTACAACGGTTGTATCTTATTGTAAAATCTTCTGTTGCTGTATCACTGAAGTATAATTTACGTGAATGGACCATTCCATACCAGTGCAGTCCCATTTATTTGGTGGATTTAAGAATTCACTTTTAGTATGTAATATGCCAAGATGTTGATTTCAATAAACATTCTCTTGGCAATGTCAATTTAAATTTAACTTTTCTTTTTTCAGATGTTAGTAACTTGATTAGAGAATACAAATGATCAATTATGCTATAAATTGGCTAAACAACGAAATCCGCTTCTTAATCAGTAAACAGAGAGATCCATCAACTTTTTCTAAATGTCTCCCAGAGGACAAATAACAAAACAAATGATTTGGATAATGGATGGATGGATGATTTTCATGTACTACCCTCACGCCTTTTATTTACTGTTAAATGTTTATTGTATTGTTGATATTTCCAGTTTTGTACGGCCCAAGTAAAGCAGTTTTGTTATTTGCATTGCAAAGCACATTTTGATGGAGCAGTAGATTCAATATGTGGCATTTACATTTCTCCCTCCATCATACACTTGTCATCTGTCACATTAACTGCACTGACTGTGCCTGCTCTTTAGGACATACTTCATTTTAACTGCGTTGTTTCACAGCAAAGAGCCTCTATGTCCGGTCACTATTCAGGGAGTGGACGTATTGGGGGTGCACTTGTACAAGTACTTGGGGGTCCACATTAATGACAGGTTAGACTGGTCTCAGAATACAGAGGAACTACATAAGAAGAGGCAGAGCAGGCTCTTCATCCTTAGGAAACTGCGTTCGTTAATGTGGAAAGTGACATCCTTCACATCTTCTACAACTCTGTGCTAGTCAGCGTGATTTTCTATGCTGTGGTGTGCAGGGATGGAAACATCACTTCAAGAGATACCCACCAAATTTACAAGCTAATTAAAAGGGCAAGCTCAGTTCAAGGAAGCACTCTGGACCCCCTGGAGGTTGTAGTGAAATGGAGAGAATTAAAACAAAACTGAGTGCCATTATGAACAATCCTGCTCAACCTCAGTTTTTCTTTCTACATCCCCAAAGACAAGCATTTCAGTTAACTGATAACTTTAAAACGGCCCTGTGTGAGTGTGGGCTTGTAATTTAGGGGGCCATGCAAAGAATCTGTAGCCTGATAAAGACTTTTTTGGGTGTTTTTTTTTTGGATGCACTCTGGACTATAGCAAAGGGGAGAGTTAAAACAAATCTGAGTGCCATTATGAACAATGCTGCACATCCTCTCTGTGACACACTAACATTGAGGACTTTCAGCCAACTATTCTTTCAGCAGAACTGGGCCAAGAAACGCAACAGGGGGCTCCTTTATACCAACAACAATATGCCTGCATAATGCCTCATTGGGACTGTGACTATCTATCTATCTATCTATCTATCTATCTATCTATCTATCTATCTATCTATCTATCTGTTTGTCTGTCTGTCTGTCTGTCTGTCTTGTAAAGTGCCTTATAGCAATGCTACTCATGGAAGTTTCTATAGAAAAAAAAGGATGATGGCCTACAGTTGTGAATGGCAGTCAGATTAAATTCTTGAGCACTGTGAGCCACAGAGTAGATATAAATATGTGTATCTCTGCACCATTAGATATGCAAAATATAATTATTTTACATATATTATTTTAATTTTTACAAGAATGCAGTAAATTGTAAAATTTCAAAATGATAGATCTTTTGATTTGTAGTGGCACTGACAAGTCACATCAGCCTGGGATGGCATCAGTGATGAGTCACCAACAGACTGAGCTGGCACTCAATCATCCATATGAGCAGCTTCAGAGCTATTTCAGAATATTCCTGACAAAATAAAATAAATAAATATGCAAATAATTGTATTGTGAAATGTGATGATAAATAAATAACACAAATGTGTTTTTTTGCTGGTTATTTCTTTAAGTGCTTATTTAATTATTTATTATTATTTATCCCTATAATGTCAAAGTTGTAGTGTTTTAGTGGCTTAATCAATGCCAGAACACACATAGTAGTAGTAGTTGTAGTTTATTTATATAGCGCCCTTCACAGACAAGGGCCACAGAGCACTGAACACCAATACAATACAAAGCATAACAAATAGAACAAAACAGAAACATTATCAATAAAATAACAAACAAAAAGAAACTACTCAGCACTGATTAAAATCCTGTTTAAAAAGAAATGTGTTCAGTTGTCTTTCAAATGAATCAACAGACCGCGTGCAGACCATAAGGCAGGCTATTCCATATTCTTGGTGCCACGGACTGAAAAGCACAATGCCCACCTTTTTTCAGTGTGGGACAACTAAAAGGCCCTGTTGCCCAGATCTAAGAGTCCTAAAGGCTGTATAATGATGGAGCAAGCAAGTAAGGTACTCATCAGCTTGTCCATGCAAGGCTCTGTAAGTAAGTACCAAAATCCTAAACTCTTTGACTATCAAGTGCTATATTTATAGGCAGACACCACACATCAGGTGCAGATTCCAGACAGGATGATGAATTTAGGGCTTCTTGAACTAAAGTACAGTCACTGCTTTGTGAACCCATTTTGGGGAACTTTTTCTTGCACTCATGTTTGCCACAGGCGTGCAGTCGCAACTTTGAGCTTGTGCTTTGCTTGCCTTTGGAATCTTGTGGCTTATAGGCTTGTAAAACGCTATGACGGTGAGTGTCCGCACTGCAGACGATACACCATCAAAACGCAGAGCTCGCCCTCTCAACTTTGATAGTTGAAAGTGACAGTTTCGATTTTATGGTGTAGTCTATATTGCATGTGGTTTTATTGAAATACATAAGGAAACAATGAAATAAGCATCAAAAGCATATTTTATAACACATGTAACTATTTATACTCACATGCTATTGTGTTTTTCATTTATTTATTTCATTTATGTTGGGGTTCTGAAGGTGCTCTGCTGGTCTGTAGTGATAAAGCGGGAGCTGAGTCTAAAGACAAAGCTCTTGGTTGACCAGTCGATCTACATCCCTGTCCACTCCTATGGTCATGAGCTGTGGTGATGACAAAAGAATGAGAATACAAACAGCAGAAATGAGTTTTCTTCGTGGGGTGGCTGACACTCTGTGATAGCGTGAGAAGCTGAGCGACTCAGGGGAGCCTCAGAGTAGAGTCACTGCTCCTCCTCTGGACTGAGAGGAGCCAGCTGAAATGGTTTGGGCATGTCATAAGAAAGCTACCTGAGCAACTACCCGCTCCGGACACATCCCACTGGGCGGAAACTCTGCGGTAGACCCAGGGCATGCTGGAAGGATTCTATCTTTCAGCTGGTTTGTGAATGCCTAGGAATTCCACAGGAAGACCTGGAATCTGTATCTGGGGACAGGAAAGTCTGGGTTGACCGGCTTGGCCGGCTGCTACTGCAGCTTTCATCAGGAAATGGATGAAGATGTGATGAGATAAGGCTATAACCCTATAACCCTTGTGAGAGAGACCACAAGGCCCAGTACATTGTCTTCATATTTTTACAATGTGAGCTCTTTCAACATATGTGGCAGACTCAGGGTCATCCAAAGAGTCAGTGGTTGGAATTAAACTGACAGCCTTGTAAGTTATCGTCCATTGTCGAAGCCGAAGGTTATACAGTCCATGCATTTCTTCCACATCACATAAACATTTACATGTATCTCATAACATATATATTAATTTTTAGAAGTGAAGATTATTGTTTAAAGAGGTATTTTGAATTGAACAGCGAGATTTTTTTCCTGAAGATAGCCTCAGGATGTAGTTATTTTGAATCCAGTGATGGGTGGATTGTATTTCCCGAAATAAATACAAAGCAAAGCAGAGCTGCGTTTGTACTGCCTGGTGCCAGACCCTGAGGCAACACAAGATTTCTTTATTCCTATATGAAAAAAATTGCTCACTTTAGAAATACAATCAGGAGCAAAAATAACGTCTACCCCCGCTCTGTGACACTTGGGAGAAGCTGTGAACGGTTTCTTATAATGAAGTCACTTTGGCTATCCAGCTTGCTTCCGAGTTATTTATGGAGTCAATAAAATTACAAAAAGACTCCAGTTTACGAAATACACACACATCTTTAGCTTTTCCTCTTTGAAATCCTAAGAGATGCTGTTTAAGAAGTTGCACATAAAAGTTCAGTCTATTCCGTCCTTCAAACTTATTTGATTAGCTAACAGCCAAATTCCCCAATATCCAGATACTACTAAAAGTTATCAAGGTGTTCACTTCCTCTACTTAGCTTGGAAGTTTGTAATTCCTTTTGTCACACATGCTTGTCATAGTGTTACCACCCTAGGATGAGCGGGGCTGCTGTCGCTAACAGTCTTGTCTCCTTTATCCTTCACAGATTTGAAAAACCGTCCCTTGAGGGCAACAAAGGCAAAGAAGCCCCGCCCCTTCTGGTCCACTTGGTATAAAAAGGAGACGTTCCTAGACGGTGGCATCTCATTTTACACAGTAGTGAACACTTGAGAGAGTGAGAGTGAGAGTGAGAGAGAGTGAGAGCGAAAGAACGAGAACAAAAATGAGAATGAGAACAAGAACGAGCACAAGGACTGATTCAAGGGAATTGTCCCTAGTAAAGAGCGTTTAGAAGCACATGCTTACTTTACAGTTTTTCTTTTTTTTATGTTTGAATTAAATAGAGGTTTTGCTTGGTTGGCACCCAAGCATTTGGCTTTTGCCTTGCCTCATCATTTGCCCTGCTACACTATTAAGATAAACATAATTTATATTTCATCCATTATTCTGTTAGATAGATTATATTGCTCTATTTACAGCTCTAAAGTATATTTTAATTTGGATAATTAAAACAACAAGAAAGCCGCAGTCTCATTTCATGAATACACTGGACTGGTCTAATAATAATAATAATAATACATTTTATTTAGTCCGCCAGGCCATTGAACATTGATCAGGGGAGTTGAGGACTTTTGGCATGAGTGTTGACAGACGTGGTACCAAACCACCAGATGATTATACCACAGTAGTATATGTTGTAGGGTGGTGGTGTTTGACCAGATGTTTCGTCCTTATTCAGACGGGCCATGGCAACCCTAAAATATTATTTTCTTTACATTGTAAACTACAGTAGAGTTTGTGCTTTGTTCTCTCTTGATATACACTGACAGTGTCTTCCGTCAGTCATATCTTTTAGCAGCCTAATGTTGCTAACATTTCTAATTTTTTTTTACAGAAATGATGTTTAATATCCACCGTGATATGAACAAGAGGCATTAATAGGACTGAATTTGCCAGTGTGGTATGAATTACATCCATTAAGCAGCTGCATAAAGAACCCAGGTGACCATAGAAGTGTGAATGAGGCTTTAGGGAGCATATTCCAAAATTTCCACCCAAAGACAAAGCTTTTAAAAACCCCAAAAAAGCCTTTAGTGAGTTTCACATTTCCTAATCACATAATTGTACCAGATTTTTACAAGATTTAAACCCTCTGAATCTAATTCAAGTTTGGAGCCAGGCCAGTACAGGCTGCTGAGTCTTTACATGGCCACCACCTGCTCTCACACAGGGCCATTTTAAAGTAACCAGTCAAATCAAATGCATGTCTTTGGGGATGTAGGAAGAAAATTGATTCAGACATGGTGATGACTTTTTAAATTCCATACTGGTGATATTTGCTCCGTAAAGTAGCAGCTTTAAGCATAGAAATATACATCAAGACAGATAACAACCCTTTATGGCAACCTACAGAGTGTGCTATTGGACAGGCAAGGGATGGTTAAGATCTGATAGCATGGAGAAAATAGGCTTCAGCTGTAGAAAGGGTAACCATTATGCCAGAGCCAGGAGAACAATGCCAAAGGGAAAACAAGAGCAGCCAAAAGTCAGCAGGGATGACTGTCAAAAATGTGACTGTCTGGTATAAGGCAACACGTAGATCACTTGTATTATTTATAGATAGATAAAACTTTATTTGTCCACAGCAGGAAATTTGTTTTTTTACAGAAGCTCAATAAATAAATAAACACACACACTTTGATCAGAACACACGCTAGAATGACTATAAAGGAAGAAAATTCAAACGAAAGAAAACTTCTTACTTGGCACAGTCCCAGTTAGGCATAACGAAGACGTAGTGCTGTTGGTATAAAGGAGTCCCCGTAGTGTTTCTTGACACACTTTTGCTGAATATTTTGTTAACTGAAAGTCCTCAGTGTTAGTATGTCAGAGAGACGATGAGCAGAATTATTCATAATGATACTCAGTTTTGTTTTAATTCTCCCCGTCACTGCCAGCATATTCCAAAATTTCCACCCAAAAACAAAACTTTTAAAACACACAAAAAAGTCTTTATCAGGCTGCAGATTCTTTACATGGCCCCCTCAATTACAAGTCCACATTCACACTCACACAGGGCCATTTAAAAGTTACCAGTTAACTGAAATGCTTGTCTTTGGGGATGTAGAAAGAAAAACTGAGGATGAGCAGAATTGTTCATAATGGCACTCAGTTTTGTTTTAATTCTTCATTTCACTAAAACCTCCAGGGGGTTCAGAGTGTCCTTTTAATTAGCTTGTTGATTCAGTGGGCCTCTCTTTAAGTGATGACCTGCTGTTAAATTTGTAGTCGGAGGTGTGTTGAAGAGCATGAAGAGAAAATGAGACAAGACTGTTCCTTGTGGTGCTCTAATGTTGCTTACACAGTCCTTGATAGATAGATAGATAGATAGATAGATACTTTATTAATCCCAAGGGGAAATTCACTTGAGTCTCACAAACTGCATTCTTTCAGACAACACAATACAATTTATTTTTATATATCTCAAAATCACACAAGTGCCACAGTGGGCTTGAACAGGTCCTGCCTTTTGACAGCCCCCCAGCCTTGACTCTCTAAGAAGACAAGGAAACCCTTGTAGGGTAAAAATGGAAGAAACCTTTGGAAAGGCAGTTCAAAAAGAGACCCCTTTCCAGGTAAGTTGGGCGTGCAGTGGGTGTCAAAAAGAAGGAGGTCAATATAATACAATACACAGAACAGAACACAAGTAATCCTCAATACAGTATAATGAAGACCATGGAGAGGCTGCTGCTTCACCACCTTAGGCCACAGGTTCAACACGCCCTTGACCCTCTGCAGTTTGCATATCAGGAGAAGGTGGGAGCGGAAGATGCCATCATCTATATGCTACACCGATCCCTCTCTCACTTGGACAGAGGCAGTGGTGCTGTAAGAATTATGTTTCTAGACTTCTCTAGCGCCTTCAACACAATCCAACCTCTGCTCCTTAGGGACAAGCTGACAGAGATGGGATTAGATTCATACCTAGTGGCATGGATCGTGGACTATCTTAAAGACAGACCTCAGTATGTGCGTCTTGGGAACTGCACGTCTGACATTGTGGTCAGCAACACAGGAGCGCCACAAGGGACTGTACTTTCTCCGGTCCTGTTCAGCCTATATACATCGGACTTCCAATACAACTCGGAGTCCTGCCATGTGCAAAAGTTCGCTGATGACACTGCTATCGTGGGCTGTATCAGGAATGGGCTGGAGGAGGAGTATAGGGACCTAATCAATGACTTTGTTAAATGGTCCGACTCAAACCACCTACACCTGAACACCAGCAAAACCAAGGAGCTGGTGGTGGATTTTAGGAGGCCCAGACCCCTCATAGACCCAGTGATCATCAAAGGTGACTGTGTGCAGATGGTGCAGACCTATAAATATCTGGGAGTGCAGCTGGATGATAAATTAGACTGGACTGCCAATACTGATGCTCTGTGCAAGAAAGGACAAAGCCGGTTATACTACCTTAGAAGGCTGGCTTCCTTCAACATCTGCAATAAGATGCTGCAGATGTTCTATCAAACAGTTGTGGCGAGCGCCCTCTTCTACGCAGTGGTGTGCTGGGGAGGCAGCATTAAGAGGAAAGACGCCTCACGCCTGGACAAACTGGTGAGGAAGGCAGGCTCTATTGTTGGCATGGAGCTGGACAGTTTAACATCTGTGGCAGAGCGAAGGGCGCTCAGCAGGCTCCTATCAATTATGGAGAATCCACTGCATCCATTAAATAATGTCATCTCCAGACAGAAGAGCAGCTTCAGCGACAGACTGCTGTCACTGTCCTGCTCCACAGACAGATTGAGGAGATCGTTCCTCCCCCAAACTATGCGACTCTTTAATTCCACCAGGGGGGGTAAACGTTAATATTTAACATTATACATAGTTATTGTCTGTTTTTTTCACCTGTATTATTATCATTCTTTAATTTAATATTATTTATTGTATCAGTATGCTGCTGCTGAAGAATGTGAATTTCCCATTGGGATTAATAAAGTATCTATCTATCTATCTATCTATCTATCTAATAGTGCAATATAAATATTACAAGTACAGATCAGAATTCAACAGTAGATGATATCCCATGATATGATTTGGATTTGTTTAGAGTCCTGGAGACCTCAGCCATCAAGCTGCCTCCCCTATTGGCCATTCCGCAGCTGAGTCAGCGATGAGCCAGCCAATCCAATGAAAGGACCCCTCTACCTAATGATTCCTATGATCAGGGATGACTTTACCTTAGGCAGGCAAAACAACTTGGCAGGTGTGCAGTGGCACCAAGTGCCACATTTGAGTACCGAGAAGAAAAACAAAATAGGTGAGAGTTAGTAGCAAATTATAAATACCATATTACTTATGATTTAGCGCTAATGACCAACAACAGAGAAGCAGTCTGTACAGTTAATCAGCAGCTCTAGTCAGGATATGCTAAACTGAAGTAGTGAGTCTTCAGCCGGGATTTGAAAGCTGAGACCGAAGGGGCATCTCTTATAGTAGCAGGCAGACCATTCCACAGTTTAGGGACCCTGTAACTAAAGGCACAACCTCCCACTGTTATTTTATTAATCCTTGGAATCACAAGCAGACCGTCATTTTGAGATCTTAATGTGCGATCTGGTTTGTAAGTCATGAGAAGTTCAGATAAGTAAGCTGGACCTTGGCCATTTAAGGCTTTATATGTTAAAAGGAGAATTTTGAAATCAACCCTAAACTTAACTGGACAGATAGTCCAGTATCCAGGACAATGTAGGCTCATCCATATGCACATCTCTGAGATTACACCCTTAAAAGGGATGGGTGGATGGACGTTGGAGAAATCAAAAACATAATCCTCACAGTGCTGCCAGCTTTGTTCAGGTGAGAATAAGCCTTGTGGAGCAGAGAGATAATTGCATCCTCCACTCCAGTCTTTGTCTGATAGGCAAACTGCAGAGGGTCCAGAGGTCTGCCCCTTTAAATATTAGATGGTGATTGGAATTCCCACCCTGCAGCCTCAATTAATTATAAACCTACACAGTAAAACTGCTAGTGTTAAATGACCTCAAATATTAATAAATTAACACTTAAAGTAAAGCAACAGTTGAATCAGAGAGTATTCAGATTCCTTCATTTTCTGCAAATTTTATTGAGTTGAAGATTTCATTATAAGTGAATACATTTATTGTTGTTGCCCATCAATCTACACTTAGTAAGCCACAATAACAAAGTGAAACATTTCTCAAAGTGAAACATTTCTATCAGGACAGTTTGCAAACTTATTAAAAATCAAAAACTGAAACCTCTCATTTATGGAAGTTGTAGCAGTGAAGGCGTTTATCGACCTCTTGAACTCTCAGGTACCACTCCAAACACCAGGTAAAAGTACTATTATTTATTAAATAATAATCACATGCACAAAGCACCCTCCACTCCACACTATTCATACAATAAACAAACCAATCACTAATCACAATACTCTCTCTCCTCCGCTCCCAGACACTTAGCCACCCTACCTCCCAGCTCAGCTCAGTGTCTGGGTTTTCCCAGAGTCCTTTTATACCCCCTGACCTGGAGGTGTTCCTTCCCAACAGTCCACAAGTCCTTACTACTTCCGGGTCAGGGTAAAAGACCTTTTCTTCAACCTGGAAGTACGTCATCTCTCCTGTTCACGTGACCAGGACGTACTTCCAGGTTATAGGGCACATAAGAGTCCATGAGCCTCCCTACAGCGACTCCCGGTGGTCCCCAAGGTATCCAGCAGGGCTATGTATTAAAACTACAAAGTCCATGAGGTCCTGCTGGAACTCGGGGCACGTTCATGCTGTCGGTAGAGCTCCTCCTGGTGGCCTGGGGGTGAGGGCCGGAAACTCTCGCCGGCCATCCATCACAAAGTATTCAGGTCCTTAATTCGGCACTTTTTAGCACTTTTAAAATATCATTAAACAGAAACCTCTAGAATAAGACAGGAGGAGAGGCAGGTCTTCAAAAAGTCAGCCCCATGAGGCTTTAGTTTTCTGTTTCATGCCCAGGGCTGATTATTTTGGAAGTAACTATTTAACAATATTTTAGTAAAAATGCACGTTTGTGCATATGACTGGATAACTGACATGTGGATTATGAGACACGAATGTTGTGAGATTTTATTTTGTTTTTCCCATGGATGTTTTTCACATCGTTTTCCATTGCACAGCATTGGACACTGCTGGCTTCTAATTATATCTTAAACTTTGTACTCTGCATCCTGCATGAAAACATGACTTTGAAGATTTTTTTCAGCTGCCTCTACAAAGTAAATTGGGTAAATAAGATCATTTTTGGGTGTTGCATTCATTTTGACTTTGAGTTGTGCGTAGTGTTCAGTTTTGTGGAATTCTCTATGTATAGTTTACTGCTTGAATTTACTGGGTTTCTGATTACTTCTTGCTCTGTATTAAGGATTCTGTTTTTGATTTTGTTTTGGAACTCATTTGCTGTGGATTGCCTTTTAGGTGCTGAGGTTTTTTCTTTTTTTTGCTATTTTTGTAAATAAATCTTTCACTTATAAAGATTCTTTGTTTTTTATACAACCCAAGAGGTTTTTGGTTATCTCTCCTGTTGTGAGATGTTTATGTTTATTTTTGGAGGTTTAAATCCCTTTTGGGACTACAAAGCCTAAGGCAGGCTACTTTAGCTGGAATTAAGCCAGCTGATGTGAAGCCTTTTCCAGGCATTTAATCGAGGCCTGACCTGGCCATTGAAGCCTTATGGAGGCCTCACACGCATTTGGCCATGTTCAAGACTCCACTTGATTGACTGAATTGTCTCTTTACGTTTGTTAAATTTCTTGTGATATTGTTTCAATTACCTTTTACCCTTTTTCTGGGTCTTTGCCATATCTCGATTTATTTCAAATAAATTATATTTTTTATATAAAGATTCTTTGTGAATTGGTTTCTCAAGTCAAATATTTTATGGATTACCTTTCTCTTGAGAGGTATTTTGATATATTTTGGAACATCCAAAGTATTTTGAACTTTAAAAGTCTGTTCTCCATCTTTTGGTCTTGATTTAGCTGAAGACTGCCAGTAAAGTTTGGGGTCTGGCTGTCTGGAATGAGGCCTATCTTAGGAAGGCCATTGAAGACAGTTGCCTGGTTTTGTGGGGTTTTTGGACTCCTCACATGCTTTTGCTATTTTGTGTGTTGCTCACCATAACACTTTTATTGTTTTCTGTCTCTTGTCTGCTTTTTGACTGCAGCTTGAGTGCTCTTTTCTAGCCCCCCATTTTCTGTTTGTTATTTATTTATTTAGAATACACTTAGTCATTCACAATTCACAACAGCTCTCACCTATCAGCTTGACAGTGGGGTTCTTTGGCCTCACACTTTCCCTTATAGCCTTACTGTTAGTTTGCCTTGAAGCGAGGAAATCCTAAAAAAGAATTTCTGGAAAAAAAGTGGATAATAATAAGTTGTAACCATTGACTCACCTGTGCGAGAGAGTAGGAGTTAGATGAGTGACACCACTTTATAAGTTAGGGGAGATGGCTGTCTCAAGTTTCCTTTCAATTTAAGGAGCTTCCTGTTATTTTTGTCTGAGCCGTTTTCACCGCTACCTTGATAATTGGCTGCCTGTCTCTTGAGACTCAGGCTTGGCCTCACATTGCTAAGATGTTATTAAAGAAACATACAGAGGAGCCTCATTACAATGTTTTGTAAGTAAAGCTCGTAGTCAAGTTAGATAATGACCAGTCTCTTGGGACCACTAATACTTTTTACTAAAAAGAATAAAATATTGACGGCACACACTCTTGACTAAAAAGAATAAAATATTGACAGGACACACTCTTGAGTTGAGCCTTCAAACACCAACACAAGAGTCCAAGGGGATAAAAAAGTGCTTTATTAACAATAGGCTGCATCAACAATACAAGGAAACACCAAGGTACGGAAAATACTGTTTTATATCTTTAAATTGTTTAGACGTCTTTGCAGAGTCCTGTTTTTCCTTGAACATTAAAGAGACTTTTTCTATTGATCAATGTCAAAAAAGCCAAAATAAATCCACTGTGACTGAAGCTAAACCACTGTGACCTCTGGGTATTCTGCCAGTATATCAGTCCAGTAGAGTACCATAGGATGAAGTGGAATGGGAGTTTCACCGACAAAATTGTGTCTGGTGATATCAAGTCAGCACAAACCAGTAATTAGAACAGTTCTGATGAAAACAAGCCATTCTGCCCAACAAGTCTGTTCATCCTACTCATCCAGATTGTTCAAATAACATCAGGTTGAAACCCTAATGTCCTACTCTGTACTACACTACTTGATAACTTATTTCATATCCCTAAGGCTTTGAGTGAAGTAAAACGTTTCAATTTTTATGTGAAATCTGCCTTGGCATCAGCTCTTCTCTGGACTTTCTCTAGAGCAGCTATGACTTTTTTGTAATATGGAGACCAACACTGAACACAGCACTCCGGGTGAGACTTGTACTCCACACCTGGTGCTGTATAACCTAATATCCTGTTAGCCTGCTTTCCTGCCTCTGTCCACTGTCTGGATGGAGATAGGGGTGAGTCCACTATGACTTCAAGGTCCTTCTTATAAGGTGTACTTCCAAGCTTCAAATCTCCCATTGTGTATTCAAATCTGACATTTTTACTTACACGTAATACTTTACATTCACCAACATTAAATTTCATCTGCCACAAATCTGCCTGAGCCTTCATGCTATCCAAGCCCTTCTGTAATTCAGCTGATTCTCAGCATTATCTGCCATTCCACCTAGTTTGCTAGCATCTGTAGACTTAACCATCTTACCAGTTATATTCTTATTATGTTACCAGTTATATTCTTGCCCAGATCATATACTGTATACAAACGTGGACAAATTTGCTGGTACCCCTCCACGAAAAAAGAAGAACCCTCAATTGACTCTGAAACTAACAAAAGTAATTTGCCGCTGTATTTAAGAAAAATCAGACTTTACTTTAGATTTTTAATTCAATGGAATATTTCAAATCCATATTACTAACCGAGAATGGTAAACCGAATGGCATGGACACAGGTACACGGCGATGGGACCATGAGACGTACTGCGCAGGCGCGTACAGCGCGCATCTCATAAACCGCACGCGAAGTTGTATCCACCGTGCACGAAGGAGTCACGGCCCAAAAACGAAAGAGCTCAACTGACGTGAATGAGAAATGAAGCAACAACGCGCCCATGGCTAACGACTACCGACACAGCCACACAAAAAAGAGGACTCTGCGCTGCAGCCCAGATTCAAACGGAAGAGGCTATGGAGGCCCCACGGGTCCATAAAGTACGGACGGCGCAGGCGTCACCTCCATATTGTGAGTGGCACTACTGCGGAGTGAAGTTAGGAATAATGTACTGCTTGGGTCGACTAATGTATTTCAGGATACCCAAAGCCGGGGGTAGGCGAGCGAAGCGAGCAGGGGGCGGAGCCCCCTTGTAATAACAGAAAAGAAAGGTCATGGACAAAACTGATGGCACTCTTAACCTAATATTTTGTTGCACATCCTTTAGAGTTTGCAATCACTGCACAAAAGTCATTCCTGGAGCTCTCAGTAAGATGTCTGCACCTGTCCACAGGTAGTTTAGCCCCACTCGTCCTAAGCAACCTGCTCCAGCTGTGTCAGGTTTGAAGGGGTCTTCTCCAGTCCTTTCCATAGATGTTCGATGGGTTCAAATCAGGGCTCATTGAAGGCCACTTCAGAATAGTCCGATGTTTCATTCTTAGCTATTCTTGGGTGCTTTTAACTGGGTGTCTTGGGTCATTATCCTGTTGGAGGATCTGTGACCTGCAGCTGAGACAAAGCTTTCTTTTTCTTTTTTTTACTTTTATTAAATTTATTTAAAGCATGTAACATTCTATACAATCAAGTCAAACTTAACAAAACTAAATTCAGTTGACCCCCCCCCCCCCCCCCCCCACCCATGAGAAAGAGAGGAAGACCAACAGCCACAGTAAAACATTTGAGAGTAGTAAAGAAAGAAAGGGTCTTTTCCCCCAATATAAATATTTATTCTGAAATGTTTTTGATTAGATCCTCCCAGGTTTTAAAAAAGTTTTGAACAGATCCTCTAAGAGAGAATTAGATTTTTTCCAATTTCGAATAGTTTACAGCATCAGTTGCCCACCGACCTAACAGAGATGGGTTAGAATTCTTCCAGTTGAGCAAGATAAGTCTACGTGCTAATAGTGAAGTAAAGGTGATTACAGTTTGTATGTTCTTCTCCACCTTAAGTCCATCTGGGAGTCCATCAAACACAGTTGTTAGTGGGTTAGGAAGGGAATGTGATACCAAGGCTGTCTGATAGGCATTTAAACATTTTTTGTCCAGAATGATGTTCATTTGGTGCACACCCAAAACATGTGGCTTAGTGAAGTTGGAGCTCGAATACAACATTCGCAGGTTGGATCTTGCCCTGGAAACATTTTGGACAATTTTAAACAAGATAGATGTGCTCGATAAAATTTTGTATTTTTTAATTGAATACTTTCAGACAGAGATTTCTGACACTGGACAGTAAATTTTGTTCCAGAATGCTTCAACAGTCTTAGCCATTTCATTGTTCCCTGCGCAGACTCAAGGCACCCTGTGCCAGATGCAGCAAAGCAGCTCCAAAACATAACCAAGCTTCCTCCATGTTTCACAGTAGGTATGATGATTTTTTCTTTGAAAGCTTCATTTTTTTTGTATGTGGACATACAGCTCATGTGACTTGCCAAAAAGCTCCAGTTTGGTCTCATCTCATATCCGAAGGACATTCTCCCAGAAGCATTATGATTTGTCAAGACGCATTTTAGCAAATTCCAGTCTTGCTTTCTTTGTGTTATTCTTTCAACACTGGTCTTCTTCCATTGAGCCCAATGTTGCTCAAAAAGTGACAGATGGTGCGATCAGACACTGATGGGCCTTGACCATGGAGTTCAGTTTGTATCTCTTTGGAACTCGTCCTTGACTTTTTGTCTACCATTCTCACCATCCTTTTACCCATTCTGGAATTGATTTTCCCTTTGTGGCCATGTCCATTATGGTTGGCTGTAGTCCCATGGACCTTAAACTTCTTCATAAATATTTGCAACTGTTGTCACTGGAACATCAAGTTGCTTGGAGTTGGTCTTCTGGCCTTTTGCCTTTAACATGCTTGTGTATAATTTTCTTTCTGATCTCCTCAGACAACTATCTCCTTTACTTTCTCTTCTTCATGTTCAGTGTGGGACACACGATGATACCAAACAGCAGAGTGACTACTTTTCTTCTTTTAAATAGGCTAAATGATTGATTACATGATTAGAGATATTTGTGATACGAATTAAAGAAAGCATCAAGTTTGAAAAACCACTCTAATCAAATCTAATCTAATTTATGATCTTTTGTATGGGTTCCCACAAATGTGCTCAGGCCATTTTAGAATTGTAGAATAAAAAATACTTTAATTCTTTTCCCAGTCGCTTTGCTTTACTCAATGACATATCAAAGGCATGCAGGTACACAGGGGAAAATTGTTTTTCATTTAATCACTTTCAGGAGGCATAGGAACTGCAAGGAAACAAACATATTTCTCCAAGTCTGATCTGTCCGACCCCTGACATACACTACTTTTTATATCACATAGTTTTAAAAACGTTTCCATAATGATACCCTTATCCTGGGATTGATTTCTTTTGTAATTTGATGTAAAGCAGGTAATAAAATGACTCCCTCCATTGTGTTTATTGTGTCTCAGAGAGAGGCCAGGTGTTGTTACCCCCTAGTGGTTGAGCTGTTGGACTGTAACCCACTTGGCTATATGCTTAATCTGTTAACTTTGACCCTGAACGAGTCAAGTAAATCACTGCTGCTTCAAACACATAAATACTGAAATAGTTGTATTGGCTATTTGTGATTTATGTTTGTGGACAAGCACCTCAATCTGCGTTATTCCCCATGACCTTGACACAGATTACATGATTTTTGCCTTGAAAATGAATGGACAGGCTTGTGATTTGTAAATTAATCTGAAGAAAATTGTCAATTAAATAGTTATGAAAGATAACATTTTCAAATTGATTTAATCCAAATCCGGGTCATGAGGGGCTGGAGGCTATCCTGGTAGCATCAGGAGCAAGGCATCAAGCAAACCTGGATGGCGTGCCAATCTATTGTAGGGCACCTTTATAAGCACACCTACACAATGCCAATTTACAAAAGGTATTTAAAGTATTTTTGGGGATGTGAAAGGACAGACATTAGGCAAACATACAAACTCCACATTGACAGTACCCAAGTGAACTGCAATGCCAAATCTGTGAGGCAGCAGTGCTAATCAGTGTGCTGACACCTGACCCTATAAACATATAAATCCATAGACGTATTACTAAGTGTTAATTCTAAATGTCAGAGAAGCAACAAAATGTCATCTTTTTTCATAATTTCACTTAACTTCTTGTGGTTTACTCTGTTCTTGATTATCCACTAAACAATTTACATTTTGCTGTTGATCATTTTCAGCAGGGTTGGCTTAATATATGCATTATATATTCTTCGCCTCTTTAAAAAAAACAAATTTTACCAGCATTTTCATATCCTTATCTACAGCTTTCAGAAGCATATCCTACACTGTTCAAAGTATGGAAACCACCTCCGCATCACCTCCTACTGCCAATCCGTATTTAGAATATGCAGGCTTCTCAGGGTACATAAGATATGATTACGTGTTTAAATCTTTTGACAAGCAAGTCAATAATCATGCTCGCCATAAGACTGGGATCTGCTAAATTAAGATGTAATAAATAACAGGAAGATGATAAGCTCAAGGTCAACTTTAATATTCCACAATATGGAAATGAACTTTGTTATATGTATTGACTATAAATTGACCAAAACATTCCACTATCTGGGACCCGCGTGGCACCGGCGAGGGACAGGCACTGATGGGACTGTGAAACCCACACTGCCAATATGAGAGCACTGCTGCTTCTCAGTGTAAGCAGTGCAGGACAAACTGACATTAGCCATGTTTTGCTATGGCAAGAAGAAAAGTCCTAGAGAACCAGTAGTACAATCTAGATGGGAACAGGCCATTCTGCCCAGCAAAGTTCACCAGTTTAAAAGCCAAGGCCTGACACTTTTAATGCCAGCTAAAAAGACTGCATTTACATGATGGAGCCCCTCTGCGGAATGCAGCCTCTGATGCTTATGTGATAAGAAGAGTGATACACACCATGTTACATCTAGGGATGCCTCTCAATGGCACAAGCTGGACACCCAAGTTCTGAATAAAGGACCATAAATCAAGGATGAGTAGCATTGATTGACAAACATTACACCAATGGTCAACCAAGAGGATGGGCTTATGTGCATCCAGGAAGCCAATACCAAGACATCTATTCCTTCTTTCAAAAACCCTTGTAAGACCCTTGTTCATTGCTTCCCTCTGTCATCTCAGTGCCTAACCTGACCATAATTACCTACCCTGTATAGCAGAGACCTGGGTGCTTACGAGGTGTGGCCATGACAAAGGTTACAACTAAAATTACCAAAGCCTACGAAAAAACTCTTAATTCCGGCCCACCTCTCCATCAGCATCTTTTGTGTTGTAAATGCGTTGATAAGCAAAAGCAGCAAACAGCCTGTTATCCCATCTTCCCACTGCAGCAGAAAGTTCTCTCAGCTCAAGTCTGTTTACCTGCGTGTGTGTTGCCGGAGTTGTATAGGGTAAATAATATATTGTCATTTGGAATACATGCATTTCATGTGTGTTCCGTGTCTACAACAATCTATGTAAACACATCATTAAAACAAAAATGTTTTTCATGTTTTGCTAATAATTGAGAAAATGTAGACATGAAGTGTATAATGTGTGAAGCCTGAAGTCCAAATCAAATAAGCACTTTCAGAAAAGTTACAAGCATAACAAAAAAAGTGCGCTTTTATTCAAGAATATAACTGCAGAAAAAGAACTCACGTTAGGGTGTGACATTGACACTCCTCTAATACAACCCCTTGGTTGGTACAGCGATAAGAACTGCTGACTCATAATCAAGATGTTTGCGGTTCGATTCCCGGGTGCCTCTGTTTTGAGTAGTGAGCTGCTCTTACTCTTACTATTATAGAATAAAACATACATTTTATTTGAGTCTGTAACAGCCGGTGAAAATTTATGGTACTCGTAAAGGTTAGCATTTGTTTTTATTTAGTTTTATTCTCTCAGTCGTGTTCACACTCCCCCCAAACTGACACTGCTGTTTTCACATAAAGACGTGCTATAACAGAGGTGAACTCAGATGAGGATGAGGGTTCTACATCAGAGAAAGAGAACAGAAGCCGTCCCCGTGAGAAACGACCACTCACACATAAGAACAATGCAGCTGCACCAGGCGTAATTACGAGTTTTTTCGTAAGCTTTTGTAATTCTAGTGTTAAAGCAATCTGTTATTTCAGCAAATGATATGACTAGTGTGAAATATTTTTGTGATTGCAGGAGATATGCAGTAATAAGTTATAGCTATACCAGCATCGTGTATTGTGTATTTCAAAGTTATAATTTGGCATGGTACATAGTAGTACACCCTATATAGTAATAGTCCTATTAATTACTTAATTTATTAAAGATGAGTCTTTTTCCTGTGGGAAGGGAAGATGTTCATTCAACTGCAGGATCCATGCCAGTAGCAAGAAAGGTTTTGTCCTTCTGGATACATGACAGATGCAAAAACAGCTGAGGAGGATAAAGAAAAGGCAACCCAGGCAGATGAAAGCAGCATAGAGAAGGCTGCTACAAACTTTGATGATTTTGCACCCCCAAACCAGTCCAAAGATCTTGATATGTTTTTCTGCTATCACCTCCAACAATCGGTTGGTTTGAGAGTTTCTGTAACTATTGATCTCCTGGGATTTTCACACACGCCATGAATAGCAGTTTGAAATATGCTGATGAATAGAGAGGTCAGAGGAGAATGACCAGACTGGTTCAAGCTGACTAAAAGTTATGGTAGCTCAGATAAGTAGTCTTTACAGCTGTGGTGAGCATCTCATAGTACACAAAACTCCAAACCTTGAAGCAAATGGGCTACAACAGCAGAAGACCCATGTCAGCCAAGAACAGAAGGCAGAGGATTCAGTAGGCACAGGTTGACCAAAAACTGGACAGTTGAAGACTGGAACAATGTAGCATGGTCTGAATGAACCTAAAGTTCATCAGACACACAGATGGTAGGGTCAGAGTTTGGAACTCACATCATGAATCCCTGCACCCAATCTGTCTTGTGTCAACAGTCCAAGGTGGAGGTGGTGGTGTAACATTGTGGGGAATGTTTTCTTGGCACTCTTTGGGCCTGTTAATACCAATGAGACAAGCACTTCAGTGTCACAGCCTATTGGAGTACTGTTACTGACCAGGTGGATCACTTCATGGACACAGTTTACCAATCTTCTAATTGCTACTTCCAGCATGATAATACTCTATGTCACAAAGCAAAAGTCATCTCAATATGCCTTCAAGAACTTGACAATCATTGGCCTTCTAAGTCAACAAATCTGAATTCAATAGAAGACCTTTAGGATGTGGTAGAACAAGAGGTTTGCAGCATGAATGTGCAGCTGATAAATCTGCAGAAATTGTGTGATGCCATTATAAAGTATCAACATGGACCAGAATCTCAAAGGAATATCTTGAGGAATTCATTCCAGGAAGAATTGAGGCTGTTTTGAAAGCAAAATGAAAGTCATCTCAAACTGGTCTCATGACCATGACAATGAGTTCAATGTTCTTCAGTGCCTTTCAATTCACCAGATTTGAATCTAAAGTGGTAGAATGGGAGATTCACAGCAGGAATGTGTCGTTGACAAATCTTCAGAAATCATGGGATGCAATCATGTCAATATGGACCTGAATCTCAAAAGAATGTTTCCAGCATCTCGTAGAATCCATGCCATGAAGAACTGAGATTGTTTGGAAAGCAGAAAGTGGCCCTAAAAATGTTCACAGTGAATGGAAAGGAAAATATTTCATGAGCAGGTTATGTGCATGAGCGCAATGCTGATTGAATTCATAGACTAGAGTGACGTGTTGAATATTGATTGATCTTTGCTGTTGCCTACAATGACATTTAGTTTTTGCTAGTATTGGCTCATAATAACTGACCATCTCAACTGACTTGACATATGGAGACATTTCTCTTGGCAGACGGATAGGAAATACCTCAGATTTCTGAGAGTCTGGCCAGTTATGGGCCAAGCTGTTTCATTTCTTATAGGTCATTATGCTTTAAATAACTCTGTGTATGAGCCAAAAAACCAGTGTGAAATAAAGCTAGACTATTTTTTTCAAATCCAAAGCAATATATAATGTGACTTGTGACAAAGAGTGTGTGATAAGGACTTTGCTGCCTTTGTCTTTCTCGTACCTGTTAAATAACTGGAGGTGACATGGTGTCATTAACATTTTGGATCAAAGGAGAAACTGTGTGTGGGCAATTTCTTATGTTTTTGCAGGTGTGAAGAAGTGATCATAGGCAAGGTTTGTGATGACTTAATGTTATTCAGAATCTAGGAATAATAAATTGTGTTCAATACGTCATTCCAGTTGTACTTCATTTTCACCTGAAATTGCTTTCGTCCTTTTTTGATTTTATTTCTAGACAGGAAAATGTCACTGCATTAGAAACTGAGAGAGATACACAAAGCCTAATCTGCAATGTGGAAGTACTTTCTGTAACAATGGTGTTGAAGTTAGGACTCAGGAGGCTAGTCAAGGGATGAATCAATGCCAATGGACAGTCACCCCCAGGACTTGAGAGGTCTTGTTTGGCAGCGCTATATAAATGCAAAGAATTATTATTATTCTTTTAAGAATTATTATTATTATGGATTTTTCATTCATCCATTTCATGACTCACTTTTTGTCATTGTCTCATCTAGTTCTGTCGATTAAATCTGCACAATATCTGTAATATCCTTGTCACACATTACAGGATGTGTGTAAGAACAGTAATTGCATTGAAGTTGTGCGTTTTCACAAAGTCAGACTAGAGGGGTGCATGTTGTTGCTAAGCAACAGGAGATGCACTTGTGATAATTTGGGGGTTTTGCACATATTTGGTAGTCTCCTTTTCAATTTGAGGTTACGGTTTTTTTGTATTGTCATTTTTATTCTTATTTCATACTACATTTCTGTGTTTTGTGTTTGTCCTTAAGTGTCATCATTTTGTGTGTTTCTTTCAGGCACAGCCATGTTGTTTATAGCTGCCTGTGTCGTGATGATTGGGACTTTGTTTTCTATTTATCTTTTTTAAAAACCTTTTCATTTGCCTATAAAAAATAATGGAGTTTTAGGGGTTTTAGAGGTTAAGGAATTTAATAATTCTGTCCCGTATTCATCAAGTGTCTCATGATTACACCTAGGAATTGCACTAAAAGTCTCACGGTGAGAGTTCATGTTTGAGAAGGATTGACGTCACGACTTCACAACACCCTGAGCTACAAACTGGAACTCATGATGACGTTTTGTAGTTTTCTGATACTAAAGCTAAGACTGCACCACAAAGATGATAACAATAATAATAATAATAATAATAATAGTAATAATGTTGTCATGCATGCGCTTCTGAAGATCAAGCTCTTCCCCGGGTATGTAGCACCACCCTGTGCCGATAGGGGTCTCTGTGACTAATAGCCATGTTATGTTCTTCCTCCACAGCCAGGAGAAAAAGCCCACTGTGGACAAATGACCCTGTCTCTTATGGTCCCGGGGCTTTAAAAGGACAGCCACTCAAATGGAGGCATTTTTGACCAAGGAGACGATCCAGAGTAAGGACCTCTTTTATAAGAACGTGTGTCACTGGCAGAAGCCTGATGAGCGAGGCCACTTTGTTAAATGGCAGTTGCTTTGTTATTATTTTCATGCCATTCTGTGTAATTTTTGTTTGAAAGAATAGTTACTAAAAGGTGAGGGCGGTGTTGGCACCTCAAACTGCTTTTGGTTAATTGACCCTACTTTCCTCAACCACCACACTGTATTCAAAGTAGTAGGTGAAGAAGTTGAAAAAGAAGAAGTAAAACATAAAAAGGTAGGATATTGTGCTAAAGTGCACATAATTATTGCCAATTCACTACAACATGAAGAATATGTGATAGGCTATATCACAGGATATTTGCAAAAGTTTGCAACCATAATTTAGTTATAAAAAGTACACTTATCTGCGTGGTAGATGAAGAGGTTCTGGGAGAAATGGTTGTGGTGGTGGTATGGAGGCACGCCATGAGTGGAAACAGTGCGTTCAGATGACAGTTCAACGTGGGTGAGCAGGCCTGTCTCCCACTTTAACCCTCTAGCACAGGCATGCTGACATCCCACCATTACATCATGCCATCCTGGGGAAGGACATCTGTTTGACCGCATGAGTTGTGGCAAACTAGCAGTCTCATAAAAGTGGCACGTAAGCCAGGCGTGCCAGAAGAGCCGTGAGTTTGGAAGACCCAGAAAAAGAGTAAAAGTGAAAGTAACTTCAGAAAGGCGTCTGAAGTTGAAGGTCCGTGTGTGTGTGTGGCAGCCACGCACCTGCACGCAAATAATAATGTCCAATAAACAGAAAGGCTTCAGCCTAGACTGAGGCTATAGGGGTGGAAGCTCACAAAAGGCGTCACTGACTGGAGTGTCGGGCTGCCGTTAACGTTTGGCCAGATAAATTGGCCCAAGGAATGCCCAGCAGGGGTCGTCATTTCACCATCTGGTATGAAAGAGGTAGCTGAACAAATTCTAGAATGATCCTTCTAGAGCATTCTTGTATATAGAGAGTTATTTATTTATTTTTTTTATTTTTGTGCTTGTGCCATTTTATTCACTTTGGATTTTGATAACTGGTTTTTTTCTGTCTTCTTGATTATTGTCCTGTGAAAAGAAGGAAGAAGAAGAGATGTTTGATCGTTTGTGTTTGTTATTTTTTTCATCACCTTTGTTTTGAGCCATTGTCAATACTGTATATATTTATGGTCTCTTATTTTTGTTTATTGTTGTATATATATACAGTACTGTGCAAAAAGTTTTAGGCAGGTGTGAAAAAATGCTGTAAACAAAGAATGCTTTCAGAAATATAAATAATGATTGTTTATTGTTATCAATTTACAAAATGCAAAGTGAGCGAAAAAAAGAAACATCTAAATCAAATCAATATTTGGTGTTACTACCTTTTGCCTTCAAGCCAGCATCAATTCTTATAGGTACTGTACACTTGCACAAAGTCAGAGATTTTGTAGGATTCTAGTCAGGTGTCTGATCAACCAATTCTACCAAACAGGTGCTAGTGATCATCAATGTCACACGTAGGTTGAAACACAGTCATTAACTGAAACAGAAACAGCTGTGTAGGAGACTTAAAACTGGGTGAGGAACAGCCAAACTCTGCTACCAAGGTGAGGTTGTGGAAGACAGTTTCATGTCATGGCAAGATTGAGCACATCAACAAGACACAAGGTAGTTCTACGGCATCAGCAAGGTCTCTCCCAGACAAAAATAAAAATAAAATTCAAAGCAGACTGGGGTTTCAAGATGTGCTGTTCAAGCTCTTTTGAAGAAGCACAAAGAAACGGGCAACGTTGAGGATCGTAGACGCAGTGGTCGGCCAAGGAAACTTAGTGCAGCAGATGAAAGACACATCAAGCTTATTACCCTTCGAAATCGGAAGATGTCCAGCAGTGCCATCAGCTCAGAACTGGCAGAAACCAGTGGGACCCAGGTACACCCATCTACTGAAGTGGTGTTCATGGAAGAGTTACAGCCAAAAAGCCATACCTCCGACGTGGAAACAAGGCCAAGCGACTCAAGTATGCACGAAAACATAGGAACTGGGGTGCAGAAAAATGGCAGCAGGTGCTCTGCTGAAAAAAAAAATTTGAAATATTTGGCTGTAGCAGAAGGCAGTTTGTTCATCGAAGGGCTGGAGAGTGGTACAATAATGAATGTCTGCAGGCAACAGTGAAGCATGGTGGAGGTTCCTTGAACGTTTGGGGCAGCATTTCTGCAAATGGAGTTGGAGATTTGGTCAGGATTAATGGTGTTCTTAATGCTGAGAAATACAGGCAGATACTTATCCATCATACAATACCATCAGGGAGGCGTATGATTGGCCCCAAATTTATTCTGCAGCAGGACAACGACCCCAAACATACAGCCAAAATCATTAAGAACTATCTTCAGCGTAAAGAAGAACAAGAAGTCCTGGAAGTGATGGTATGACCCCCACAGAGCCCTGATCTCAACATCATTGAGTGTGTCTGGGATTACATGAAGAGACAGAAGGATGTGAGGAAGCCTACATCCACAGAAGATCTGTGGTTAGTTCTCCAAGATGTTTGGAACAACCTACCAGCCGAGTTCCTTCAAAAACTGTGTGCAAGTGTACCTAGAAGAATTGATGCTGTTTTGAAGGTAAAGGGTGGTTTCACCAAATATTGATTTGATTTAGATTTCTCTTTTGTTCATTCACTGCATTTTGTTGATTGATGAAAATAAATGATTAACACTTCCATTTTTGAAAGCATTCTTTGTTTACAGCATTTTTTCACACCTGCCTAAAACTTTTGCACAGTACTGCATATATATATGTACTGTATACAACAATACAGTATATATATAAAGTCATACACGAGTGCATGGGAGGCAGTCAATGGGCTTGGCTGAACGTGATATACAGGGAGTTAATGGGGTGCAGTCACGGCTTTTCTCTTTCCCTCCAGACCTTCCGAACAGAAGCCTGCCTAACTCCACCTTCACTTCCAGAACCTTCACTACCAGTGACCTCACTTCCGGTTCCGGCCCCCATGGACACACCCCTTCCTCCTCCGCAGCTATAAAAACAGTTACTTTTCCCTCAATCCTCAGTCCTGTTTTGGACACAATCCAAAGTGGCTACTTGGCTTCATTGAAACTCACTACATTTCTTCTTTCATACAGATTCGAATATACGGGGTGGAACCCCAAACCTTTTTCTGTCTCTTTTGTCCTTCTTACAATATATGTATTAATTTTATGTTATCGCAGAGGACTGCCTTTAATTTGAAGTGCATAACATTTGAACTTTTTTGTCTTACTAGCACTATAACAAAGAATTCTTTTAAATATTTTCCTAGATTCTGTGCTTCTATTTTCCACCACTGATCTGTTCAGAGGCATTACAAATGTCCAGAGTTTGAGTATGTGCATGGGGCATCACAGAATAATACTCTAATGCGCACCATGATGGAAAGACAGAGAAGCACACACACTGAGAGAGAGTTCATTCATTCATCTACTAACGGGGGCTTAGGCCTATCCCAACAGCATAATAAACCAGGCAGGAACACAACTAGTACTGGTCATCAGTGCCATGAAGGACAACCTCACTCTAAGGTGACATCAAATCACCCATCAATCCAACATGAAATTTAAAAAATCAAAGAGAAAAAGCTAAAAAGCACCATGGTGTATCATTTTACCACTGTCAGCAGTTTTCTTCTTTTTTTCTTTAATAGTCAAATAATCCTAGTGCCCCCTTCTTCTTTGTAAGTGTTAAGCTGGTGGATGCAAGCCACATTACATCAGTGTTTAAGTCGACAGACCCACAAAAGGGCTGTGGCAGCCTGGATGAGCCAAGTGTTTCCATTCGGGAAGTCAGCAGTTCTGTGAAACTATGATATGCCCTCCTGGTTTCATAAGTCATAAGGTGACAGAATAAAAATGCCAACTCAGAGAAACTAAAGCTGCCGCCGAAGTTGCTTCTTCATTGACATATCATCAGATATTATATAAAATGATATCTGAAAGTCAAAATGAAACTTAATCCTTCCAAGTGATTTAAAATGCATCACGAGAATCTTTGTCATAGATCATCCTCATCAAATACAAGTATATTTAGTAACAGGGTGGTCGTAGGCCAGAATATAAAATGCCATAAATGCAAAACACGTAAGGCAGCATAGTGGCTCAGTCTTTCTGAGTTCACAGTCTCCCTGTTCTGCACAAAGACATGCTGGTTAGGTCAACCAGTGACTCAGAACTGACCCCATGTGTGTCTACATGAGAAGAACCTGCAATGGACTGATGCCATCTCCAGTGCTGGCTCCTGTAATGCACCAAGTGCTGTTGGGATAAGCTATGACCCCTGCAATGCTCAAATGGATCCAGGGATGGAGATACCACCAGGGTCAGTGATGGCAAGGGACTTTTTCAGTAATACCCCCCCCCCCCACCCTACCCCCCCAATGAAACAAATGAGTATCTGCAAGTTGAAATGACTAAGAGTGAACCAAGGGCAATGAAGTGATTGAGTCTTATGCAGAAATCAAGAGCAACAAATGCTGTGCTACATTAAACAACCATGCAGTTCATTGTTAAAAAGTAGGACCAACTCCTCTTAAGGAGCTAAGGAGCCTGTAGGGGTCTTAATCCAGGGTTGCTTGCTCCACAGAAGTAAGAAATCTGAAATAAAAGGATATTTTTGTAAACATTTCCTTATTGAAATAAATGTTATCAGTTGAGTAATGTGGCATTTAATTTCCACTTCACTGGCATCATTGGACTGTGTGATATGCATCTATTATAGTAATTCTAAAGCACTGGCCCAGAACATGAGCAAAATGGCACCTGGCCTCACCATAAAAGCAGATTTGGGGGGTCTAATAGAGTATTTAAAGAAATCCACTCCAAACTACACATAACTAATATCAGCCAAGTGATACAATAACTAGAAATCAGTTGAGACCACCTGCCTGTTACCTCATACCTAATAATTTCCACATTTCTTTCAACATGATAGGAGGTAATTTAGTCCCACATGGCTAACTGTGCCATTTTACTGTATACCCCTGTGTGTGTATCTGTGACAAATAAAATCTAAATCTAAATCACTCCTATCTTGTATCTAAAAGTGTCATCAAATCAGTTTTGATTACAACATTTGTCAGTTTGTTCTTGATCTCTCTGCTGCCTGGTTTCCATCTTTAATGCTCTCATACCTGGTTGTCCTTAAGTTCATGTTTCTCTGAAAGTTCCAAGCTAGATGTTACTATGCATCCCTCAGCTGTCTGGGACAGAAGTGACTTGGCATGGGTACTCTCTGCCTCTCTTGCTCTCTCCTTTTCTCTGTTCTCTGTTCTCATTACTCCTAGTTTGTGGCTTGCGGGTTGGTGGGAGTCAGACCTCATGCTTTGGTTTATGTGAGTTGGTTTGATTCTCTTCTGTAAGTATTTAATTGTAATGATAACTGATAAGATATCTGTAGGCCGCCATGAAGTTCAATTGATATTCAATGTATGACTGTCATCTATGCACGGATCAATATCTTTAGTCTCATACAACCTGTTTATGAAATATTAATCTTTCATACAGTATATAATATATTTTGGATTGTAAGCACTCTCACTTTTTCTTTCTGCCCAGCTTGTAATACTTTGACTTTCCTTCTTCCCTCTGCTCAGTTCTTCTAAGGTCAGTTCCTCCCAACTCTAAGTTCACAGAACCAAAGGAAGGGATGCTAATTTATATTGTACCCCAGAGTCCTGCCGAATACCTTACCATAAGCATTCCCAGGATCCCAGTTACCATCATCTGTCTCTGGTGTTGTATGAGCATAACTTTCCCTGGGGGCACCAGGTGCTCTTGAAGTTAGCCTCACTGCAGAGGTGTACTAGAAAGGGCAAGAATGATTGTCCTCCCCAGTACCCTTCTGAGGCTACAACACATTACATCCTAGTGGCTTCAGGAACCTTAAACTCCATAATAGAGGGCAAGTTGCCTACCTATAGGTTTCTCGTGTGACCGTCTGCTGTAATGGTGACATCCTCTGGTGGTCAATAAGGGTACACAGATTATCACAGTTATCATGTAGTGCATTTATTACACATACAGAATACTATACTGTATGGTGAATGGTTTGTGAGCACCTGACCATCCCACCTACATGAGGTTGCTGGACATCCAATTCCAAAATTATGGCCATTAATGGAGTTGGATTGTGTCTGCATGCATTTGTGCCCTGTGAGGTCAGGTCTGAAGATGGACATCTCAAAGCTGCCCAGTAGGGTTGAGGTCAGGGCACTGTGCAGGCCACTCGAGTTGTTCCACACTAAACGCGTCAAACCATGTCTTTATGGACTTGTACACCTTTGTACACCATGCTGAAATAGAAAAGGGTCTTACCCAATCTGTTGCCACAAAATTGGAAGTGCATAATTATCTAAAATGTCTCTGTGTGAGGTAGCATGAACACTACCCTTCACTGGAACCAAGGGGCCTAGCCCAAACCCTGAAGAACAGACTCAGAACATTATCACTCTTTTACCAAACTTTACAGTCCAGAAGGTAGACTTTTCCTTTAGAGTTTTCCTTTAGAGTTTCACCCATCAGATTGGCAGATAGTGAAGCAGGATTCATCATTTCCATTGCTCTAAAGCATTGCACATAGTGATCTTAAGCTTTTGTGCAGCTTTTCAACCACAGAAAACAACTTCTTGAAGCTCCTGACATGCTACTCATGTGCTGAAGATACTTCTAGAAGCAGTTTGGAACTCTACTATGTGTGATGCAATGGAGGATAGGTGATCTTTACATATTATGTGCTTCAGCACTGTGAGCTTACGTGATCTACAACCTCGTGGCTGAGCTGATGCTGCTCCAGTTACTTCCAATTCGCAATAATAGCAAATTTAGCAGAGCAGAAATTTCACTTTCTGACTTGTGTTGAAGGTGACATCCTATGACAGTACCATGTCACTGAGCTCTTCAGTATAACCAGCTCTACTGCCAGTGTTTGTTAATGGAGATTTCATGGTCATGTGTTTGATTTCAGGCACCTGTTATCTATGAAACACATGGACTCAATAATTTGGACTGGTTTCCTCATACTTTTGGCCATGTAGTGTAGAAAGACTAATTTTTATATTTTAGTGCTTCTTCATCATCATCATGGGTTAGCTGCACACCCGTGTACCCACATTCAGTATATGTAATAATATTAATGTATTATTATCATCACTGTGTTGCATTGCTTGCTTTTCCTTTTTATTATACCTTCTTAGGTTTTGTTCCCTTTGTTGCGCTGTGCCATTGTGTGATAAATTATTACTTGAGCTCTATCGGAAGAATGTCTGAGAACTTTCTTAATTTCCAGAGATTTCTAATATAAGGAGTCAAAGCTACTAGTTAAACATGGATTGGTTTATTGTACCAAAACAATATTATCTTTAATTTACTAAAAGTTTTACCACACACTTGGCATTTGAGAGCATCACAACCACTGAACCCACAAATACTGTAGCACTTGGCTATGGATAACAGCCAGCACACCAAGAGCATGGTCATCAAGAGTCTGGAGATAACATCACTTGATTTATATTCAGCACTATTTAAAATAAATGTTTACCTTTTTTTGCACATTTCCTGGAGGTTGACACTCTTGCATTAACATACAGTAAATCCTTAAATCTTTTCTAGAGTGTTTCTTCCTTGAGGCCACCATTGTGCATCCGATGTTTAAAATGTCCAATCTTTTTACCTTTAAGGAACTTCCATTTTTTTGCTTTCTTTAAGCTTAATAGTCTCCCTAATGCAGGGTTTCCCAAACTGGGGTGTCCGCCTCCCAAAGAGGTGCGAGATTGCTTTTCAGGGGGTTCAATAAAAAGGAAGACTGTGTCGCAATTTGCCAAAATTGAGAGAGGTGCGTTGTCCAACTTTATCTTGGTGCAATCGGTGTTTTGCAATGTGCCGTCATTTAATAGTTTGTGCTCCTGTCCTATGATATGAAAAGTATCAAACACTGCGTGTGCAATTGTCACCTTTGAAAAAGACAGAAATGCGTGTTCTTGCAATTTCCTTGATATGGACAGAGCATTCATAAAGGCAAATAACTTTTTTAAGATTATGTGAATTTGGACCTTGCAATGATCCACAGAGATGGGTGAGGTCCGGTATTGATGTCTGTGTAAGCCTTAATCATGAAATGTCACTGATTTTGAGGATTGATTAATATTTTTGCCTGGCGGGGACAAGGGGGACAGAATTGGATGCAACAACTGCTAGTTACACTCAGCCCATCTCTCCTGCTGGTGTTCCTGGCAGTAGCACAGCAAATTTAATTGTGTGACACATCTGTATATGAACTGCAGTGCAGGTGTTATTGGGGGAGAAAGCTCATTGACTGTTTCATTGCTTAGCGGTGCACCAGCTCCCTTGACTTCACAGTGGTCTCCAATCCCCCAGACACCTTGATTGTTGAACATATGTAATTTCCTTGCAGTGCTTGATGCTTCACAGGATACCCCAACCCCTGGATCATCAGTTAAGTGTCCAAGGTTCATAGTGGACACACTTTCAAGATTATTGAGATTTATTAAGTTAAATAGCTCGTTATATTTAAATTAAGTTAAAAGCTTACTTTTTTGAGTTCATGTTGTTCACCTACAGTACTGTATGTGGTTCAATTTGTGGTTTCAACATGTGCAAACATACATCAAACATTTTCTGCTGGCGCTGGGCATAGTAAATGTTTGGAACCACTGCCCTAATGGGTTAGCTGTGACATCTAATTACACATGGAGGCAATTCCAGTATTAATTAAAACCTTTCATTTTGTCTGTTTCATTTAAAGGGTGAGGCAGCTTTAAACTCTCCCACCATCTTGATAAATGGTTCTTGAGTTTTGCCTCCCTGGACTATCATATTGTAGATGTTTCCTATGTTGGTCAGTTGTACCTACAACAGAAATTGTCCCGTGCTGGACCAAAGTACTCACAGTAAAACCAGACAGACAGAGGGTTAGGTTTAGGATTAGGTTAGGGGATTAAAGCCTTACGGCAATGCCTGGGCATACTGATCCCACAAATAAATTATTATTAATAATTACCAGAGTCCATCTTCCTTTTTTTCTAAATAAACCCTCTAAAATCCTATTACAAAGTTTTAGGATTCTGATTAGATATATATTAACTTATATTTTAAACTTGGGTTGTAAATTCTGCATCTCACATATAAAACGGGCGGGGGTGGGGGGGTTTCAAACTTAAATTTAACTTACTAAAAATGCAGAATCTCATCCCTATACTAAAATTTCAATAAATATTTCAAAACCAGATTAAAGCACATTCCACAAAGGAAATTTACAGGTTCTAAAGATATTTTAACATTAGGTATGTATAAATGATTAAAACAAAAACTGCTAGGGTTAACATTAGGGACATGATGAAAGTTTTCTTAACATCAGGGCCCCAAAGTCACTTTTTAAGATTAGGGCCCCAGTTTACAATTTTTAGGGTTAGGATTGTGGGCAGGGAAGGGACATATAAAATAAAATTAAAGTTATAAACAAGGTAAAGGGAACTTCAAATTGTATTCTCTCTAGCCAAGATCTTAACAAGGCTTAAGCGGATTCTTGTGTTAGGCAAGATATATCTTCCTTAACTTGACTGGGTTTAATAATCCAGTTTTGTAAAACATTAGGAAGACTTAAAAATTGCCTGATTAAAAGCCTCAATCTTTCTCATTCCCTCCGGATGTTGTATTGAAAGAATCTGTGGTAAATATAAAGTAGATTTTGGGAAAGAAATAGCAAATAATTTTAGGATGTCTCGAAAATCCCAATTTAGTTCAATGGGACTAAATAGATCCCTTATTCCAATCGATAACATGAAAACATAAGCTTTTGATATCACTGTTTAAGATAAGGGATTCTTAGATTCTGTATGACCTCTACTTGCAATCGTTTATATTGACACAAACCTAATCAACAAAAACTCATATCCACAATGACACACAGCTCAGAAAAAGTCAGACACCAATCCACTATATTAGGACAATAATTCACCTTAGATTTATTTTTAGAATAAGGAGAAGTGTCAGATTTAGTGCCACCCACTGAATGAGTTTTAGATGGGTCACTATTTATCACTTCTTTCTCTCTATTAATTTTTCTAGGTGTATTTGTCCAATCATGAGTTGTTTTATGGCTGGAGTCCAAAACCACAGAGTCTGTAACAGAAAGAGGGGGATCATTATAATTTTAATTTTTAGTCTGTCTTTACCTGTATCGTCAGGCAGAGATGAAGTATGTGCTACTGATTTTCATCTATTTAAAGGAGGAAGAGGAGGAAGCTGTGGGAGGGAAACAACAGAGGGACATACCTGTTCTGGATCAGGGGACGAAGCCTGTTGGTTTTCAATAATAGTTGTTTGTTGTTTAGTTGTTGTTGACCTACTGACTACAGGCTTGGCTCCCGGTCCAGAAGAGGGCAGATCTAAAATTGCTGCAGAATTAGAATAAACTAGTTTTCTAAAAGAGTCCGGAGAAGTATAGGTTAGTTTACTCTTATACTTCTTATAGTAATTGATTTATACATTGCTAACTCCTCACATTGTGGGAGTTGTTCCAACAATTGTTCAATAACTCTTTTATAATGCACACAGAAGTTTCCCATAACATCTAACCACTTACCAGTATTATTTTTAATTTCTGCAGTTATTTGCGAGTTGGGTGATGAGGGTTTAATAAGAGAAATCAATTTTGTAACCTGGTTAGACAAACCTTAGAACATGAAACGCCATATGGACAATGACCAGGATAATACTAATAATAATTCTTTGCATTTATATAGCGCTTTTCTCACTACTCAAAGTGCTCACCAATTGCAGGTTAAGGGCTTTGCTCAAGGGCCCAACAGAACAGAGTCCCTATTGGCATTTGCGGGATTCGAATTGGCAACCTTCCAATTGCCAGTGCAGATCCCTAGCATGCTGGATTCGTCCATCAGTAGTGCTATACTGTAGTTTATATGTGTATATTTGTCTGTTTTCGAAGTTTCCATTTCTGTTACTTTCACATTTTGTTTTGTAATTTAAAAGCTCATTGGTCTTCTTGATCTACGTGGCAGCATTTTGAAGACTACATGATTGCAATTATTCCATTGATGATGTAATAGAAGCTACAATATAAATATCGGTACTTTACATTTCATCCACTGAAAAACCTTTAGATCTTCATAACAACAGTTACTCTTGCTTCTAAGTAGCCCCTAGCATTAGGATTCTGTGTTTTGGTCATGACCGTATTTTGAGTGAGACTTTCAGTTTTTGGTTTGCACTTTAATTCTTGTCGCTTGTTCTTATTTTGTCCTCTCTTTCTTTTTTGTCAGGAATGTCCTGCTTGTTTAAGCTCACAATAATCCTCGGTACTCTGCATATCATAACATAAACACTCCGCTACCTTGCTGTCCCGCAGAATGACAGTATAATACTAAGCTATTAATATATTGTTTTTATAATGAATACACACATTTTTGAAGAAGAACCAATATATTAAGGCATATTGTGATGTGCAATGTTCATAATAGATAGTGTGAGAATTACAGTAAATACAATAAATGTTGCACAGAAAAGGTGGGAACTGACAGAGGGGGACACCATCTGACATCACCAGGAGGCACTCTATTTGCAGTGTTTAGAAATGGTCTCTGTGCGCAGATTAATGGTGTTCTGTTAGCTCACACTGTAAGGGGATTGCTTCTGGGCCAGACGTTGCATGTTTTTCGACTTACCACCGGCAGTTCATTACGGAACCAATTTCTGAACGGATTTACTTCGTGATGTGAGTCAATGGCAAGTAACTTGTTGACAAAGATGGGATTTGCACTGTGGGCGAATGGAGTATAGTAGTAACATTGTGCAGAAAAGAAGGGGGCTGATAGAGAGTGGTGGAAAGTGGCTGACTTCACCAGGAAGCATTCTGCTCGCAGTATTCAGAAATGTTGTCTGTTGTATGCTGACTAAAGGTGTTCTCCTATTAGCTCACTGTGCAAGGAGATCAATTCTGAGCCAGTTGTGGGTTTGCAACTGACCACTGGTAGTTCACCACGGTGAACAAATCATCGAACTGAGATGCTTCAGTGTGTGAGTCTATGGCAATTCAATTGGCAACGAGGATGGGATTTGCACTGTGGACGAGAGGAGTATAGTGAAGACATTGTGCAGAAATGGAGGAGATTGACAGAGAGAGAGAGTGGCAGACATCACCGGGTAGTGATGTGCTCACAGTATTCAGAAATGTCTGTGCATCTGACTATTCTTCTATTCTGCAAGGAGATCAATTCTGAGCCAGATATTGTGGGTTCACAACTGACCACCAATAGCTCACCACAGTGCAAATCTTCAAACTGAGGTGCATCATGTGTGAGTTACTGCAATTCAGCTACTCATATTGACAACTGCGTGAGTGTAGTTGATTTGTGTATCTTATATTCTGTATATTGCCTCTAATATATTGTGTTGTATAGATTCAGTGCACCAATTGTTGGCATTGCACTTCGGCCACTAATCTGTGGGTGACACGCACATGCAGTAAGATGCCATCATACACATATCACTAAATTTAAAATTGAACCAACACAAGGAGAGCTTCATACATACACATACCAGCAGTAGGATTCAGCGCCAGAATGTTAAATATGTAAGGCAGCAGAGCTAACCACCATTATGCCATTGTGCAACCAAAGCACTCATTCCATACAAGCCCAATAAAAACTTTTTACTTTCTGTTTTTTGGAAATGCCAAATGATATGCACATACAGGGAACATATATGCTACAGGGTATAACCCTTTAATGCCTCTACATCACCATATAATGAGCACCTTATTCAAAGAGGAGCTCACAGACTTCTTCATTTCAAGCATCAACCCCTCAGGTGCCACTAACCATTTTTACTTTACCACTTGCTTTTACATTTAGTTAGCAGCACCACAAAGCAGATGGTTTGTTCTTTTTCTTTCACTGTTACTTTTTATTTTAACCATTGTTGCTAATTAAATCAGTATTCTCCTACTACCAACACTGTCTACCCACACAATTCTGCTGCGGTGTCTAAAGAATGTTTCATATTAAGATGTATATTCATTTCGTTTGAGCAGATTCATTAGAAGAGAAGATTTTTTTTTCAGTATTATCAAGATTTTTTATGCAGTGTACTTCACCATAAAATACTAAGCCTATTTTTACTTTACATTATGCCAATATGCCCAAGTGTGACAAGCATTAGAATGGAAATGCTACACAATAAATATTACAATACACGTATTTCCATATCTCATAGCGTGTTCCACCATACTTTCTGGTCCTTTTGTTAGGGCCACAAGTGATCCCCAAAATAATAAACCTGCCATAACTCTATGATCTGCTCTTGCCCTGCTTTCACTAGCTGCTCCTATCTTTGCTAGTTTTTCTCTATCTTTGGGTCCATCTCCATAAAAATCAGACACCCCGTGGCCTGCAGACCGTTTTATTCTACTCCTATTCACCCACGCTTTGGTGCAGTTGCTCTGTGTATGGCGAGCTAGTACATTACAAAATGTTCATGATTTTCAGAGCCTTGGTACATTAACCCTTGGGTTTTGAGAAAAAAGCTGTTTTATTTGTATGACATATTTCAAAGCAGACTTTAGATAGATGGCATGGCTGGGAACATCTCCTACCACTATGCATGATACAATTCTGAAAGGTTGTTGGTAAGGCAGGGGCCCAGAAAACCACTAAAATGCCACAGAGTCAGGTGCCATACTCCTTTGCCCCTTTATTTAGAGCTTCACTTTAGAGCCTGACCTATTAACCCACATGTGGTTTTGTAGATGTTGTTGGGGAGTTTCTTGCAGTTCCAGTAGTTAGATTTAGCCTAACACAAAGACTACAGAAAGAATCCATTCAAGAGTGACGTTGATGTGGAATAGGACAACATGTGAAGAAGTACCTAATCACATATATACTGAAAGACGAAGCATAACATAACACTCAAAACAGTTCATAGTAGAGCTGAGGCCCAGCAATGTTGGCTACAAGGCTGGAACCATTCATGGATAATACGCTGAAGACTGCATAATGATATGGGACCAAGATGAAGTTTCCGATTCACCTAACCCACGTCTTTAAGATTAGGAGGAAAATAACAGCATCTGGAGAAAAATCCACACAGATATGGGAAGAAAATGCAATACAGCAATGAGTACAGCAGGATGAAAGATCTCTAGTTTAGCAGCACTAACCTCTGAACCACCCTATCATCCTTATAGTGAATGATGATCTCCCTAGAAGAGGCCTGGCGCTCTTCTCAAGTTATGGATTCTCGGTCGTATCAAGTGAATCTTGCGATTTCACAACAATCATCGGGAACTTACAATTCTTGGGTTTCTGCAGGGCTCACAATGTCCTCCCTTCTTCATTTCAGTTTCAATGTAATATTTAGTACTAGGGTGTTGTACCGTGTTAGACATTATGGATGTAATGAGAAGTTAAGCAAAATTACAATATGCAAGTTTTTGAGACAACTCAGGCCCCTTCTTCAGGAAAGATGTAAACTGTAGTGTTTCTATAGCACTCTTCACTGAGTATTTCCGCAAAGTCCCTGCACACAATTTACAAGCAACAAGGAAGAAGGAAAGTTCACCTTGGGTTTGGCTGGAGAAAGAAAGACCCTCTGTAACAGAGAAAACTCTTTCCAGCTGAGAGAACAGGATATTAAAAATATGCAGTTCTGGTATCATTTATACAACATCAGTCGGTACCAGACATGGCTGATGTTATCTATAGCTCATCACCCTGTAGTAATCTGCCTGCCAGGCATTATCACTTTAAAGAAAAAAGGTTTGAGAACAGTGTGGAAGGAAGTGGAGGGAAGTGTTTTCACGAGGATTTTAACTTGGACTTCTGCAGGATCACACGGTGCGACGCTGGCTGCAGGTCAGGTGCATGTCCATTTCAGGCCTGATGGATGCCGCATGTCTGGCCAACAAAAAGGCGAACGTCTCCATAGCTCCCTGAAATGAACAAAGTAGAAGTGCGGCCCGCTTTAGTTTGAGCATGCATGCATTAGTTTTGAGAAGGGGATCCCAAAATAAAATCCCAAGGTAAAGTTACAAGAAAAGTAACTTACCTACCGGAGAGCGTATTGGCTTGTCCAAGGGAAGCATGTCGAAGGTGCGCTTATGCTCGCTCACACGAGGCCACCGGCCTGTTTAATACATGCCTTGCAGGGGTCGAGCGTAGTGCATACGCAGAACGCACCAGCGTCAGCTGCACTTAGAGAAGGAGAGCAGCGTGATGCAGGATTCGTTCCCCAATATACAAGGCTCTTGTTACCTCTAGGTGTCGTCTTTGGACTCAGTGATGGGGAGAGATGGTTGGCGTAGCTTATCTTTCAAAGAATACCAAGCATAGCGTCTTGTGCCTTATTTGTAAATATTTTCTTGTGCATATAAGTATAGACATAAATATCTTCCAATTGTAATATTGTTAGTGGAGGTATTTATATACTGCCACTGGCGCCCTGCCCGGGGTTTGTTTCCTGCCTTGTGCCCTGTGTTGGCTGGGATTGGCTCCAAGCAGACCCCAGTGACCCTGTAGATAGGATATAGTGGGTTGGATAATGGATGGATGGATGGTATTTATATAGCTTGGGGTTGTGGTGCACTTTTTGTCTTTCTTGTGTGTACACTGTTTTTATTATTCTTCTTGTATGTTTTTTTGGGGGATTCATTGAAAGGACTGACTCAGACCGACTCAGCTGGGATGCCCAAGAAGTGGAAGGAAGGGGGAAGGCAGCCTTTTTAGGGCAATTGTTCCCCCTAGAATGCTAGATGGCAGCTCCCCTGGATTGCAGCGGTGCCCCGGATTCCCACAGGGCACTATGAGACTTGGAATTCTTTATCTCTGCCCTGTTGGGTACTGTGGTTGCCACCAGGGGAGGCTGTAAAAATGGAGGAGCCATGTGGCATGTTGATTGCTTACAGATCACGTGGGTAGAAGAACAGAAGCACTTCTGGGTTGGACACGATAAAAAGACTAACCAGCCTCACAGTGAGGAGACCTAGAGTAGGGAGGTGGAGGACAAAGCTTGAGGAAGGAGGATTGGAGACTGAGAGAAAGAGAGAGGAAGAAAGGACTGTGTGTTATTTGGTGCTTTGTACTGTGTTGTGTAGTGGGGGCAAAAGAAAAACACCGCCTCACTTTAATAAAAGGTGTGCAATTAGACTTGTGTCTCAGCATGTCTGTGTCGGGGGTTCGGGGAGCGGTACACCTCCTGGTGGTCCACAGTGTTAAGACTTGCTTTCTGATTTCAGCCATAAATGCACTTCTACTTAATTTCCAAAAATGCCCGTCCATACATTCATTTTCTAAAACCCACTTTATCTTGAGCAGCATCAGGGGGAAGTTGGAGCCTTTTCCAGCGAGTTTTTGGATTCAAGGCAGGAACAATCCCTGAACAGAGAGCCAGTCCACCAAAGGGTTTCCAGAAATATTCATCTGCTTAGCTGATAGCCTTCTCCATAGCTACACAAATTATTAGAACCACACAGAGTTAGAGAAAGTCTTGACCCGCAGTTGTACTTCAGCATTCATACATAAAAAAAGGTTCTACAGACTCTAACAATATATGTCAAGTCATTTTCTAACCTGCTTAATCCAGATCAGGGGCGTGGGTTGTCACATAGGGGGTGGAGCCTATCCCAGCTAACATTGGACACAAGGCAGGAACAAACTGTGGACAGGGTGCCAGTCTATTGCAGGGCAAATACACACACCTAACACACACTAGAGTCAATTGAGCATTGCCAATTCACCTAACCTGTGTGTCTTTGAACTGTGGGAGGAAACCAGAACACCAGAAGAAACACACACATGCAATGAGAGAGAACATGCAAACTCGACTCAGGGAGGACCCGGGACATGAACCCTGGTCTTCTTACTGTAAGGCAACAATGCTGATGTACTGCCCTACAACAATATCCATCCATCCATCCATTTTCCAACCTGCTGAATCCAAACACAGGGTCACGGGGGTCTGCTGGAGCCAATTCCAGCCAACACAGGGCACAAGGCAGGGAACCAATCCCGGGCAGGGCGCCAACCCACCGCAGCCTATAACAATATTTAAGTATAAATTTACTTTAACAAAGATAACTTTGGATCACACCATACAAGCAGTTTACTTTTGTATTAGAAATCAAGTTATACTACTAATCTTTTTTTAGAGAAAGCATTTTTATGTGTATGAATATACTGTACAAACAAAGTGTATTTAGCATATAGCTGATAACATGTTAATTTAATATAAGATAGATAGATAGATAGATAGATAGATAGATAGATAGATAGATAGATAGATAGATAGATAGATAGATAGATAGATAGATAGATACTTTATTAATCCCAAGGGGAAATTCACATACTCCAGCAGCAGCATACTGATACAAAAAACAATATTAAATTAAACAGTGATAACAATGCAGGTATACAGACAGACAATAACTTTGTATAATTTTAACATTTACCCCCCTGGGTGGAATTGAAGAGTCGCATAGTGTGGGGGAGGAACGATCTCCTCAGTGTGTCAGTGGAGCAGGACAGTGACAGCAGTCTGTCGCTGAAGCTGCTCCTCTGTCTGGAGATGATACTGTTCAGTGGATGCAGTGGATTCTCCATTATTGACAGGAGCCTGCTCAGCGCCCGTCACTCTGCCACAGATGTCAAACTGCCCAGCTCCATGCCTACAATAGAGTCTGCCTTCCTCACCAGTTTGTCCAGGCGTGAGGCATCCCTCTTCTTTATGCAGCTTCCCCAGCACACCACTGCGTAGAAGAGGGTGCTCGCCACAACCGTCTGATAGAACATCTGCAGCATCTTATTGCCCATCTTAAGGCCCATATACAAGGCTGCACAGAGATATCTAATGCCTCCACCTGACTGCAGGGGGTCTGCATACTGAGATGAACTCATCCTACTTAGAGCAGTTAGACAAAAGGCAATATGACTGAAAGGTTTAACAGATTAAAACTGCTACAAAAAGGTTTTCCGCTACCATAGCAGAATAGAACAGTTTCAGTTATCATTGTCATTAAGTTATTCTTGACCATGTGAAGTCCATAATCATTGAGGCAGCGTTTCTCAACCTTTAAGTATTTGCGATCTGAGTTTTCATTACAGTTTTAATCGCGCCCCCTAACGTTTTTTTGAAAGGAGCCCACTAATACCAATTTGTTCTTTTTTAATTAATGATATATCATAGATGCATATTTTATTATACCTACTTAACTTTTATCGACATTTATCTAACTCTATATTTATTTTTCTAGTATCAGAATGTAGTCTAAGTTAATTTGTTTTGGTTTCAATAGATGTATTTTTCATATTTTCGATTCTTGATTTCTTTTTTTCACATCTTTGCGCCCCCCTTTTTGTTACTCCATGCCCCCCTAGGGGGGCCCGCCCCACAGTTTGAGAACCACTGCATTGAGGTATAACCAGTTGACAGTAGAGGAGAAAAAACACAATTCAAATCAGCAAAAAATAAACCTCAAGGGGATCCTGGACAGTAATAATGGGGAAAGTTACAAAGTTAGAAAAAAATATAGTTGTGCTGAAGTAGACCACCTGACCACATACCCCCTCTGGGCATTCTGTGATATCATCAACAGATGGACTGTTCCTGCCTGGCACCCTGTGCTTGCTGGGTTAGGCTCCCACTTCCCTGTGACCCTGCTCAGGATGAAGTTGGTTTAGCAAATTTATAGATGGGTGGACAAAGACCCCGGTGTGAAATTCAAACCATGGATTCTTTATCCATGAGACAGCCAGAGATAATATATGCCACAAAACAGCAGCAAATAAATTAACATACATTTAATTAAACTTTTTTTTTTATTGTCTGTTCTGTCTAAATGTCTTTTTTCATATTTTTGTCTTGCTATGAAATGATTCATTGGCAGAGCAATAATTCATTCGGTTTATCATTAAAAACCACTTGTGCAGTTCAGGGTAGAAACCAGTAGGGAAAAAAAGCTTAATGCTCCACATTTGGCTGCCGGGGAGTCACTGTTAGGAGACGGTTATGAAGAAATTATGAAGAAAATCAGAGTGAATATAATTGAGTGAATTTACATTATTAATAGGAATAAATGAATTTTAAAATTAATAGCTAAATGCTTTTAAATGGGATTTTTCTTCAGGTGACCATAATTGCAGCCTTTTACCCATCAGGAGATATCCTCATTCCAACTAGTGAGGTTGTTTTTAGTCATTAATAATAATATACAAGAGATCTGATGTGGATTCTTATTTTCATGTTGTATTATATTACAGCTGTAGGGCCCGGGGTTCAATTCCTGGCCCAATGTCTGCCTCTGCAATTTCTGTCCATTTCTCTCCATGTCCACGTGTTTTTTTTTCTTTTTTTTGGTACATTATTTCCCTTATCTCACTAAAAGTGCATTTATATGAGGAAGGAGCTCAGGAAAGCAGCAAATTCTCAGGAAGGAGCAGATGAGTGATTTAGCTTTGAGTAAGGACTTTTACATAGGCACGTTATTCTTTTTTAATGCTAAATCAGCCGTTCTGCCGATGCTTTTGCATTTAGATAAGAGCTCTCTTAATATTTTAGTAGTTAAGTTTAAGTAGAAACTGTTAAGATTATGTGACACTAAGTGTCCAGAGTTATGTTGTTTAGTAATGCTGTTTAGAATATCTGGTTACTGATAAAGGATTAGAAAAATTACTGGTGTGAGTGTGCAGTACAACACGATTTTGTCAGATGTCAGAAGCATAAATTCGTTTTATGAGCTTCGAAAGGAGAAGCTGACTACCCCAGAGACAGTGAACTTCATTTGACGAGCCCTGTAGGAAAGACAAAAATCAATCTTGGGACAAGCAACATTTAGGAGCCCTTAAAGTGACAGGATCACACCACACCTTAGGATTGTGTTATAAGAATACACAGTATGCTGATCAGGGCCTTCCACCTCCACTATCACTGAGCTACACATGCAGTGTAAAAAAAGTTAAGACACTGGATAGCAATGCAAGTCCTGAGCCGCCCAGAAGACTGAATATCTACCACTAGCAGGTTGTATGGTGTAGATTGCCACATGTTGATTTGCTTTTTCTTTGGCATCAACTGTATATTTACAGAGTATAAATATTGTGAACATTACAACATGAAACTAACTTAACTGCCTGCTTCTCTAGGTTACATTCTCTAGGTTGCATTAGTTAGGATTACACTGATACAGTAGCACAACAGAATAAAGTGTGGGCTGAATATCACAAATGCTCTTTAAAGTTAGAATTAAAGAGAATAAAGACCAAATACTCTGAATTCACATTTAAAAGAATTTAGCCCAGATAAGAGAATGTGCAGTGCATGTTTTGAGGAGAGGTGACCACCCTTAAGAGCATAAGAAGTTTGACAAACAAGAGGAGACCATTTAGTTTATCAAGTTTGTTTATCAATAAAACATCATGTTATGTTAGTTGCACACTACATCAAATTCAACTCTTCCAACAATCACAAATATGTTCAAATTTCTTCTTGACATATTCCATTATGTGAGGTATGCAGTGATTAATGGTAACCTTCCCATTTTGTGGGGTCTCTCACATTTAGAATTAGTTTGAATGGAGTGTCCAAACGGGCCTGATATGAATGAGTGTGGCCTGCAGTGGACCAGCATTACATTAAGGTTTTGTTTCTAGCATGTGACCCACACTTCAAATCGAATGGATAGATGGAATCAGGGCCGGCGCCACCGTTATGGCGAATTACTCATTTGCCTATGACACAGATCATAAGTGGGGGGGGGGGGGGGGGGGGGGGGGGGGCGCCCAGCCGCACAGGTTAGCTACTGAACAGTTGGTTGGTGTACTAATAAGCTTGGCCTAGGGCACAAAATAATCAGGCACCGGCACTGGACAAAAGAATTCTTTGAAGCCGACTAATAAAGCATGTTGGACATTGCTATCTATGGCAGTCCATAGGATGACAAGGCCCATAACATGTAATATGGTCAAGTTGAAATAATTGCATGACTAACCAGCATGCACCTCACCAACACCACTACTTTCCAGCCCCACGATCGGCAAGTCAGCTAGAAAGGGAATGCTATTGAACCTCTAAAATGCCCTCCATTACTTAAAGTACAGTGCAGCTAACCAATCAGAGTGCTGGTCATATTCAATTTCAATTCAATTTACTTTCATTACACCTTAAAGAACAATAAAGAGTACCTGTTGCCAGTATACAGTATAATAAAGTGTGTGGCAATGAATACTAACAATAAATGTGCAACAGTGCCTAATAAAAAAATAAATATCAGATATTATCACTCAACAGATCTCAGACGGATCAGGTTACCATCAGATGGTACAAGTGAAAGAGCTGCAGAAGGGTCAGTAACACTGAATGGGTAACAAATGGGCAGACTGGTTGATACTGTCATTTGGCTTTCAGTTTTACTCCTTGCCAGTTGCATTTTTGGTATGAAAATTCTAGTGTTCTGGTAGGTCATACCATCATTTTCCATTCTGCATACAGACATCTTTAATGTCGACATTTTTGCATTACATGATTCAACCAACAAGATGCTGTGGCTTAGTCTGTCTTGACTGGCATCAAATTATTGTTATACACTCTGACATTGTCATCATCTGAAAACATACAGCTATATACACTTCTTCTTCTTTTTCTTTTGGCTGCTCATGTTAGGGGTTGCCACAGTGGATCATCTTCTTCCATCTTCTGCATCTTGTTCTGTTACACTCGTCACCTGCATGTCCTCTCTCACCACATCCATAAACCTTCTCTTAGGCCTTCCTCTTTTCCTTTTTCCTGGCAGCTCTCTCTTTAACATCCTTTTCCCAATATACCTATCACCTCTCCTCTGCACATGTCCAAACCAACGCAATCTCGCCTCTCTGACTTTGTCTCCCAACCGTCCAACTTGAGCTGACCCTCTAATGTTCTCATTTCTAATCTTGTCCATCCTTGTCACACCCAGTGCAAATCTTACCATCTTTAACTCTGCCACCTTCAGCTCTGTCTTCTGCTTTCTGGTCAGTGCCACCGTCTCCAACCCATATAACATAGCTAGTCTCACTACCGTCCTGAAGACCTTCCTTTTCACTCTTGATGATACCCGTCTGTCGCAGATCACTCCTGATACTCTTCTCCACCCACTCCACCCTGCCTGCACCCTCTTTTTTTACCTCTCTTCCACAATCCCCATTACTCTGGACTGTTGATCCCAAATATTTAAACTCATCCACCTTCGCCAAATCTACTCCTTGCAGACAACAATACAAAATGCAACTATACACACTCATTGAGCAAATTCTTAGGACCACTATCCTAATACTGTGTAGGGTTTCATTTTACTTTTAATATTCTTCATAGAATGGATTTCTTAAGATGTTGGGAACTTTTCTTTGAGATTCTGGTCCATGTTGACATGATTGCATGCAAATTTGACAGCTACATATTCATGCTGCTGTGGTGGGCTGGCGCCCTGCCCGGGGTTTTTTTCCTGCCTTGCGGCCTGTGTTGGCTGGGATTGGCTCCAGCAGACCCCCGTGACCCTGTAGTTAGGATATAGCGGGTTGGATGATGGATGGATGGATGGATGGATGGATGGATGGATGGATATTCATGCTGTGACTCTCCTATTCTACCACATCCTAAAGATGTTCTATGGGATTCAGATCCAGTGACTGGGAAGGCCTCATTGTTATGTTCATGAACCGTGTGGCATAACAATCTCAACTTTTCTAATCATTTGTATTAAAGATATGACTGTTGAGGGATTCTGGGCAGGTAGCCTCCCAAATATTCTTCATAGCCATGTTGATTTTTAAAGGCTGCCTGGCTTATTTGGTTTTCATTCATCTACATCAAAACTCATTTATTCCACTATATGGTCCAATGTAGCCTGAGGATATCATGTTGGCAATGGGTTAAAGGTGGAAACCAACCCTGGATGGGATGCCAGTCCATTGCAGGAACTGAAAACAACCAGGATTCAAAGAGGACTGTCACCTTGAAGCAATCACATTTAGTGAAATGTGTTAAAAGTGCTTAGTATCTTGATGCTGGCATTCCCAGTCAGAATGGCTAAGAGCAGGGCATGTTAATCGTGTCTTACTGGATTAGACTCAAGTGCTTGGCCGTAAACCATGTTGAAAATTTGATGACTACAAACTACACATTGTTACGCTATTTATGAAAATACTTATGCAATCACCGTGCGCCCTATTCAAAACTCAGACAATCTAACAAGCTCTGAGCTTTATTTGATATTGTAAATGTTGTGAATTCTGATTTACACAGTAAGCCTCTGAGAATTCCACGGTGTATTTATTTTCTTATGTACAAGTAGCTGACATTTGTAATTTGAGTACTGATCTTGAATTGGCTGTTAGATTCAGACTGACCTCTTAGAGTATTCTGGAAGAAGACACATTGAGAACATGTTGTGATGGAGTACTCAATGAGCAAGAATGGGTGACGGTGGAACGGGGCAAGTAAGGTCCTAAAATACATGAAGGAAGGCAAATGATTTCTTAGGAAGCTAGAAGACTGGTAACCCAGCAAGTTCCTGGGGTACCTAAGCACCTACTGAACTCTGTAAACTGGCTCTGGAGGACTGGAAAAAGAAGGCTGCAACACCCATTGGCATATAAAAAGGCAGCATACAGTCTCGGGGCTGGGGAAGCAGGAACACGTTGTGCTTTAATAGTGAGGTCTGGCAGGAGGCCATCTGTGTCCCTCTAGACCACAGGGATCCTAAAGTAGAAGGAAAGTAGGGCAAGTCATGAATCACCTGTGAATGGGTCATACATACACCAGCACATGGACGATTCACAATAATCAATCATACCTGAGAACTGTGGTAGGAGACCAGTGTGAATACGGGCTGAGCAACAGATGGAAGCTGAACTGGGGTCTAAAAACTGTGAGGCAGCGTGGCATAAATGTGCCTCTTAGCTGGCATCAACAGAACAGGAGCCAGAGATTAGTTATGTAGTCATTTTATGATTTGTATTAAAAGCTTACGACATAGTCCTTGGGAGAGCCATTCAGTCGTAAAACCAGAGGTACAGCTCACCTATTGATTTTCAAATCCTCTAAATCCAATTTAACATCTCTTGGGACCTGAGCTTATCCCAGCAGGACAGGAAGCCACACTAGATAGGGCACCAGTGTTTATTTATGTGTGTACCCAGTGACTTTATCTCAAGCACTTCACATGACATCATGTGAAACCACTCAGTTACTAAACCATAAGTATTGTATGTCCATCTGTTCATTCTCAAGTACATTTAACCACAGTCAGAGTCGTGGCCTGGCAGAGCCTATCCTGGCAGTACTGGGCACAAGGGTGGAACTACCTCTGGATAGGGTTCTGTTATTTATTTATTTAGTCAGTACACATTATACACATGATCAGGATATTCATTCACTACACCATGAGTAGAGTCAATTGCTTTTCAAGCCTTGTTAAATTAAGGTTCATGGTGGCAGGAACCATCCTCAAACGGGACGCTGACCACCTACACGTTATTGAGCCTATTTAATCAAATGGAGCCTGAGTCTTTCCCACCAGCATCAACTGCAAGGAAGGAAACAACCCTGAACGGGACATCATTCTCTTAGGTATTTAGTTTTATTTATTTTATTTTATTATTAGTTGTCCTAATAATTCCTTAATGTTTCATAATTTGGGCAATTTTTATTAGGTGCAGTACTGGTACTAAATTATTGCATAAAGTTATTCACATTTTAAGATCACACATGCATGATTTGAGTTACAGGAAGTATTTTATCAGGTCCCACATGAGAGATTGGGCATCCGACTAAAAGAAGTGGGAGTTCAGGGTGTGGTGTGTAGAAGGATACAAAATTGTCTCAGACACAGGATGCAGAGGGTTATGGTGCGAGGAACCTTGGGTAATGTTAAGAGTGGTGATGTTAACAGTGGTGTCCCTCAGGGTTCAGTGTTGGGGCCGCTGCTATTTTTAAAATATATTAGATAGGAATATAAATATCAACCTGGTTAATTTTGCAGATGATGCCAAGCTAGGTGGACTTGCAGATAACCTAGAATCTGTTGAATCATTACAGAGAGACTTGGACAGCATACAGACAAAACGTAATGTAAGTAAAAGTATTACGCATAGAAAGCAGAAATGTTAGATCAGAATGCACAATGGGAGGTCTGAAACCTAAAAGTACTGATTATGAGAAGGATTTAGGAGTTGACACTACCAACTGCCAGACAGTGTTCAGAAGCCATTAAGAAGACTAACAGAATGTTGGCTGATATATCCTGATGTGTGGAGTACACAACAAACACACTGGTGAGGCCTTGTCCGGAGTACTGTGTACAGTTTTTCTCTCCAGGCTACAAAAAAGACATAGCAGCACCAGAGAAAGGTCAGATAAGAGCATCTAGGCTGATTCCTAGACTGCAGGGGATGAACTGTGAGGAAAGATTTAAGGATTTGAACTTTGTCATTTCAAGCAAAAGAAGATTAGGAGATGACATGATTGAATTGTTTAAAATTATGAAAGTAATTAGTACAGTGGATCAAGACTGTTATTTTAAAATGAGTTCAATTAGAACATGTGGACACAGTTGTAAACTTGTTAAGGGTAAATTTACACAAACATTAGGATGTTTTTCTTTACACAGAGAACCATAGACACATGGAATAAGCTACCAAGTAGTGTGGTTGACAGTAAGACTTTAGGGACCTTCAAAACCTGACTTGATGTGATTTTAGAAGTTTTAAGTGGATAGGACTGGTGAGTTTTGTTGGGCTAAATGGTCTGTTCTTGTCAAAATGTTTCTATTGTTTTAATGATTGATTAATGGATTAAACAATGAATTATGCTCCCTGGGTTTATAATCTGTGGATAGCCATGTTATACTCTTTTCAAAAGCTTTTCACACTGTGATTTACAGTTAAGCTTTAACTTAACCCGTGAGCATCAGGGATTTACAATACCGCCTGTTTGTTTTAATTATGCATACATATCAGTGCATCAATTGGGTAAATTTAAAGCCAGGATTTACCAGCACAGCATTTGCCCAGCATTTTGTGGCCCTTGTTTAAGTATGTGTTTCCACTGTCCACTGTCAAAGGCTTTGAGAGAAGGATCCAATTTCACCTCCACAGGTAGTTCAGTCTGTCACAAAGTGTGAGCAGCATTGCATTTTACAGAAATAGGAACAATCACAGGATACATTGGAGCAGGTAGAGTCACAGCTATGTCATAGTGTGGTAGTGGGGTCAGTGGCAGCTGGCCATGAGGGATCGGAAGCATCCTAGAGCTCTGCTTATACAAAGCCCAGGGAAAAGAAAAGTGCCTAAATTTCAAAAGAAAAAGAGCTGGAGTTGAAGAACTGTGTATGAATCACATCACACATGATGTGGATATGGCAGTAAGGTTCGTGGATGAGATGGGAATAGACAGCAGACCATATGAGTTGTGGCACGCTGAACCTTGCCACATTAAGTTCCTCATCCAGTCAGTGTATGATGTTCTACCTAGCCCATCCAAAATATTCTGTTGAGGCCAGGTTGACTTACCAGTATGTCCCTTGTAACTCAGGAGAAAAATACTTGACCTTTTCCCCAACTGTTGCCCTATATACCTAAGCACTAGAAGAAGGTCACTAACTCTGGTACCCCGACCAGATGCTAAAGGTGATTCCTAAGGCCATCTGTAGCACTATAGCCCAAACCAAGTGCAAGGTAGGGCATTAGAGCAGGGGAGAAGTTCAAACCTCAACTAAGACCTGCAACAGAGCTACTTAGAACAACAATGGACTGGTAGGTGTCCTCACAGGTGGTGCAGTGGTAGTGCTGCTGCTTTGCAGTAAGGAGACTATGGAAGACTGTGGGTTCGCTTCCCGGTTCCGCCCTGTGTGGATAGCGCTTTGAGTACTGAGAAAAGTGCTATATAAATGTAATGAATTATTATTTATTATTTAGGTGAAGACAAACCTGGGGAAACAGTTCCAATTCCAGGAGAACATTGTGAAGACCACCTTAAGACCAGATAAGTTCTCAATAACATCAAGGCAGGTAGTCATGCTGGAGCATGGACACAGTCCAGGATCTGATCACTCCAGGTTGGGTTGCCTGGTAGTTATCAGTTCTGAAAAGGACTGTTGATTTATTTCTTCAGTTGCTGGAACTGCTGCCAACTTTTTCTAATGTTCCTCCTCTGCACAGGCATCTGCATCTCCACAAGTTCCCAGCTACTCCTTCTCATTGCCTGGGCAGACACACCTCCACCTTCACATCACTTTTCTTTGCCCGGGATCAGAGACAACCCTAGTATTACACTGAGCTCTCTGAGTTGCCAGAAGTTAAGGTCCACATCAGAGGCCTCCTGGTGGCCACCCACTCAGGCCGATGAACTATAGAAATGGGGATACGAGGTCAAAGTGTTCTTTTAGTGCTATGCGTGTGTTGACCTAACTTCTACTCCCACCCACTCTCGCTCCCCCCTTAAAAGCTTGTATATGCTCACAAGAACTGCTTTTATGGCTGGCTTCTGACAGTCCGTTCCAATGTAAGAAGTTATGTTTCACTAATGTCCAAACCCAGGGTGCTACAATACCCACTTCTCAAAACCCTTCTCCTCAAGGGTAACATAAACTCCATCTGCTGCAGTGGTCTCAAACTCCGGTCCTGGACAGTTGCAGTGGCTGCAGGTTTTCATTCTAACCCTTTTCTTAATTGGCAATCAGTTTTTCCTGCTAATTAACTCCTTTTCCTTTCATTTTAATTGACTTATTTTTTAAGATTTGTTTTCCTGAATTTCTTCATCATTCCTCTGAATTGCTTCATTTCTTTCCTTAAATGGCACCCAAACAGAAATGAAACGTGAAGTGAGTGAGACAACAGGAGTCCAACTAAGTCAAGGCCTCAACCTCCAACCAGTTTCACTCCAACCAGTTGCTCAATTCGGAGCTGATTCTTGTTGTTCATTAAACCTGTTCTTTAATTCCATGGCTCATTGCTGCTCTCATTGTGCAATGGCATACATTTCCAAAATTATTGATTTTCTCTTTTCTAAGAGCACTGTGAAAATGTTTTGGGGACCTGAGCAGATCAGCATTCTTGAGATCTTCATCTTTCTTTATTTTCAGATAGTGTATGATGGACACAGTTTGTTGGTCATATGTTGGCTCATTTTATAGCTCATTATTGTTTGACTGCTAATTAAGGAAAAAGAAACAATTGAAGGGTCTGAGTCTTCAAGAACAAGTCAATTCAAATGAAGTCAAAAGAAGTTAATTAGCAGCAAAAACAGGTCACTAATTAAGAAAAGGGTTAGAATGAAAACCTGCAGCCACTGCGGCCATCCAGGACCATAGTTTGAGACCACTGATCTACTTGGATAATTAAGTGTTGCAAAGTTAAAATATCTTTCCTGCCCACCTTTTGACACAAGTCCTCTTCAACATGATAGAACAAACCACAAGCTTTAGTGTTAATCCCATCCTCCGTCTCAGGTTTTTAGTCAGTTCTTATCCCACCTCTGACACCAATGTAACGACCTGGGAATGCAAGAGATGGAGGAATAGACTTTGTAATTTGTAGAAAGCTGATGGTAGTTAGATCTGAAAAGGACCCTAGGACCATCTCCCTCGGCCAATCCTTCACAATACATTTACATAATTTAGCAGACGCTCTTATCCAGAGCGACTTACAACAGTGTTTGTTAGTTTTTTTCGCATACCCCTTAGGGTCAGAGCGCAGGGTCAGCCATTGTACAGCGCCCCCTGGAGCAATTACAGGTTAAGGGCCTTGCTCAAGGGCCCAGCAGAGTAGGATCTCTTTTTAGCACTGACGGGGATTCGAACCGGCAACCTTCGGGATACCAGCGCAGATCCTTAGCCTCAGAGCCACCACTCCGCCCCAATAATGTTTTCTTCTAGGGATGCACTTGACCCCAGCTACTTCATCCCTGTGCCTGCGCATACAAGCTGCCATCCTCACCTCACTGTTCTTACCTGTGTTCATTTTCCTTTACTCCATGAGATGACTCGAGACCAGGGTCCATCTGAGGCTCAGTTTTGGCCAGGTACACAGGCAATGGGGACACACAATCTAAGTGCTCTTTATATTCTTTGCGCTAATCCATCCACCCCCCCCCCCCCCCCCCCCCTGCTTTTATGACCTCCTTCTCCAGGTATCCCTTCATCAGGACCCAGGGCACTGCAGTAACCTTGGAGTAGAAACGCTTAACAAGGATGACTTACATTTTCCTTTATTAGAAAAGATTACCTGCTAAATCAACCATCTGCTCGAAGCTGTTCTAATAAAATCTTGATTTCACTTAACAGGAAAGGTAACTCTTTTAAAGAAACTTGTGGGCTGACTTGCACGCACCCATTACATTCGAACTCTAGGTTAGTCAGCGGGGTGACAAATCCCGTGCCAGTTTCTAGCCGCTGGAGTAAAATAAATGGATAGGAAAATGTGGTGAGATGACGGGTATGGCGCTAAACGTTGAGGTTACAGCTGAGTGCAAACATCATCTGGGATCTGTGTGTCTGTCTTACCACAGAGCAAAGAGTCGAGCACAAATACACCTGCGATAGGAGCTAAAGGAGATGCTCATCGGTCTTAACTGCGCTGCGATTTCTCACAAAGAGGAGGGGGCGGGGGCGGTGGGAGTTATTGGGGAGCGCGAGAGCAAGCGAGAGAGAGAGAGAGAGATGGGAGGGGCGGGGGGTTTGGAGGTGGGTGAGGGCCGTACTGTTATACGATGTTCAAATTTCGAACAGCGCCTGTGTGGTTAATTGCATTATTCACGTAATGATTATCAGAGGCGCAGGAGAAATCTGCTTTTACACTGGAGAAAGGAAGAGAAAATGCATCTGGCGCGACGCTAACTTCATTAAGAAATAAACCTAATGGACTACAGATGCCGGCCACCGTTGAAAGCCGCTACACTGGAATCTAAGCATCGCAGGATACAATATATGGTCATCAAAAATAGCCACATAAAACAACAGAACAAAGAAACAAACCTGATGAAACCTTTACGATATTCACTTTAAACCAAGCAAGAAACAGCGGGCTTTGGTTTTCACTGTCCAGTGTATGGAGATTGTTCGAGTTTGTTTTCCCTGTAAAGATTAATATAACTTGCAATTATTTTAAAAGATTGATCATTTAAATTCAAACTTGAAAACTGGAATTTCCAAAATGGGAAAGGAGCGTCAGAGGGTTGGTGACGATCTCTAGTTTGAAAATCTTATCATTTTTTTTAAGTATAAATGTATTTTTTTAATAAGGAGTTGCAGAGCCAACCACTTTAACCGACTCTTCCATGGGTCTCAAACGAGCTGCGTCCTTTGAGCTGGGGGATCTGAACGTCGGTTTTTTTTATTTTTGATCCAATTGTCTCCATATACCGTCTGCATATTCATCACGTAGCCCTGCAAAAAATGCATGGGTACTGACACTGAAAAAGGAGATCCTCGGCATGTGATATTTTTACTGTACTTTTCTTTTTCCCTGCGATTTGTCACAAACTGAGTAAATCAGCGCCGGGTGCTGCTGTCATTTGGGGGAATCACGTGTTTGGGGTTCACCGATGCACAGTGCCGGACGCTCCGAAAAAGAAGACCAAGACGGATGAGATCAGGAACAATTCAGATCTTTATTAAGGTAAGAAACGACATTTACTAAAGCCGGGCTATAGACCGCTGTGCCGTAGAGGTGAAGGCGCCTGTCGTCGGGAGAACGAAACGCGGATCATTGTGGAGCTGATGCGCCTGCTGAGATTGTGTCTTGTCTTTGTGCGACTCTTGTCCTTTTTCACCCTCCCCCTCGGAAAGAAAAAAAAAACAGCTTTTTTATGCACCATATTTCCTCATTCCCATTGGTCTTTAGTTAAAATGATTTTCACGCAACATTAACTTGATTATTTAATCTCAAGGCAGTCGGAAAAAGGCCAGTATTTCAATTGAACTATACGTCGTGTGTTTGTACGTATAAGTAAATACGCTTGTATTCCAACTTATTTTGGGCTTTTCCTGTTTGGAATCATATGTGCATCCATTTTTTAAATCATTAAATCTATCTATCTATCTATCTATCTATCTATCTATCTATCTATCTATCTATCTATCTATCTGTCTGTCTGTCTGTCTGTCTGTCTGTCTGTCTGTCTGTCTGTCTGTCTGTCTGTCAAGTTTTCTTATACATATATTTTTCCTTTTCTCTTTATATATTTCTTTACAGCACTTAACAGAGTTACGAAGTGTGCTGTTTGCCATATACAGTATACACACTGACGCCCACATACTGTATATGCTTTGTATTTCTAGAATTCAACACTGAAACATACATTCAAGTACACTTTACACATAATAAACCTTAATAAATCTTTCAATCTGTTTATACACACACATGCATTTCCATCTGTCCATCCATTTTCTAAAGAGCTCAATTACACATAAAAATAGTTCATATAACATAACATTCTCAATCTTGCCTAATCCAGTTTAAAGTCACAAAGCTGGAGCTTATCCTGGCAACATTAGATGTAAAGCAGGAGCCAGCCATGGACAGGACACCAGTGCATTGCAGAGCACACAGGGTCAATATGGAATTTTCAATTAATTTACCTGAAATTCTGTAAAATATTTAAAAATTTCATCATTTTATATTGTCTTGCATTAAGATGTTGTATAAGTGCAAAAAGGTATAGTGACCACGGCAAAATGCAACAACAAATCTGAATTAAGTAGCCTTATATCTGTTCATTTGGACTATAAAATAAATTTAATTAATTTCTTCAAGATATTGTTTCTATTATATTTTCTTTGAAAAAATGTGAGGGCCTTGAACACAATTATTTTCTTAAATTGCACTTTTAATAGACTGTGATCTAAATGACATCTTGGGGGTACTTACTGTACAGGACTGAAGTAAAGTGAAAGCTTCATGGACAGAAAACACAACAAAATACTGTATATGGCTTAACCTGAAGCAGTCACTTCCATAAACACTCTGACCTGATCTCTTTGCATTTTCCTGATTGATAAAGTGTTAATGTGCACTGTCTTGTGGCAAATCTATCTATCTATCTATCTATCTATCTATCTATCTATCTATCTATCTATCTATCTATCTATCTATCTATCTATCTATCTATCTATCTATCTATCTATCTATCTATCTATCTATCTATCTATCACATTTTTTCTTTACAGTATGTGTAAAGTGTTAAGAAGTGTTCCTTTTACAATACACACACATTAACTGACGCCCACACATAATTGCTGTGTATTTATATAATTCAACGTCTTATGCATATTGAGGAGTAATACATCTCTCCATTTATACACACGTACAAATATATCCACCTGTCCATCCATTTAAAGTATTCCATTTAAACTCAGTAGCACAAGCAACCCCAGATGAGAGGGCCAGTTTTATGCATATGCTTATATATAAATATATTTATACAGTATATAATTTGTTTGTCTATGTACTGTATACACAGTAGTATATATATATATATATATATATATAGTAGATATATACAGTATGTATATTTATATATATATATATAAAATGTATAGTGTATATTCATTCATGCACACAAAATATATGCACATATACTGTACGTAGACAGTGTGTGTCAGTATGCATTACATGATACTCATCTACAACCTTACTGACAGACAAAAAGTCAGAAGTTTGTTCCGCATTAAGCCTTCACCACATACACAGAAATACAAACACATACATACATATTTTTTAACCAATCTTGAACGTTACTGAAGTATTAATCAAGTCACACCTGAAAAGATTAGAGTAGAAAATGAGAGACTTGTAAATGTTAGAGTAGCAGATGCTTCTTTACTGGTGTGGTGGTTGGTCAATCAGGTATACTGTACATTAAGGTTGATGTTTACGGCAAACGCTTTTAACGAAGGCGACTTAGAACATTTGCGATACAGTTGGTGACATGTAGGTGCACAGGCAGGTGAAGTGACTTGCTCCTGGTCACAGAGTAGCACTTGACACACTAAACCTCACTGCCTGCCTAAACTGTGACATGGATTTGAAAAAGCAGGGTTGGAAAAAAGAAGTGTGGATGGGATGAATGACAAATGGATGGATGAGTGTTACTTCACTGATGATTGGGGAATTTGGACTTGGACTTCTGTGTTTTTCTTGCTGGTCTTCAGGTTCATGTTTATATGAGATGACTCAGAAAGATTATACTGGTTACCGTCATTTATAAAAGATATTTGGATATGTTAGTACAATATATCTTCTTATTTGAATGTATCTTGATCTCTCAGAGCTTAGCATCCTAAAAATGACAATATTTTAAAGAATACACTTCTTTTGGGCTTCTACTTCATGCTGCTGGTGATGAAGCCTAAATTGAAAGGTCCAACATGTTCCGATTCATATTTTGGCTTAGGCATGGGGATGACCTGAGAAATGGCAAATCTGTACTCAAATGCAATTTTTCAGATCAAAGTTTAAGACTTTACCGGGTTCACTAAATTTAAAAATGAATACCAAACTGAGCACATTTTCAGTATTTCTGTGTGATGAGACTCTTTCCTGATTTTCTTCTATTTTTATTAAAATAAATTCAATGTTTTTTGTGTACTGCATTGTGCTGGTTGTGAGTGATAAAGTGAAAAGTTCAGCATGAGTCAGCTGGAGGTCAACTGTGACCGGAAGTGGATGGACTTGAACCTCGACTTAATTGTGTCAGCAGATCATTTTTATGATGTTCCATGAGGAATACTCAATGTACAGTATATTAATATATTCCAGGTATTATTACATATGTCAAGGGAAAGAAAAAGACAGAAATGCATTAAATTAGAGTCACTATAGCCTCAGATATTGCTGTTAATATCAGTGGCTTTCGAATGCTAAATCTTAACATTATTCATGATGCTTTAGAAAATACCTACAGTTGTAGTTATAACCGTGTCTTTTCCACATTTAGAGCTTGTTATGTTAAAAAAAACAGCAAGTGCACTGAGGCGAGAAAGATGTGCTTTTACAGTTTGTTAAATAAGGCTCATAATATTTAATGTGTGTAGCTATTAGGATTATTATAGGATTCTTTGAGTAAAATGAGGCTTTTAGACGAATACACTGGAAAAGTTAACATTAGTTTTGATAGTGTGTATTTAAACAGGAGTTAAGCAGGCAGCTGCCCTTTTGGAGAGAAGGCAACAAATAACTGACTCATAGGATGGAATGTTCTTCAAGAGAAAGAGGGTGGTGGGATGCACACAAATAAATTGAGAAATACTTGGACGTATGCAAATTCTAAAGCAAAAACTAAAAAAATGTTATTACTACTAAACTGCATTCTTTTAACCTTGGAAAAACCAACCAGTGTGTATATGCTTGTAAGAGGATGTGAAACAGGAGCTTGGGAACCTTGTAGTCAACATGCTATTATATTTAACTTAACGTAACTTCACTGACAAGTAAAAGGACCACCGTTAATAATGAGTTGTCCAACTTTAGCAGATATAATTCTTGTATGGTCAGCTACCTAGGCATTCTGTAAAGGAAAGGATCATTGTCAGAGATATTACAAGAGGAGAATACTGATGGACATTTCATTTACTTTTCTGATTTGATTATTTCAAAATACCCATTTAAGTCGATTCTTTTCATTCATTTCATTTGTTTGATTGGTTGATGTTTGATTCATTTAGTTTGGAAGGGGTCTTCTCTGATCACATGACAAATATATAATTTAATAAATCATACTATTCAGTGACATATACGTATATATTTATGAATATGAATATATATGTTCATGAAAATGTTAGTTACATGTTTAACATGATGACACTTCATATAATATCACCCTGTTTTAGTACACAAAGAATGGTAGCACATTGGGTAATGATTCAGTTCAAAAATCAAGTGAACGAGAATTATGAGACTTATTCGCTAGTCAAATGAATGAGAATCACTTGACTCTTTCACAGATAACGATTCGTTTATGAATAAAATGAATGAGAATTCTATGATTCATTTGTGAGTATTGATTAAATCACAAGTCAAATGAACAAGAATCTTGTAACATGTAATGATTCAGTTAGAACTCAAAAGAATCAGTGAGTGATACATGCTCTGTGACCTGTTAAACATGTGCGGTAAAGTAAAGTTGAAAGCAAAAATTGTTCGAAATTTGAATAATATTTTTATAACTTTAAGATTTGTGTGACTAATTTGTTGAATGTACAAAGGAACATAAACATATCTTATATATAAACTTCTACGCGTGGAAGTGTGTGTGTCTGTCTGTCCGACTCAGAAGTGAGAGGTGGAGTCGGGGTAAGGGCTCTGCCTTCGAAGAAATAGAAAACTCACTTAGCCACTAATAACACAAGCGAGGCCAGCACGTTGGCAAAACGAAACCTCAGAAGAAAGAGTCACTCACTTAGCTGCTAATGTACAAGCAATGTGAGCACGTTGGCAAAACAAAACCTCCTAGGAGAGAGACGCTCAGAGTAATTCCTTCCAATTACCTGACATCTCCACATTTCAATTTTTTTTCTGATGATTTCAATAGTTTCTAGGACCACAGGCTTTTTACAGCACAGGCTTACACAGCTAGTTAGTTTAATATTATGTTTATACACTTACCAGCCACTTTATTAAGTTCACCCTTCTAGTACCGGGTTCTACCCATTTTTGCCTTAAGAACTGCCGTAATTCTTTGGGGCATAGATTCAACAAAATGCTGGAAACATTCCACAGGGATTGTGGTCCATATTGATATGATAGCATCATGCAGTTGCTGCAGATTTTTGCGGCTGCCCATTTTTGATGCAAATCTCCCGTTCCACCGCATCTCAAAGGTGCTCTACTGGATTAGGATCTCTTGAATGTGGAAGCCATTTGAGTCCAATGAATTTATTCTCATGTTCAAGAAACCAGTTTGATGTGATTTGACCTTTGTGACATGGTACGTTATCCAGTAGTCATCGGAAGATGGGTAAATTGCAGTGATAAGGAGATCGACAATACTCAGGTAGACTGTGGCATTTAAACAATGCTTAGTTGGTGCTAGAGGGACAAGGTGTGCCAAGGAAATATCCCCCACACCATTACACTAACACCACCAATACCGGTGATACAAGGCATGATGAATCCATGGTTTCATGTTGTTAATGCTAAATTTTTACACTTCATCTGAATGTCGCAGCAGAATTGAGACAGCAGACCTGAAAACATTTTTCCAATCTTCTATTGTCCAATTTTGGTGAGACCTTGCAAATTGTAGCCTCAGTTGCCTGTTCTTAGCTGACAGGAGTAGTACCCGGTATGGTCTCCTGCTGCTGTGGCCCATCTGCTTCAAGGTTTGACATGTTGTGTGTTCAGAGATGCTCTTCTGCATATCTCATTTGTAATGAGTGGTTATTTGACTTACAGTTGCCTTTATATCAGCTCGAACCTGTCTGGCCATTCTCCTCTGACCTCTGGCATCAACGAGGCATTTTCACTCAGAGATCTGCGGCTCACTGGATATTTTCCCAATACTCTGTCAACCCTAGAGATGGTTATGGGTGAAAATCCCAGTAGATCAGCAGTTTCCGAAATACTCAGACCAGCCCGTTTGGCATCAACAGGCATTCCACGTTCAAAGTCACTTCAATCACCTTTCTTCTTCCTTCTGATTCTAGGTTTGAACTTCAGCAGGTCGGCCTGACAATGTCTACATACCTAAATGCACTGTGTTGCTGCCGTGTGATTGGCTGATTCAATATTTACGTTTACAAGCAGTTGAACAGGTGTACCTAATAAAGTAACCAGTGAGTGCATATTCTGTTTAAAAGAATTCTAATAACACATTGTGCAAAACAAACCTTGAACACTTTCTAAGATGTTGGTGAATGTGTTGTTACTGTATTTTTAAATTTTTATGTACTTCTAAAATTTTTATTTTTATACTGTATTGAGGATTTGTTCTGTTCTGTGTATTTTATTGTATTGACACCCTTCTTTTGACACCCACTGCACACCCAACCTACCTGGAAAGGGGTCTCTCCTTGAACTGCCTTTCCCAAGGTTTCTTCCATTTTTCCCTACAAGGTTTTTTTTGGGAGTTTTTCCTTGTCTTCTTAGAGAGTCAAGGCTGGGGGGCTGTCAAGAGGCAGGGCCTGTTAAAGCCCATTGTGGCACTTCTTGTGTGATTTTGGGCTATACAAAAATAAATTGTATTGTATTGTATTGTATTGTATTATACTTGTATGATGAGAAAGAGAATGATCAATGATAGACTTCTTGATTGCTGAGGATGATTTAGTTGTAACTAGAAAGAATCAGGAATCAGAAGGATGGTACCTTCATGTGCACTACAAACATTAAATTAAAGAGGCTCATAGCGTCATGCATGTGCTTTAGGACTCCCGTTGAGCTCTACTGAACCGATTTGTTCGTGCTCATGGTTCAATACCCATAATTCAATGAAAACAGTCGTTTATAAAGAATGGCCCATCACGAGTGGAGAAGAGAAAACACGTATCACATGTGGCCTAAAAAGTCAGACTGTAGTAACTCAAAGTCAGTTGACCATATGAACTGAAGCTTGCTGTGTGACTCTGATTTGAATCATCCAGGTCGAGTGTTTTCCTCCATTATATTATCTAACATTTGGATATAAGCCTGGTTTCTCTGCAAATAAAAATACATCCATCCATCCATTGTCCAACCCGCTGAATCCGAACACAGGGTGACGGGGGTGTGCTGGAGCCAATCCCAGCCAACACAGGGCATGAACGAATCCCAGGCAGGGTGCCAACCCACTGCAGGACACACACAAACACACCCACACACCAAGCACACACTAGAGCCAATTTAGAATCGCCAATCCACCTAACCTGCATGTCTTTGGACTGTGGGAGGAAACCAGAGCACCCGGAGGAAACCCACGCAGACACGGGGAGAACATGCAAACTCCACGCAGGGAGGACCTGGGAAGCGAACCCAGGTCTCCTAACTGTGAGGCAGCAGCACTACCTATTGCGCCACCATGCCGCCCACAATAAAAATACATTTAGATTGAAATAAAGTTTGGATATTATCTCACTGTGGTCCTGCGGGATCAGGGTCCTGGTCCCTGTTCGAGTGTTTAGTGCCTGCCTTTCAAGTGTAGACAGTCCCAGATGGCATATCTGCTCAAAATCTTTCCAATGGTAGTGAACAGGGAGCAGGGTGAATTCTGGGATCTCAGCAGGAGCAGATCTCCTGGCCTTTGCTAAGTTATTCAGAGGTTTGGCCCTTACAGTGGGTGCAACTGAGAGCAAGGTGAGTGATTCAGAGGTTTAGTGCTGAATCCTTTAGATAGATAGATACTTCATTAATCCCAAGGGGAAATTCACATACTCCAGCAGCAGCATACTGATAAAAAAACAATATTAAATTACAGAGTGATAAAAATGCAGGTAAAACATTGTTATAATGTTTTACATTGTATAATGTTAACGTTTACACACCCTCAACTGGGTGGAATTGAAGAGTCGCATAGTGTGTGTGTTTCACTACAGAGGTAGTCAGCCTTTATTAAGGATTCCAGAGGTAAGCATTACAGGGTGTACATATGGAACAAGACTAATAACTTAGCCATTTCCAAGATTAACCTGCCCACCAAATAAAAAAAAGAACCTTTGAAGGCTAAAGCTGCCCTATCTGGACACTGTCACAATAAAATAGCAAGTTTACATTTTGTTTAAAGTTTCTGGAGATTGAATAATTTGTTAGTTTTTCGTATAACATAACCTGCTTAATCTGATGAAAGGTCACAGAGCTGGAGCTTAGCTTGATGGCATTCGGATCAAGGCTGGAGCCAGCCATGTGCAGTGTATCACAGAGCCCACTCACACACTCAAGCACACACACAGGAACAATATGGAATCACTGATTAACTTAAATGATATTTGGGAAAATATTCCAATTTTATCATTTTATATCATTTTGCACTGCCATCTTGCATAATATTGTTAATGTTCAGTTAAGAGTGACCACAATAGAATGTAACCAGAAATCCTGAATTAGCAGCTTTACTTCAGGTCAGTTACCAATTTCTTTAGACACTTAATCATACTTTAATTAATTTCATCAAAAAAATATTTCTGTTATATTTTCTTTCAAAACATGTTCAGGCTATTACCACGTTTATTTTCCTTAATCACTCACTTAACAGGCTGGGCAGCATGATGGCGTAGTGATAACACTGCAGCCTCGCAACAAGGAGACCAGCATTTCCATCTCAGATCCTCTTCGCATGGAATTTGCATGTTCTCCCTGTGTTCATGGGTTTCCTCCAGGTGCTACTGTGTCATCCAACAGTTCAAAAGATATGCAGGTTAGGTGGTTGACAATGCCAGATTGTCTCCTGATGTGTGTGTCACCCTATCCAGAGATTGTTCTTGCCTTGTACTCAGTGCTTGTAAGGTTAGACTCAAACTTCCCTGAGACCCTGCTCTAGATAACTGGATTTAGAAAATGGATGGATGTGTGGATAGACATTAATATAATTGGTATGCTGGGGTATTTACTTTACAGAACGCCTTTAAGAGAAGTGAATGATCCAACGAAAGAGAAGGCAACGGTTTAGGCACCACAGCCCGAAGCAGTTCACTTCTACAAAGACTCCTCTCATCTTTTTGCATTCTCCCTATTATGCCCATCAGTCTCCACATCAACTCGGCTGCAGTTCTTTATACACAAAAAAGTGGGATGAGGCAGCCTGCTCATCCTGGTGGAGAACCCAACAAAGCCACATTTAAGTGGTATTCCTATGTGTAATTCATTCATACATTTATTTTTCTTAAGCAATATTGAGGATTTCTAAAAGCATCAAACCATCTTTTATTAATATGTCTCGATTTATTCAAAATCCTATATGTATTCAATTCTAGATTCTCATGTTATGGAAGTTCACTGACTAAAAAAAGGAAAACAGTGGTGTTGGTAGGGCAATGCTTTATGATTCCTTAAAGTGTGGTATGAGGACTGCTATAGCTGGATTATTATATAATGGGATGTAACGGATTTAGTGTTTGGATATTTGATATGTAGGAGGCTTTCCTTCCACTTGCAGGCTTGGTGGTAATTCTAAAGTGACACAGTATAAGTGACAAGCGGATGTATGTGTGCCCTTCAATGAACTGACGTCCCATTTAAGCTCGCAGGACAATAATAATAAATAAAAAATAATAATAACGATTATTATTATTATTAATTTTTATTTATTTGTTTATTTATTTTGCTCTTTCCTAACTTGCTCAAGCTCTTCATATAGATAGTGGGCAGCCACTTGAACCACCACTATACAGTTTAAGCAAAAGAAGATTAAGAGGTGACATAATTGAAGTGTTTAAAATTATGAAGGGAATTAGTCCAGTGGATCGAGACTGTTATTTTAAAATGAGTTCATCAAGAACACGTGGACACAGTTGGAAACTTGTTAAGGGTAAATTTCGCACAAACATTAGGAAGTTTTTCTTTACACAAAGAATGACAGACACTTGGAATAAGCTACCAAGTAGTGTGGTAGACAGTAAGACATTGGGGACTTTCAAAACTCGACTTGATGTTTTTTTGGAAGAAATAAGTGGATAGGACTGGCGAGCTTTGTTGGGCTGAATGGCCTGTTCTCGTCTAGAGTGTTCTGATGATTCTAATCACCATTGTGCACATTCCACCTGGATGATTACTGCACTAGTCGGCTCACCACACATTACTGTACCTGCAGTTATTAGGTGGTGAAGTTGTGAAAGGGGATGATTAGAATAAACAGGCCATGGTGGGCCATTTAACCAGGACATTGAGAAACACCCGGCTCTTTACGAAAGATGTCCAGGGATTTTTTTAAGGCCACAGAGAGTCACACCCCCACTTTTTTACATGTCATCCAAAGGATGGCACCCATTTTTACAGCACAGTGCACATACTGTACTTCCACAAAGAGAGCGCAGTGTAAGTATCACCCCACCAATTCCCTTTCCAGCAGCAATCCAAGATTTTCCTTGATGGACTCCCATCCATGTACTGGCCAGGCCCAAAGATACTTATCTTCAGGTTTTGGTTCCTTGCAACATTGAACTGAATTGGGCAGGCTAGAAAATGTGAATGAGTGTTGCAAATGGTGAGATGTAAATGGTACATTGTTGTACTGTGAACCACTAGGGTGCCAGTTCAGTCCCCACAACTATGTGACTTTGAGCAAGACACCACACATGTGGGCAGCAATAATACGTGAAAGATTATACATTGTGACCTGGAGCTGCTGCCTCAAAGTCTTGTAGGCCTGGCCTTTGCAGTGACTGTGTTGAGTGTGTATGTTCGTGTGTTTTTTTTTTTTTTTATCAGATGCAGGTTAGGCTAATTTAGTTTTTACCTATTCTATGCAAAGCCATGGGTGGTTATCGGGGCAAATCCCATCTCATGCATACAATGACCTACTTTTGTATCCTATGCCAGACTCTTGTTGCTCTTTGTGTCTGCATTAGTTTTTCTCCCATATCTTTGAAGATGGCCAGCTTAGTTTAACTGGCAGGCCTGAAATATCTTTGAGTGGATGTGTGTGTGAGTGGGCACTGCAGACCTGCTTCCTGCCCTGTGCCCAGTGCCTCCAGGATAGACTGCAGCCTCCCAGGACATTGAATTGGATTAAACTGGCTTGAAATGTTATGTTATGCATTTTGATCAAAGTTTTAGGCATTGATGCACTGTATTGCAATCATTTTTGGTATACTGTATGTTTGTATGTGGCCTCTTCCATTTCATGCAGCTCACTTATTTAATTTTTTTAGCATTCAGTTTGTATACTGTATGTATGAGTAGGTATATAACATATGTATAATATATATTCATTCCTGCTCACAAAATATGCATAGATAGTGTGTGCTGTAATGTATTAAAGAACGTCCAGCTACAAGTCTCCTGACAGACAGAAAGTTAGATGAGCTTGTTTGGCATTAAGCCTTCGTCACGCACATACACACACACACACACACACACACACACACACACACACACACACACACATATTATTGAACAAAACTTGAATGTTATTAAAGTACTTAATCAACACATGGAAAAAGTACAAAATAAGAATGGTAACTGATGAGTCTTAACTAGTCTGAGATTTGTCATTTTGGTGTACATCAAGCACTGCATGGAATGGAAAGAAAACAGATGAGAAAATGGACTTGTGGAATGGGATGAAAGGCAAGCAGATGGAATGAAAGACAAATGAATGGATGAATAACAAATGGATGGAATGAAATAAAAATGAACGGATGAATAACAAATGGATGGAATGAAAGACAAATGAATGGATGAATGGCAAGTGGTTTGGATGAATACAAATGAAAGGGATTAAAGACAAATGAATGGATGAATGACAAGTGGATGGGATGAAAGACAAATGAATGGATGAATGACAAGTGGTTGAATGAATGACAAATGAATAGATGAATGACAAGTGGATGAATAAATGATAAATGAATAGATGAATGACAAATGAATGGGATGAAATACAAATAAATGGATGAATAGCAAGTGGATGGGATGAATGACAAGTGGAAGAATAAATGACAAATGAATGGATGAGGGCGGCACGGTGGCACAGTGGGAAACGCTGCTGCCTCGCAGTTAGGAGACCTGGGTTCGCTTCCCGGGTCCACCCCTGCGTGGAGTTTGCATGTTCTCCCCGTGTCTGTGTGGGTTTCCTCCGGGTGCTCTGGTTTCCTCCCACAGTCCAAAGACATGCAGGTTAGGTGGATTGGCGATTCTAAATTGTCGCTGGTGTGTGCTTGGTGTGTGTGTGTGTGTGTGTGCCCTGCGGTGGGCTGGTGCCCTGCCCAGGGTTTGTTTCCTGCCTTGCGCCCTGTGTTGGCTGGGATTGGCTCCAGCAGACCCCTGTGACCCTGTAGTTAGGATATAGTGGGTTGGAGAATGGATGGATGGATGAATGAATGAATTACAAATGGATAGATGAATGACAAATGAATGGATGAATGACATGTAGATGGACAAATGCTGTCAAGTTGATGACTGGGAAATTTGGAATTGAATATCTGTGGGGGTTTTTTGGGTGGTCTTCAGCTTCACGTTTATATGAGATGGCTCTAATCCAACACTGACCAGTTGAATGAAGTTCCAGAAAGGCTGGTTGGGATCTTCAAGGTCTGCTTGAGTTTGAATGTGTAAAGTTAGTTAAAGCCCATCTCTTCTTGTTTACCACCGGGAGTGCGGGGCTATGGAGGTGTGATTATACTGATTAATCACCAATTATAAGTGATATTTAGAAATGTTGGTACACATGGCTATTTGAATGTGTCTGGATATTGTAAAATCTTTTCCTCATGCTGTCAAATCTTAGCATACTTGAAGGACAGTATTTGTATGGAGTTCACTTTCTTCTACTTCAAGTTGCTGGAGATCATACCAAAGTTCAACATGTTCAGATTTATATTTTACCTTGAGTGTATACACGGTCCTCAGTCTGTACTCAAATAGCTGCCAATGTTAATTCTTTACTGGATTTCCTAATTTTCTAGTAAAATACCAACAGCACACTTTCGGGATTTTTGTGTGACAAGCCTGTAGCCCGATTTCCTTCTCTTTTTGTTAAAATAAACTCTGTATTTTTTGCATACTGTATTGTGCTGGCTGTGAGTCATGAAATGAAAACTTCAGGATGAGTCAGCTGGAGGACAACTGTGGCCAGAAGTGGACGGGCTTGAACTTCATCTTAATTGTGCCAGAAGATTGTTTCTTTTTTATGATGCTCTGTGGAGAATTCTCAATGTACAGTAAATTAATATTATTTTTGGTATTTTCCTCTCCTGTTACTATGCATGTCCAGGCAATGAAGAGAACAGAAAAGCGTTAAATTAGCTTCATTCTCCTTCCAATTATAGCTATTAAAATGAGTGGCCTTCAAAGGTTAAATCTTGCATTATTAATGATGCTTTAGAAAGTAGGAAAAGATGTAGTAAGAACTGTTCCTTTTCCACTTTTAGATGTGCCAGAGGTGAGGATAAGGGTCGTATTTATTACTCCTTGCCATGTTGCTCTGGGTAAACATCTCCTCAGTCTGTATATTCACTCGCTTTGGAACATTCACATTTTCTCATCATTTCAACTTCTTAGTTTAAGATGGCATGGAGGACTGGTGCTGCGATTTAAAGAGAGACAGAAGCTGCTTCAAAAGTGTTTTAGAGGCAGGTTTCATAAAATGAATCACACAGTTCAAGAAAATGGAAACATCATCAGTAAGCAAAAGGCCAGAGCAAAGATCAGGTAAAAATGGAGCACATGAGGACACAGTCGGGATCAGGCAGCAGGTCATGGCACAAGCTGGGGAAAAACACAGTAAAAGGTGCAGGGAATTAGGGTTCAAGTCAGTTGGTTTCTTCCAGAGAATCAATGCAGAATGGAGGAAGGGATTGCAACCATATTGCATGTGCTAGATGAGCAATGGACCTGACTGTACTTAATAACTGTGGCCCCACACTCCATCCTAGTGACAGTAGCAGCAAACATTGTACAGTGAAGCTAGCAGGTGGTCCCTATGCACATTTTGTTTAGTTTTGTTAGTGTGCTCTGGAGAAGATGTACCGTATTCAGCATATCAAATGGTGTATGATCCTAAAATTGGAGGAGCAGTAGACACTCAGGAGGCTGTAAAAAAATTTCAGAAAAACTTGGACAAGCTTCAAATTTGGGAGAACACTTGGAAAATGCAGTTTAATATAGAAAAGTGCAAAGAGCTACATGTGTGCAAGAGGAACGTCAATTATAAATACAAGATGGGAGACACTGTCCTAAAGAACACAACCTCTGAAAACGAATTAAGAATTTACGTTCACACAGTATTTTTATCATCTAACCAATGTGCAGATGTAATTTAAAGGCAAATGAGATTGGTAACTTGGCTGGGATAAGTATGTGTCACACACGTGCACATGGGAGGAAGCTAAAGGGCGTGAATAATGGTAGTTCCATGCTAGGCCAGTGGGTGGCGAGGTGCACTGACTTTCTCTCTCAATCCTCTGTAGACCATCCAAGGTAAATCCCGCATGGTTCCAGTGCCAATGATGATGTCACTTCCGTTTTGTTTTTTTCTGGCCCCAAATGATGACGTCATTTCCGGTTCCGGCGGCAACGATGACGTCACTTCCTGCTCCGGAGCCAAAGATGATGCCACTTCCTGTCCTGATGATGTTACTTCTGGACTCGGCCTTTAAAGCCGGCATCTTTACACCTCTCGAACAGTTCTGTTTTGGACTTGAACCTGAACATAACTCATCTTAAACAAACCCATTTTGCAGCCAGGGCATAATATACAGGTGGCTGCCCGAAACGTTTTTGATGTCTCCTGTCTATTCTTGTGACGTATACTAAAAGATGGGGCACTAAAACAAAACAATAAAGGAGGATCTTGTGGCTTGAGATTCAAATGCTCTGTTATTCTCCTTCACCAATCAATGTCTGACCCACAGCTCCCTGGTTGCCTGGTTATTATAGTGCTGGAAGGGGCGGAGTCTTCTCCATAGGGTGGACCTACACGTCTTCCTTTGGTGTCTCCTCAATGCTCCTGGTGAAGGAGATGATGTTGTTAGTGTCAGCACCCCTCTCGTCCCAGGGCAGAACTGTTTACCTTACCCGAACAAGGAAGGTGGGCCCAGGTACACATATGTGTCAGATGTTAGGTCATATAATAAAAACAATTGAATATAAATCAAGGGATATTATTCTCGGACTGCATAATGAGACCACATCTGGTGTATTGTCTGCAATTCTGGTCATTACACTACAAGAAAGGCACAACAGCACTTGAAGCTGTGCAGAGGAGAATTAAGGGCATGCTGTCCCATGACAGTCGCAGAGAGTTAAACCAGAGGAGACTGTGTGGGGACCTCACCCAGGTACTTCAGATCCTCAAAGACATTGATAAAGTAGACCCAGCAGAGCTGTTTGAACTAAGTGGCAACTCACATCTTCGAGGACACCAGTGGACTCCTCTCTTCTAGCATCTGAGATGGCTGACAATAGGTTTGCGTGAACTGGAGTTTCTGAATGATTTACAGTACAGTTAAAGAATTCTCAGTGATCTATTTACGACCATGAGTTTGCTTAATGTTTTATTTTTATGTTTTAGCGTCTGATTCTTGGTTCTCCTGCTTTTGAATTTCACGTTTCAATTACACTTCATCTCTTGATCCATTTTGTCGGTCCTTTTTGTAGGAGGTAAGTTTAGGATTTAAAAGCAGGTGGGCTTACATACAGTGTGAACTTCTTTCTTTTCCAGGCATTCAAAGTACAGATATTTTTTTCCACTCTTAGGAAGAACAGTAAGTAATAAGGGTAAAACGTATGCTTATATGAATTTGAACTTATTCTTGCTATTATTTTCTGTTGTTCAGATTATCACTTATTAGTATTGTTTTGGAATTTCCATGCTTACTTATTTTTTTAGATCATTCTGCACCTATTCTGACAGTTTTTGCCATCTGTGTTTCCAGTTGTTTCTGTAGCTACATTGTGTTCTTGCTGCTATGCAGGTCGCAGTCAAGTGCCTGCAACATGACACGTCACAAACCAATTATTTAAGATGGACGTACAAAGCAAGGAGGCTGCTGGATAAACTTTAAATTCAGTGTTCAAAAGAGCTGTTTTTTATTTATTTTGCACCCCACGTTTTGGTGCCCCATCCAGAGCTTGTTCCTGCCTTGCGCCCTATGCCACCTGGGGTAGGCTCCAGCACCACCCTGTTTGAGACTAAGCAAGTTGGACAATGAGTGACCTGTCTGACCCCAAATTTTCAAATAGCTTTTTGATTCATATTATTGGGATCTTTCTGACGTTTTATTGGTTTCTTCATCACGTGTTTTGCCTGCCCTTTGGTTTCCGTTTTCAAGTCCTGATCTTTCCCTTTTCCAAGTACAGCTTGACTGTCAATATTTTCTTATCACATACTGTGCATTTAGAAAGTATTCAGACCCCTTCATGTTGAAAGGATATCAACACAAAATAATCCATAATGACAAAGTGAAGACATGTTTTCAGAAAGGTCTGCAAATGTATTAAAAAATTAAAAAATTGAAATCTCTCTTTTATGTGAGTAGTCAGACACTTTGATGTGCCACTCATTTTTTGTTAGGGGCATCCATGTTTGCTTTAATTCTCCTTGACAGGTGTCTAGGACTTGATTGGGGTCCATCTGTAAAAAAGCAAACTGGACATCATTTAGAAAGGCAGACATACCTGTGTATAGAAGGACCACAAGTCATATGTAAGGACAATAAGAATGCGTGAAGTCCAAAGAACTCTCTGTAGACCTCCGTGATCAAATTCTGGTGAGGCATAGACCAGGGCAAGGGGATACAACAATTTGTAAAGCTTTGAGTGTCCCCTTGAGCAGAATGGCTTCAATAATTGTAAAATGGAAGAAGTTTGGAACCACTACCAGGACTCTTTTTAGAGTTGGCTATCTGGCCAAACTGAGTAACCAGGCAAGAAATGCCTTTGTCAGGGTGGAGACCAAGAATCCAATGGTTACTCTTACAGAGCTTCAGAAGTCCTCTGAGATGGTGGAACCAGCTGAAAGGATGACCATCTCAGCAGTACTCCATCAATCAGGTGTTTATAGTAGAGTGGCTGAACAGAAGCCACTTTGAGTTAAAGGCATGTGACAGTTTAAAGGAACCTGGGACCATGAAGAAGAAGATGTTCCGTGGCAAGAACACGTCAGAATTTAGGGATGGATGAATGCAGTCAAATACAGAGGGGTCCTTCAAGAAAATCTGCTCCAAAGTTCATGTGACCTCAGACTAGGGTGACAGCTCACCTTCAGCATGACAATGACCCGCAGCGTACAACCAAGGCAACACTCGAGTTGCTTTGGGTCAAGAGTCTGAGTGTCCTTGAGTGGCCCAGTCAATTTCCTGACTTAAAAAAACCCCATAGAACATCTGTAGGAAGACCTTAAGATGGCAGTTTACAGACACTTAACATCCAATCGAATGGAGCTTCAGAGCATCTGCCAGGAATAGTGAGATTAACTGGCCAAATCCAGGTGTGCAAAGCGTGTAGGGACTTACCTAAGAAGACACAAAGCTGTAACTGCTGCAAAAGAGCTTTTACAAATTACTGAATTCAGGGTTCTGAATACTTGAGAGGTTTCAGTTTTACATTTTGAATAAATCTGCAAGCCTTTCTGAAAACATATGTTCACTTTGTCATTATGGGTTATTACATTTAGATTGGTGGAAATTGTATCCAATTAAAACTAAATCTACAACACAGCAAAGCATGGAGAAACTAAAGGGGTCAGAATACTTTCTGAAACTTTTATATAGCCATCCATCATCTAACTCACATTTCCAGTTTAGGGTCACAGGGTACTGGTTCCTTTTCCTGGCAGCTATGGGTGCAAGACAATTACCAGCGCAGGATATAGAGCCTGTATTTATTTTCAGTTGCTTTTATCCTTATACACTGACATAGTATGCATAGATACTGGAATAGACAGAGGAATTATTCAATCACTAAACCACCGTCCACTCACCTATCCCATAAGCCTAAACCACAAGGCCCCTAACTGTATACAAGCAGATGTGTTAAAGAGGAAGTGTGCTAGTTAGAGTCGTTGCTAAGCAACATATGACGCTCAAAACAGAAGAGCCACAGGCGGGCACGATGGTCCTGAGTTAATCTGTCACTCACAACTGCATCTTTGTCAGGAATGAACCACTTTCTTGACAAAAATAAATGATCAGCCAAAATTTGAAGAGAAGCAATAAAGTATGATGGTGTAAAGTGTCAGAGAAATAGAGACATGCCATAACATAACTCTGTCAGGAGCAACTCGCAAGAACAGGACTCTTTTGAATTTTGTGATTGGTAAGGAAGAAGACTAATTCAGTGAGGAGTTCACGGGCAGACATGAATTAACTAGTGACTGACTGAGCATTGGGCTACAGCCCTCCAAGCCCGGGAGGCACCCATTCCTGCTCTAAATGCTCAAGTAACCTGACCACTGAACAGGAGAAAGGGAAGGAAATTTCAGTGACCTCTCTGTGCTCCTGCTTTTTCTTTTCATTAAATTCTGCCGTCGTGTGCCTGGTACTGATTAATGTGTTATTTTACTCTTCATTAGTAGATGCCGGTTGAAGAGCTGACAGTGATGTAGTGCTCCAAATTAACACAGAGCATCACTGCCCACTCTCAAATTATTGGCTTTCTGTTCAGGTTATCCCCTGTGAAACACCCTAATGTCTTGTGCAAGCTACTCAGCATCTCCACGAATATTTCCTGTGGGAGATTTCTGCTTCTGCTGCTTAAAACAGAATGTTGCTGTGGCGTCACAGGTCTGGAGTTCAGGATTCAAATCCTCATTAATTGTACCTTCTGCTTATGGTTATGTTGATTTTTATTCCAGGTCTCCCAGTCATCTTCCCACATTGAAGGCTCTCTTATTTAATAAAAAATTGAAATTGGCTTTGCTATCAAAGAAGTATAACTCGGTTGTATTTTGTTTGGAACTCTTCAATTGTAATGATCAATTTTGTAACCTTGTCCTGTTGCACTTTGTCCTAAACAGCACCCCAGACTGATGTTTATTCGATTATGTTGACATCTTTTGCTACTGTGGATAAAAGTGCCCGCATGGGAATACACGTAAATATACACTCACCGATCAAACTCTTAGGACCACTGTACTAATGCTGGGCAGGGTCTCCTTTTGCCTCAATTCTTCGTGTTCATGGATTCCTCAAGATGTTGGAAACGTTCCTCTAAGATTCTGATCCATGTTGACATGATTGCATCGCACAATTTCTGCAGATTTACTGTATCAGCTGCACATTCATGCTATGAATCTTCCGTTCTACCACATCCCAAAGGTGTTCTACTGGATTCAGATCTTTTGACTGGGAAGGCCATTGATAAACTCATTGTCATCTTCATGAAACCAGTCTGAGACGACTTTTGCTTTGTGACCTGGTGCATTAACATGAGCATGTGGGCATGAAAGGATGCACATGGTTAGCACCAATACTCAGATAAGTCGTGGCATTCAAGTAATGATTGATTGGTATTAACAGGCCCAAAAGTGTACCAAGAAAACATTCCCTACACCACCACACAGGCAGGATGTGTGCATGGAATTCATGCTGTTGGTGCCAAATTCTGACCCTGCCATCTGTGTGCCTCAGCAGAAATCGAGATTCACAGACCAGGCAACATTTTTCAAGTCTTCAGCTGTCCAGTTTTGGTAAGTCTGTGCCCAGTGCAGTCTCAATTTTATGTTCTTGGCTGACAGGAGTAGAACATGATGTGGTCTTGTGCTGTGGTAGGCCATCCGTGTCAAGTTTCAGAGCATTGTGCATTCTGAGATGCTGCTTTGCTCACCGCAGTTATAAAGAGTGGTATTATTACTGTAGCCTTTCTGTCAGCTCAAACCAGTCTGGCCATTCTCCTCTGTCCTCACTCATCAACAAGGCTTTTCTGTTCACAGACCTGCCACTCACAGGAGGTTTCGTGTTTTTCACTCCATTCTGAGTAAACTCTACAGGCTGTTGTGCATCTGGCACCAACAATCACGCCGCAGTCAGAATCACTGAGATCACGTTTTTCCCCATTCTGGTATTTGATGTGAACATTGACTGAAGCCTTTGACCTGTATCTGCAGGATTGCAGGCACTGCTGCTATATGATTGGCTGATTCGATAATTGCATGGATAAGCAGGTGTGCACGTGTCCCTAATAATGGCTCAGTGAGTATTAATGTTATTGTGCATCCCAGAAGCAGGCATGTTGATAAAAAAGTATGAGTGAGCTCAAGCATGTACATGAGTGTGTCCAATGTTGCAATGATTCCTACTTTATGCTGAATACTGCTGGAATAGGCTTCAGCCCCCATGATGCTGGTCTGGATAAAGTGGTTCTGATAAAAGATAAATTAATGCATATTCTTTATAAATTGGAATATACAGTACATGTACTCAGGTGATTTGTAATCAGTAATGTTGTTGGAGATCAAGGTCATTACTCACATTATTAATGAAAAGACTACATATAGCAAGTTAAAACTTTGCAAAGCTTTTCTGTGCCATTTGTAATCATTATGAGTTATTTTGCCTGCATGGGGATGCTGAGTTAAAAGAGTGGCACAGGGCAGGAAAAAGGTCAGTTAATGTCTAGAAAGACAAAGAGAGATAGTATACATGATAATACATAGATCACCTCTACAATGACCACTGCCATTAGGTGGTGTTAGGACCACCTCAAAAGAGTTACCCACAGGAGCACCTCAGAAAGAAGAGAGAGACCGTGACACCCTGCAAGAAGGCATCATGGTGCTTGAGGGTAGCAGAAAAGCACAACCAGACATTGGTGGTTTCTTGCTTATGGGGGAGAGCAGGGAACTTAAGATTTCCTGAACTTCTGAGAGGTAGGTTGATGGGAGGCATCAGGAGGGCAGATAAACATTTTCTATCAGTCAATTCAAAAAAACAGACACCTGGGAAGTGTTGTTTATGAATGAGCATTTATGTTGTCAGCCCAACAAGGCTCCACAATTCTATTCACTTAAGTCCTAAAAAGTAACATCAACTTCTACTGTCCACCACACTACTTGGTAACTCATCCCTTGTGTCTATGATTCACTCTGTGTAGAAAAACTTCCTAATATTTGTGCAAACTTTACCCTTGTCAAGTTTTCAACCATGTCCTCATGATCTTGAGACAAAGTTTATTTAAAGTAACAGCTGGGATCTGCTGTACTAATTCCTTTCATAACTTTAAACATTTCAAATTTGTTCCCTGTTAATCGCCGTTTACTTAAACTGTCTCGTCACAGCTTAACATTCCCAGAATCAACCCAGTTGCTCTTCTTTATAAGATTTTCTGTAGTGCTGCAATGTTCCTTGTTTCTATGGGTGGAGCTACAGGAGGCGGGGCCACCCTGACATCACCACTTCTGAGCCTTTCTTCTGGCTTTATTATGTCAGCTGAGAAGACTCAGGAGCTGGAGATCATTTCATGTATAATGCAGTAAGTATTGCTATTTTTACTGTTTTTTCGGACATTCTTACTTCTGATTTCTGGTCAGTGTTTTTGGACTTGTGTGCTGTAGGATTTCCTGTTAGGCAACTCCTTTTGTCTCTTTTTGCTCTGATGAGCCTTTTTCTGTCTTTTTCTGTTTTTGAAAAATAAATCTTCAATTTGTAACGATTCCTTGTTGTCCTTTTTTCATAAGCCAGTGGCTAATGGTTATCCTCCCTCTTGTGGGGCTTTTTGATATATTTATGGACACATTTTGTGTTGATTGCTCATCTCCCCATTTGTGGACTGAAGCTAGTAGGTAGTGTTTTTGGGGCCTGGCTGAGTTTAGGTGAGCCTGTTCTGGACAAATGAGTCAGGTCACACCCATTTTTCCTTTTGGGAGATTCCCACAAGATCTTCAGCCTGGTCTTCTGACTTACCCAATGTGCAGCCACTTAATCAGTTAGTGCTCATTTACAATGGGCATTTACAACACTTATAATGTTCAATGTTCTACATTAACTTTTTTTTGTCATTGAATATCACACAAAGCAGTGCACAGCAAAATGAAATTGAAATGAGCAGTATACACAGTGAAAATAAACAACAATAACAAGAATGAACAACAATAAACAGCAGAGAATCACTAACGTGCTAACATTTTGCACAGATATCTCATATATTCTGCTGTATTAATGTACTAGCACTGCATTATCAGAGTGATAATTGTTCAAGAGTCTGGCTGTTTCACAAGTCAACAAGTTGTCTGACCTCGTCTCTGTAAGCCATCTTGGCATTACCGCTGATGAGGCCTATCACTGATGTGTCGTCTGCAAACTTAAATCACAATCAGAATCACATTTTTTTGTCAAGTATAATCATAAACAAGGAATTTCACTCCATGTTTTTCAATGATTCTCCAAGTGCAGTTACATGACAGACAATTCATAAGTGCACACTGGAGATAAATACAAGACAATGCACAAGACTATATGCATACAAAACACAAGGCAGTGCAAGAAATGCTGAAATAAATGGTGAAATAGGCATTAGCTACTCTATATATAAAGATATTTCGAGATATTCAATGGGGAGGGGTGTACAGACTAAGCAAGGACAAAATTTATAAGCTTGATGATCTGTTCTTATATCTGCTTGTTATGGCGTAGTTTAGTCTATGTCTCCTGGCAGATGGGAGAGGTTCAAACAGCTGGTGGCCTGGATGTGAAGGAGTTCGTGATGATTTTCCTTTCCTGCTTCATGACTCTGGAATAGTACACATCCTGTAGGGTGGGAAGACTGGTGCCAGTGATCTTTTTGGCTGACAGGACTATTCATTCTACCCTATAGTTGTAATATTTAGTTGCTGATCCAAACCACACTGTAATGAATGAGCTTAGAACAGACTCAGCGATTGATGTGTAGAACTGAATCAGCAGCTCCTGTCGTAAATTGAATTCCTTCAGTGGTCACAGGAAGTATTGTGGAATCTATGTTAGTCTTCCATGTCAGGTCTTGGGTGGTTATCGATCCCAGTAATGTGAAGGATTCCCCAATTGATACATTGTTGTTAACTATGCAGAGGAGGGGGAAGCTTTGAGGGGACTCCTCCTGAAGTCCATCCACTGTCATCTCCACAGTTTTAAGCGTGTTTAGCTCCAGATTATACTCACCATGCCAAAGGGCCCAGTTGTTCAACCTACTTTCTGTATGCAGACTCGTCACCATTCCTAATGAATCCAATTATGGTTGGATCATCTGCATATATGAGGAGTTTGACAGAGTGGTGCTTAGTTGTGCAGCCATTAGTATAGAGGGAGAAGAGCAGTATGGAGAGCACTCTGGGGGGTGCCAGTGCTGATAGTACAGGAGCTAAAGGTGAGTTTTCTCAGTTTCAATTAAGATGCGGTTTATGCTGTACATGGCACCACACTCATACTTCATCAGGGTGAAGAGTAATGGACTCAAGATGCAGCCTTGGGGGACACCAGTGCTCAGAAGTATGATATTTAATATGATGTTTCCAACTCGGGATGACTGGGGTCTGCCTTTAGGGAGTTTGTTATTCAGTTGTGGGATGGAGTGGAGATTGGGGGTTTCCAGATCCAGCAGAGACAAGCTTGTCCAAGAGATGCTGAAAGATAACTGCATTCATTGCGGAGCTGAAGTCTAAGAATGACATGCACACATATGTGTCTCTACCCTTCATGATGTCCCATGCTCAGGTGGCTTTGGTGTCATCAATAGAGCAGTGATGGTAAGCAAACATATCCAGTGATGGTAAGCAAAAGTGGATGGTTTGTATCCAGTGTGGGGTGAGTCTGAATGTTATATAGTATGTGACCAGTCTTTCAAGCAATTCATCATAATGGGAATGAGCGTTATGGGGCAGTAGTCATTGAGGAACGCAACAGTTGACTTTTTTGGTACTGATATGATAGAGGTGACTTGAAACATGGTGGAACAACAGTCTGTCATTTAGAGAGGTGTTAGAAATGTTGGGGACTACATGTACAAGTTGGACAGCACATTCCCTGTTACACATGACCAGGTATTTTATCCGGCCCTGCAACCTTTCACTGATTGACTCTATGCAGGATCCTGTAAACATCAGCTGGATTGACTTGGTCATCATGATGGGGGGTGAATTTCCTCACAGGTGTGTCATTGGAAGCATCAAACTTTCCAAAATAGCTGTTAGGTTTATTGATGGAGTCCATGTTGTCCTTGAAGGTAGATGAAGCAGGCTTACGGTCTTAATAGTTTGAATGTTTAAGTTACATAAAAGCCTTAGTCTAACCATATTACGGTCATATGAAAAAGTTTGGGAACCCCTCTTAATTTTTGTTTATCATTGGCTGAGCTTTCAAAGTAGCAACTTCCTTTTAATGTATAACATGCCTTATGGAAACAGTATTTCAGCTGTGACATTTAGTTTATCGGATTAACAGAAAATATGCAATATGCATCATAACGAAATTAGACAGGTGCATAAATTTGGGCAGTCCAACAGAGATATTACATCAATACTTAGTTGAGCCTCCTATTGCAAATATAACAGCCTCTAGATGCCTCCTATAGCCTTTGATGAGTGTCTGGATTCTGGATGGAGGTATTTTTGACCATTTTTCCATATAAAATCTCTCCAATTCAGTTAAATGTGATGGCTGCTGAGCATGGACAGCCTGATTCAAATCATCCAATAGATTTTCGATGATATTCAAGTCAGGGGACAGTGACGGCCATTCCAAAACATTGTACTTCTCCCTCTGCATGAATGCCTTTGTAGATTTCAGTGTTTTAGGTCATTGTCTTGTTAGAATATCCAACCCCTGCGTAACTTCAACTTTGTGACTGATGCTTGAACATTATCCTGAAGAATTTGTTGATATTGGGTTGAATTCATTTGACCCTCGACTTTAACAAGGGCCCCAGTCCCTGAACTAGTCACACAGCCCCACAGCATGATGGAACCTCCACCAAATTTGACAGTAGGTAGCAGGTGTTTTTCTTGGAATGCGGTGTTCTTCTTCTGCCATGCAAAGTGCTTTTTGTTATGACCAAATAACTCAATTTTTGTCTCATCAGTCTAAAGCACTTTGTTCCAAAATGAATCTGGCTTGTCTAAATGAGCATTTATACAACAAGCGACTCTGTTTGTGGCGTGAGTGCAGAAAGGGCTTCTTTCTCATCACCCTGCTATGCAGATGTTGTTTGTGCAAATTGCACTGAATTGTAGAACAATGTACCGATACACCATCTGCAGCAAGATGTTCTTGCAGGTCTTTGGAGGTGATCTGTGGGTTGTCTGTAACCATTCTCACAATCCTGTGCATATAACGCTCCTGGATTTTTCTTGGCCTGCCAGACCTGCTGGGTTTAACAGCAACTGTGCCTGTGGCCTTCCATTTCCTGATTACATTCCTTACAGTTGAAACTGACAGTTTAAACCTCTGAAATAGCTTTTTGTAGCCATCCTCTAAACCATGATACAGAACAATCTTTTTTTTCAGATCTTTTGAGAGTTGCTTTGAGGATCCCATGCTGTCACTCTTCAAAGGAGAGTCAAAGGGAAGCACAACTTGCAAATGACCACCTTAAATACCTTTATATCTCATGATTGGACACCCCTGTCTATGAAGCTCAAGGCTTAACGAACTAATCCAACCGATTTGGTTTTGCAAGTAATCAGCATCGAGCAGTTCCAGGCATTCAAATCAGCAAAATTACAAGGGGACCCAAATTATTGCACAGCCAGTTTTTCACATTTGATTTAATTTCATACAACTAAATACTGCTTCACTAAAAATCTTCACTAAAATGTTCAGAAAACACTCCAGTACTCAGATGTTCCTAGGAAATGAAAGACATACCACTGTTATCTTTTTTGTTGAAAGTAGATTAAATTATTATGCAGGCTGAGAGGGGTTCCCAAACTTTCTCATATGACTGTACATCCATACCTGTGTTTTCAGGTTTATTCTACATGCACCTTTTGTTTTCCCATGTGTATAAAGTGCACTGAATATTTATCTGCCCTTATCTGCATTTCAAAAGTGAAGTCATGTCCCTGCCTTCACCAATACACCGTGTTTAGTACTGGGCTGCATCACTCCTCTCATCACCCCATCTTCTCAACTGCTTTTCCTAGTGAGGGTCAGCAGGCCAAACAGGTCAGAGTAGACTTCCTTGTCCACAGCTGAATCCAGATCTTTCTGAGGAATTCTCAGAGTTACCAAGCCAGCCAAGACATATAATCCTTCCATTTTTTGGGGGGTCTACCACAGGTTTTTGTCCAGTGGGACTCTTGGTGGAGCAAACCCATGGCCATCCTTACAACATGCCCAAACCATCTCAACTAGCTCTGCTTGATCCAGAGAAGCAGTGACTTGCTGAACTTATTTCCATATCATGGAGTGTCAGCTCAGCATCCCTGTGAAGAAATCTCATTTCTGCCACTTGTACTTGTTGCTCCATTCTTTTAGTTATTACCCACAGCTTATGAGCATAGGGGAGGACAGGGAAAGCTTTGTCTTTAGACTCAGGCCCTGCTTCAGCACCATGGAATGGTACAACACCCACAGAACAGCAGCCACCACTCCATTTCACTTGTCAATCTCATACTCCCTTTTTGCATCACTAGTGAACAAGATCCCGAGATACATAAACCCCTTCACTAAAGACAGTTGATTCCCTTTCACCTGGAGAGACCAATCCACCATTTTCTCAGACTTGGAGGTGCTGATCCTCATCACAGTCACTTCATACTCAGCAGTGAATCGCTTGAGTGTGTGCCAAAGTCCACAGTCCGATGAGGCAAAGAGAACAACATCATCTGCATAAAGCCACAGTGCTATTCCTTCCCTCCTCAACTGGACATCCCCACATCCTCTGCAGTTCCTTGATATTCTATCAATGAAAACCCCAGATAGGAGCAATAACAATACACAATGACCCTCGTGATATTACAAGATTGAAAAAGTGTACCATGCTCGAGATAGGGTTACTAAGACATACTTCTGAAGCCAGACCTGTCGGTGAGAATCTGGTGGTTGGATACCCTGCAAAACCCGGCCAAGGCCAACCATCTTCTGGGCTCACCACCTGCAAGAAGGGTCAGGGTCAAGTGCAATGACAGTTTAGTTCAGGCATAGGATGGAAAGACCAAGATGAACTAGATCCTGGCAACAGAGACCGATTTTGGGAATTTGGTTGCAAAACTGTACAATACAATCAGCTAAGAAAAAGTTTCAAAACAACATCTTGTTTAAGTCCCAGCTTGGCCAGTAACTTACACAGTGGACTTTCAGCATCCTATTGAGATATGTGCTTTCATCATAGATCCTGATTTTTAATGTGGTGGGGATGTGAAGCCAAAAGCTTTGCATCTCTATAAGCAAAGCTTTATGGTCGAGTGTACTGCTTCTGAAATATTCAGTGCTGTTTAGGGAATCGTTTGTGTTACCGTCATCTGAGTGCTATTTTTGTTCCAGGGTAGTACCGTACAGAGTAATCAACGAATAGATCCGTGGCATCCAAGGCCAAGCAGTGAACAGCGAATCCTTCAGTTGGAATAAAAGCATCCAGAAGAATTTGTGTTGAGGGCTCATTGCTGCCAGCATGTCTGGCATAGAAGCATGGTACCAGCCTGCCTGTTTCACTGGAATTCACTTTCTGTCTCTCTCGCAATAAAATGGTGAGTTATTGTAATATATTCTTATTTACTGTACACCTCCACTACTAAGCAGTATTAATAAAGTTCAAAGAGAGTCTGTTAGCTGGAAGAGTGATTGCAGTGTGAATTTTCAATCATGTGGATTCCCCTGAAAGCGTCCCTGGGAGATTTGACTCTGTTTGCGCTTGCCAAAACAAGACGGGATGGACTGAAAGAGAAAAGCTGTCGAGAGCCGCTTTGCATGGCGTGAATAATGAGAGGGAGCTGAGCTTGTCTGGTGGCCACCCAGATGGAAACCACGCAGGGCTGTGCTTCTGTCTTCTATTTTAAGGTTGTCAAGAAAGACCCGACAGATTGTCTTTGTATTGTTGTAATTTCAACTTTTACCTGGTACTTTTAGGTTACAAACCGAAAGCAGTGCATGATAGGCATGTCGTTTTTGATGGAGATATTTTTATAGGGGATGTTTAGAGCCATCTATTAAATATTCAATGATATGGATTAGCTGTCAAGTTTTAGAATTCTACATACTATATTCTCACTTTCTGCACTGTAGTCTTTAAGCCTTGAAGGTATGACTGTTATTTTTGCTAATTTTGTTTAAAAAGTTAATAAAAAATAATACATATTTAAATAAAAAGAAAATTGTTATAGTATCCAAATCCAAATCCGACATGGTGAATATACAAATAATTAGTTTAGTCTAGTTTATGACATTGCATTGAAATCTGTACAGTAAGGAAACGGAAAGTCGAAAAGGGAATTGGAGTTAGACTGAGACTGAGGCACCTGGCAGTGGTTGGAGCAGTGGCAATGGGATGAATAGGGTTAACACAATCATTCCACGGCTGTTGGTGAGGAGACTCTCTCTGTTGGTCCTTGACACTCCACTATGTAATTAGATTCTAGACTTTTTGATAGAGGCACCAGAACATCAAACACCATCAGGCTGAGCACAGGTGCACCCCAAGGCTGTGTACTGAGCCCACTGTTGTTCATGCTGCTTACCCACGACTGCACTGCCTAGTCTGAGTCCAATGCCGTCATCATGTTTGTGGAAGATACAACCATAGCTGTACAGAGAGGAGGTTTAACATCTGGCGAAGTGGTGTAGTGAAAATAACCTGTCCCTAAATGTCAATAAGACAAAAGAGATGCTTGTTGATTTCAGGAGAACACCAACTGACTATTCCCCATTGTTTATCAACGGCTCTGCTATGGAAATAGTCAACAGCAACAAGTTTCTTGGCGTGTATATTTCTGATGACCTCTCCTGGGGCCTCATGCATAACGCCGTGTGGAGAATTCACACTAAAACATGGCATACAGACAAAAGCGGAAATGTGCGGATGCACAAAAAAATCCAGATGCATGATTCTATGCGTACACCAACTTCCATGTTCTTCTACTACATAAATCCTGGTCAACATAAAAAGTAACGCATTTGCACGCGCCTGCTGCCACTCCCCAACTCTTTCCAGAATTATGCCTCTTTGATTATGCAAATCAATATAAATAGCCCTTACGCTCAGCGTTCAATGAAATGCAATGGCAAAAGTACGGGGGGAAAATAGAAGAATTTCAGCAAATACCAAGTGGAGGCAAGGAAAAACGTATTATTTGTTGGTTTAAACAGTGGTATAAACAACAAAAGGAAGTTGATCGAGTGACATATAGTGTCAGAGAAACTCGAAAGTTCAACTTCACAAAGTCGCCCAGTGCCCGAAATAAATTAGAAGATGTCAGATTTAAAAGTCGCCGTGAAAAGGCGAGTCATAGCCCACCATCTGAGAGTCATATGGAAGCTTATTAGGATACAGAGAAAAGACAAAAAAATAGGCACACAGTGGCAAAAAAAGCTTGAAATGTCAACTTTAATTTCGAAATTTCCACTTTAATCACGTAGTTTATATTGTCATTAAAGTAGAACATCATAAACTTCATCTTTAAATCGTTTAATTTACTAGTTTCCCAAATCACATCGTAACTAAAGTAGCACGTTAAATGTTTTGTTTTGTATGTGTTTTTCTATGTTCTCTATGTGTGTGAATCACTACTTGCTTCTTAAATGGGCTTTTTCTTCGTCCAACAGGACACAGAATCCATTACATTCATGATATTACAGATCTCTAAATAAATTAAATACTGAGATGTATACTTGATATAATTTTCATGATGTTAAGAATTAAAGCATGTTATTAAACATGGGAACACGGTGGCATAGTGATAGTGATGAGCTGGTGCACCATTCAGAGATTGATCCTGCCTCACGCAAGATGCTTGCTGCGCTGTGTGCTACCTTTGATGAAATAATTTATTGCAGCAGTACTGTCTCTTTTAAACGTACTAACCCCCAATTCCTGTCCTTCCTTTTCTTTCTCCAAGTACCCAATCGCCACACAATCAGCTCTGTAATAGACGTTAAGCCATCTGTAAGCTTAGAACGCAGATTCTTCAAAACTATTAAGGAACAATGAAATATCTTTGTAGTACATGTTTAATTATTCTGTCTATCTACCCATCCAGTGTTGAGCCAGTCCCAGCAAGCATACAGTGCGAGGCAGGAACAATTCCTAAACTGGGCGCTAGCTCATCGCTTGTGATGCGACACCGTGTCCTCACATGTTTAATTATTAACAATATAGATTATTTAAATGATGTTAAAATTTCATCTGTATATGTAATATTTTACTGTATTTCATTTTAAAAATGATATCGTCATCATATGTAAATATGCGCTTTATAAAGTGGCTCAGGTTGTGCAATATTATAATTGTATCACAAGTTTACAGTGAGGTAATTGTACTTATAAGTACAAATAGTTGTACAAGGAGCACTTGATGGACTGATTGAATGCGTTTATAGTTCTTGGGATGAAACTGTTTCTGAACTGCGAGGTCCCTACAGGAAAGGCTCTGAAGCATTTGCCGTACTGTATGGGAGAAGTTCAAATAGACAGCATGGCTGAAGCAGCGTGTGCTTGATGCTGTATACCGATAATTCTCTTTCCAATCAGCTGCTGTAGAGCTGTGATTCCACACTCAGATACAGTGGAATAAATACTTGAGAGTAACAACGCTAAAGCAGCTGTAGTATTTGGAATAGTTTGGCCATTCTGTATATTGTTACGGCTTAATTACAATCAGATGCCTTAAACTAATAAACAATATGCGGTTAATTTTAGTGTATTTGATAAAGCCATCAGGGATGTGCATCTGAAAAAGAAAGGGAAACCACACTGGAACAAAAGCACTGCTTTGATGCTGGGTGCCACCAGTTTGCCAAACCGAGCAGAGAACTTGCGTACGCCAAGCATTTAGCTGGTGTGAAAATGTGTAAAAAATTACGCCAAGTTTAGTTTTTATACATTGCAATGTGAGCATGCAATGGGCGTACGCAACATTTTTGTGCGTAAGCACCGTTTATACATGAGGCGTCTGGACAGTCAACACCAACTCTGTTGTCAAGAAAGCACAGCAACACCCTTTTTTCTGTGGAGACTGAAGCAAATTGGCTAGCCACAGCCGTTCTTACATCCATTTATAGAGGAACTGTGAAAAGCGTCTTGACAAAATTTATCACTGCGTGATTTAGGAACAGCAAAGCCCATGAGCGTCACATTCTGCTAGGCATAGTGAGAAAGGCTGAGAGGATCATAGGTGTCTCACTCTCCTCAATCCAGGACATTTTTCAGACACAACATCTGCATTGTGGAAGACGTCTCTCACCCATCACACATACTCTTTGACCTCCTGCCATCAGGTAGAAGATACCGCAGCATTAGGACCAACACAGCCATATCCTACAACTGCTTGATTCCTCAAAGCTGTTAGTCTTCTGAACTCCTACATGCCACCCAGTACCATATCCCTATAACATTTCCCAATTATGCACTGTTACTTTACACTCTGCACTTTAATATGGATATTGAGCATTGTTCAAGCTGCAGCTTTTGTTTTGTTACATTGTACTGTTGCACTGCTTTTGGTAATGTTAATTTTAAAGCTAAATTTATGTTGTTTTGCCTATGCACTGGGGACTGTAAGAAATGAAATTTCGTTCAATCATATATTATGTATGTTTGAATGACAATAAAAGTTAAGTTGAGTTGAGTTGAATCGAGTTGAGTTAAGCCAGTCTCCTTATGCCACAATGCATTAAGGCACAGGGCAAGAAGAGGCACCAACTTGTGCAGGATGAAGTGCGGGGCAGCAGCAGAGGAAGCATGAAACAGCAGGATGACAGGCATGGGACAGCAGTTGGCATGGAAAAGACAGAAGAATGTAGCCCAAAAACCCTGGGAGAAGGTCAATATCGTTGGTGACATGACCAGGTGCTGAACGCAGTCGCAGAGAAGTTCTCCTTAGCCATCACCAGTAGCAGGCATCACTGCCCTCCTTGTATCCCCAGAAAGTACATAATGTTTGCGAAGGAAGGAAAGCAGCCCAAACCACAGCCAAGAGACTCGGCAGGACTAATCAACACCATTCATGATTGGCAGCTAATCGTCAACATGGGCAAGCAGCCAATGTTTCCAGCTCACATTGCTGTAATATCTTTGTGGCCGGATATAGAGCCCTCAAAACAGCTTGCCATGATCGAACTGACAGTACCCTGGGAAGACTGTAACAAAGGAGGCATTTGAAAGGAAGCAAGATAAGTTCAAGGGATGTGTGTTGGAAAAAAGGATGGTGAGCTCACCAACATCTGCTTGAGGTGGGATGTGGAGGCTTTGCTGCAAATGTACACATTGCTTGGTTTGCTTTCGAAGAGATCAGCCATCAGATCAATGACAGAGACTGCCGAGAGAGCTTTGAGACATTTGTAGATGAAGAGGGGTTATCTGTGGACGAATGCTGCCAGGACGCATGTCAGGGCCTAATCAATCCTGGCTGGGTCACCTGGGTGAAGGTGTCTGATGCTGTGAGATCTAAACCACCTAACAACACCTAATGACCCCCAGAAATGTCACTAATGATGAGTCCCAGAGCATTCCTTGTGGATGAATCTAGCAACAAGGACAGCGTACAGGCTTGGGCAGACTTGTGGAAAATGAAATTGAATGCAGGTAAATGTAAGATATTACGTATAGTAAGTAAAAATATTAGTTTTAAATAAACAATGGGAGATTGGAAACTTGAAAGGACCATTTAGGAGAAGGACCAGGGACTCATAGTGAACTGTTTGGATTCCAGGACTGAGTGGTATGAGCTATGAGGAGAGACTAAAGGACTTGAACCTTTTCCGTTTAAGCAAATTAAGAGGTGACATGTTTGAAGTGATTATAATTATGAAGTGCAGTGGATGCAGCCTGTTACTGTAAAATAAATTATGCAACAAGAACAGAAGAACAAAGTAAGAAACCTATTATGGGAAAATATTGCACTTGTTAGAATGTTTTTCTTCATGCAAAGACACATGGAATAAATTACCAAGTAGTGTGGTGGAGAGCAAGACTTTAGGACCCTTCAGATCTCGATTTGATGTTATTTTGAACAATCTCAGTGAATGGGATGGGTGAGCCTGTTGGGATGAATGGCCTGTTCTCGTCACAATTGTTCCAACCTGATTAAATTTACATGTACAGAGCCACACTTTTAGATGATACAGTTGTACAGCAATCTGGTTAAGGGATTTGCTCAACATAACACAGTCAGGTATGATGATGATGATGATGATGATGATATGGTGGGCTTCTACAAGCTCAAGCAACTACACTGCACTGACAAATGAAACAGCCTTTATTTTGTGTACTTCCCTTTTATAAAGAACAGCTTGGCTTACATATAAGTGGTGTGTCATACAATTTGTCAATGAATGCTCTTTACAACTGAATCACCAACAGGCATATTAAATGTGGTGGGGACTATGATCATGACTTTAAACTCCAACACTTTAACCACTAGGCAATGCCGACTGAACAACATCACTTCTGATACAGTATCTCCTTACCATGAGCACCATTTCAATCTGTGTCATGAGTTTAGCTGTTTTCATAGATTTCTACAAGTAGAGAACTTGCATTTTAAGTGATTTAACATCACACAATGAATCAGTTGTGGGAGGCTGAACCAGCATCCTTGAGTTTTACGATCCACCATCCTCAGCTACTAAGATATGCTTCCTAATCAAAAAGTCTTTTTACAGTGCACCCCCTCCATTAAAAAAGTATTCATGTGTAAAAAATCACATACTATGGCACTACACGTTCCACCAACTAGAAGCTACACATCAAAAAAGTCTGATTTGAGATTTGATGCCACACAGAGCTAACATCAACAGACGGCATTCATCAGCAGACCTGAGTGGTCAAGGAGCTGTGGCCTGCAGGGGGTGTTCAGCTCGCCATACTTGACACAGATTAACACAGAACACAAGTTCAGCACAACACATTTTTTATTTTTTCCAATGGGAAACGCTTCCTAAATTGTTTCCCACCAGTGCAGCACAGTACAAAGCACAACAGCACAATCTTTTTCTTTCTTTTTTTCTCTCTCTCTCTCTCTTCTTCTTCCACTTCCACTTCTCCTCCAGCAAGTGTTGTCCACTTCCTCCCGACTCTGGCTCTTAGAGTATCGGCAGCAGTAGAGTTATCTTAACGCATATAGGCATGCTGGCAGTTGCCTGGGGGTCCCAGGAGCATTGGGGCCCCATGCTAATCTGTGTATGTTGTGACTTGTTGATTAATCTTTGCTGTACAGCATGTTTTTTAAAGTTTAAACACTGATTTTGTTGGAAGTACCAATACAATAAATATATGTTTCATTTTATCGACCATTTACGTTTTTATTCCTGTGAGTAGTTGTGTAGGTAGGGGCCCAGTGCACTGCTTTCCCTGGTGGCCTACAATGCTGTTAAGATGGCCATGGGCAGTAGGCTCCTTTTATCCTGAACCTTGGAGTCCTTCCTGTGGCCCATTAGTGTGGTCCAGAAACACTTCCAGGTGAGGCAGAAGCCCGACAAAGTAGGGCTTAGTAGTCCTTACAGCACCCCCTGGTGGCACCTATGGAACCCAACAGGGCTGTGCCGAACTCCAACTCCCATGGAACCCTGTGAGAGTTTGAGACACTGCTGCAACCCAGGGGGTATGGCATCAAGCACTCTGGGGGAGATACTGCCCTGTATGCATTTCCCTCCCCAAGGCCTTCCATTTGACAGGCTTTCTGGCCTAGTAGGTGCCACAGCGCATAGGACCTCAAAAGTGTTTTCATATATATATATAGGTGCTGACCCATTGACTACTCTGTTGGTAATCATCAAGGATTTGAACAGTAATATGTGCAGTTACAGGGAGCTAATGTAGTGATCTAAAAAGAGGAGGGACAAGCGCCCACTACGGCTGTTTGAACACAAGATTTGTCACTGCATTTTGAACCATCTGCAGAGGCTTTGTAACACATGCCAGCAGAGAGTTTAAGTGGTCCAGATGTGGCGAGACCAAAGACTGGGCTAGGAGTTGTGCTGCATACTCTGTCAGATAGGGTTTGACCTTGAGGATGTTGTACAGAGTGAATCTATTAGACAGAGAGGCCATTGTGAAATGGTCAGTGAAGGACAGCTGGTCATTGATCATCACCCCGATGGTGAGATGAGTTGAACATGAAGGTCCTTCTTAACCAGATTGAGTAAGAGATTATGTTCCTTTATCCAGGATTCAATTTCAGTGAGACATACAGAGATTCTAGTTGATATTGTGTGGTCCTTTGGAGGGAACGACAGATATAATTCTGATAATAAAAGTCATGGAATAGGATGATAGAGCTTGGTGAGGACGTGTATAGAGAGAAGAGGAGAGGGTCCAGCATCGATCCTTGGGGAACCCTCTACTTGCCGAAGTGAGTAGTGAAAGACACCCCAATATGCTCTTCAGTTTGAGTGAAACCATTTTAAAATCTTTTTATGGGTAATTACCAGGGTGCCACATAAAAAACAATATAGACATGATGACGCCATTCATTCCATCCAGCTTGTTTCATTGGTTAATAGTTAGGTTGTCCAAATATATCTTCCTGCCAGGTTAGAAATGCCATTACAGTCTTTGGCTTAGTTATTTCTTTGAGATACTCACATCCATTTGTCTGAAGAACAGTATCCTGATTTCTTCCCTGAAAGCACGTCTTTTTAAAACTATCTTTTGGAATGTTCAGCCCACAATATATGTTCAAGTACAAATGGACACATTTGCTGCATGTTGTAATCACTGAAGATCTTAACAGATGAGCTCCTCGTAGTAGACAAACCCTGACAGCTGGCCGAGTGATATCTAGTGTCTACTGACTGATAAAATCCAGTAGGATTTGTGTTCAAATTCACCAACTTTGTTTAAGCTCTAAATCAAGATGCATGTTGCTGTACTTTCTCTGGTGGGTGTCATAATAAGGCAGTCTAGTATTCTCCATTTTCTTGCCCACCTGGGTGCCACTGATCTCCCTGTTCTTTGACTGCTTGTGTCAGTATCACTCATTGCTTGAACTTCTTATTTTTAGTAATCTCATGAATAATTTCTTGTCACTAGTGTATTTAATCTTTAGTATTGTTGTATTTGACCACAAGTCTGACTTCAATAATCTAATACTTACCAGTCAGTGTTACAGCCTGGCCTGGAAGACCATGATTCCATCTTTTCCAATCCAGTCTGTGACTGTGATCAAATAAGTCATCAGTCATCATGCATCACCACAGACCTGGGGATATAATCTTATCAGTTGAGAGAATCTAATTTCTAAGGGTGCAAGATGGATGAAGCTGGAGGTGACAGATGAAAGGTCTCTCCAAGGCACAGCCATGTGTGTGAGTCAGTTAACCACCGTCACATGTCTGCTTGGAGCAGCTGGGAATTACTAAGACCAGTAATGGTTCTACTATGTCTGCAGCATATGTTTTGGATGTAAACATTTTTTTTTCGGTGTGGTGTAGGGGATGTTTATGTCGTCTCTTGCTTTATTACTCTGGATTCAAATTCTAGTGAGTTTGACATTACATGTCGTTCCAGTGCCTCAGGTTTATCAGTCACACTGTTGGCCAGGTATGAATGAGTGCAGGTGCGTGTGGATGTGAATAATCCAAGTGTGACTGGTATTCAGTGCAGCTTCAGTTCCTGCCTTGTTCACAGAAATGTAAACCTGAAATTGTACGAGGGGGTACCCAAACATAACTGGAACCTGTGCCTGACGCGCAATCTAGACTTAGTTGTGAATTTCGCTGCTAGTTGTAGCATACTTACAGTATTCAGTGGCAGTCTGCCAAGTGGCATTGCTCGGTATTGTTCATATGGAATTCCGTGTCGGTTTTTCTTGGTGCTTATTGAACATGTTCTGAGATTTTTGTGATGTTAAGAACAGCGAGTCTGCATTACATTTTGTTTTCTCTTAGGGAAAACAGCTGTTGAAACTGTAGTGATTCTTGAAACTGCTTTTAAAGAGGAAGCTTTAAGTAAAACACAGGTCTACAAGTGGTTATCACAGTTCAAACGTGAGGAAATGTCACCTGATTTTGCTCCGTGTGTCTTTTTCTTGTTCCCTCATATGAAAAAGGAACTCAAATGAAAGCATTTTTGTACTGTGGAGGAAGGCAACGAAAAATCACTGCAGGCATTAGAGAATGTCCCTATTCAGCAATTCCAAAAATGTTTCCACCTGTGGGAAAACCGTTGGGACAAGTGCATTCATTGTCATGAAGAGTACTTTGAAGGAGACTAAAGTTTCAGTAAGTAAAAATTATTAAAACATTTTTTTTTCAATTCCGGTTATTTTTGGGTACCCCCTGGTATAATACAGGTTCTGTAAATTGATAGATGTATGGAGGATATCCAACAAACCCTCTACTGATTCAATGGTGACGTTTTGTTAGGTAATAAACTGTGTGCTATGACATAATCCAGGTGGAAGACAAACTTATAACAGCTAAAATGTATCCTTTTCAAAGTCTATTACCTTTCAGTTACACTGACAACAATAATCAGAATACATTAGCTGGCTTTATCCTGTCTACTAAATTATAATCAATTACTCTCAGAATTTGAGTAGGTGACTTATGGTTTGGTACCTATCGATTCCAGGTGAATGCCATGCTTTATCTCTGTTCTTCTATTTTGGCTTTCTTTGGCACACAGGGAAGGATGTTCAGTATGCTTTTCTTTCTTTCTTTCTTTCTTTCTTTAAGAAGTTGCTTCTTTGCTTTGGTCACACCTTGTGGTTGTGAGTGGTACTGCAGTTTTCTCAGAATCATATACAGTACCATGGTCCTCTTTTGCTAGTATTAAATTTACATCTGCTGGGTAGCTGAAGACACCGCTCCTTTCTTTATCAAGATAAATGCATTGCTTTGTGTAGGTCCTCTCTCTTGCTTGTGCAACTTACTTTACTTTACCAAGGTTTGGACTCATGGAACCCTCGTCTAACTCCTTAACAGATGGTCCTCCACTCTTTCAGTTTAGCACTTGGTTTCCCTTTAGAGGTAAAAAGGGATCTCTCCAGGCTTTGATGCGGACACACCTAGCCAACAGGGGTCCTGCTATAGAGCAGAGTCGCAGCCAGTCTAAGAGTGTTGAGCATATAGAGAGCAAAGATCCAGTGCTTGCAATGTGATGTAGAAGAAGAAATGGACATTTTGCCATTGGTTTCATGAGTACACATAAGCCGAACCTTTTTGGCTGACAAGTTGTGCAAAGTTTTGTCCATCAAGGTTGCCAGTCATCGAGTTACAGCTGTTTGTTCACTGACCAAGTGTTTAAATGGTGCATCCTGGAGACATGCCTGGATGTAACTTTGTCTGTGATTGATTAGATAGATAGATAGATAGATAGATAGATAGATAGATAGATAGATAGATAGATAGATAGATAGATAGATAGATAGATAGATAGATAGATAGATAGATAGATAGATAGATAGATAGATACTTTATTAATCCCAATGGGAAATTCACATTCTTCAGCAGCAGCATACTGATACAATAAATAATATTAAATTAAAGAATGATAATAATACAGGTGAAAAAAACAGACAATAACTATGTATAATGTTGAATGTTAACGTTTACCCCCCCTGGTGGAATTAAAGAGTCGCATAGTTTGGGGGAGGAACGATCTCCTCAATCTGTCTGTGGAGCAGGACAGTGACAGCAGTCTGTCGCTGAAGCTGCTCTTCTGTCTGGAGATGATACTATTAAGTGGATGCAGTGGATTCTCCATAATTGATAGGAGCCTGCTGAGCGCCCTTCGCTCTGCCACAGATGTTAAACTGTCCAGCTCCATGCCAACAATAGAGCCTGCCTTCCTCACCAGTTTGTCCAGGCGTGAGGCGTCTTTCCTCTTAATGCTGCCTCCCCAGCACACCACCACATAGAAGAGGGCGCTCGCCACAACTGTTTGATAGAACATCTGTAGCATCTTATTGCAGATGTTGAAGAACACCAGCCTTCTAAGGAAGTATAGTCGGCTTTGTCCTTTCTTGCACAGCGCATCAGTATTGGCAGTCCAGTCTAATTTATTATCCAGCTGCACTCCCAGATATTTATAGGTCTGCACCATCTGCACACAGTCACCTTTGATGATCACTGGGTCTATGAGGGGTCTGGGCCTCCTAAAATCCACCACCAGCTCCTTGGTTTTGCTGGTGTTCAGGTGTAGGTGGTTTGAGTCGGACCATTTAACAAAGTCATTGATTAGGTCCCTATACTCCTCCTCCAGCCCATTCCTGATACAGCCCACGATAGCAGTGTCATCAGCGAACTTTTGCACATGGCAGGACTCCGAGTTGTATTGGAAGTCCGATGTATATAGGCTGAACAGGACCGGAGAAAGTACAGTCCCTTGTGGCGCTCCTGTGTTGCTGACCACAATGTCAGACGTGCAGTTCCCAAGACGCACATACTGAGGTCTGTCTTTAAGATAGTCCACGATCCATGCCACTAGGTATGAATCTAATCCCATCTCTGTCAGCTTGTCCCTAAGGAGCAGAGGTTGGATTGTGTTGAAGGCGCTAGAGAAGTCTAGAAACATAATTCTTACAGCACCACTGCCTCTGTCCAAGTGAGAGAGGGATCGGTGTAGCATATAGATGATGGCATCTTCCGCTCCCACCTTCTCCTGATATGCAAACTGCAGAGGGTCAAGGGCGTGTTGAACCTGTGGCCTAAGGTGGTGAAGCAGCAGCCTCTCCATGGTCTTCATCACATGTGATGTCAGAGCAACAGGCCGAAAGTCATTCAGCTCACTAGGACGTGATACCTTTGGGACTGGGGTGATACAAGATGTTTTCCAAAGCCTCGGGACTCTCCCCTGTTCCAGGCTCAGGTTGAAGATGCGCTGTAGAGGACCCCCCAGCTCCGATGCACAGACCTTCAGCAGTCGTGGCGATACTCCATCTGGACCCGCTGCTTTGCTGGCACGAAGTCTCCTCAGCTCTCTGCTCACTTGCGCTGTTGTAATTATGGGTGGGGATGTCTTTCCTATGCTGGTATCAGCAGAAGGATGTGTGGAGGGTGCAGTACTCCGAGGTGAGAGTGAGAGTGGGTTAGGGTGGTCAAACCTGTTAAAAAAGATTAGATGAGGTCCAGAAACTGCATTCCAAAGTAGATCTCTGGGGAACACTGACACTTGACCTGAAGTTTAGAGGGTCTGGCAGCAGTTTTTTAAGCAAAGGATTTGTGTGCCAAAGAAAAGCCAAATGAGAGATACCAGTCTGTCCTACACAGTTTACAGTAAGATGATGTTGTCCAGCCTATGGAGCATGGAGTGGATGCAGGTTTTCATTGTCACTTGTCTCCTACTTAGAGTTGAAGTCTCAGGTATAGTTGGACTTCATGGTTAGCTCGACTTGTTCTTCTTCTGTTTATGCACTTTAACTTTAAATGTATAATTAAGCAGCTTTACGAATGTCAGTAAAGCTGTGAATTAATATTGTAACTTATAAGTTCACTTGAGTTCACTCATTCTCTGAGAGTGTAACATGTGCATCAGCCATCTCTTGTGGGGAATCCTTTTTGAAGAACACCGAAGGAAGTAGTAGAGTCTCCTATCAGATGTTTGAGGTGTCGTTCCTTCTCTACTTCCACAGATGATCTCCATTTTTAAGTCCCACTTCAGCTTAATTCTATCACTTCACCATAAAGGTTCTCTTCACAGAGCAATGACCCGGGAGGTTGTTGGGATAGGATCTTAAGGAGGAGGATTATCCATTCTGATAATCAAAAGGGGTTCTATTGAAGTTTTCAGGTGGGCTTCAAAGCAGGGCTTTCCTGTGTCTCTGGTAGACAGCTAGAAAATAGTTGTACCAATTGGGCATTCCGGGCCACAAATGTTTATAAAATTTTTGGTTTTGCTCAGCAATAAACAAGGACCTTACTGGTTTCCTGACTCTTTATGTTATTCAGCTCCGGTGGGTTTATATATTTTTCTAATATTATTTTACTGAATTGCAGGCAATTTGCATTGATCTCATCTGGATTCAAGAGACAATAAATGCAAGAATCGATTAACTTTGCAGTATCAGGATGTGGACAATTAACTTTTCTGTTTTAAATTTATTTAGACAAAGACAGTTCACATTTTCTAAATGTTGTAAGTAAACAGAATTCAGAATTGGAGGGCATTCAGAGCCTTCAAAACCAACAAGAATAATTAAACTTGGAGTACCAAAAAAATGTAAATTCTCTAGAAAGCCTGCTGTACCTCCAGTTCTAATACTGCTAAACTTCAGGGTACGGCCGAAAACACAAGCAAAGCAACATCGTGATGGCTAGCAAAATGTGTTGAATTTGTTAAAACAATATTAACAGTAACTTTTCAAAATGGATGTCTTAAAAATAATGTTGACCCCTCAGGAACTGAGTGGAGTAACAATGAATTGATAGTATTGTACGGAAAATCTCAGTGGGTTGGGAAATCTTTTTGTTATGATCTGCTTTAAAAAAAAATTTCTTATTTCATTTTCATTCCTTTTTGATATTTCTTTTTTATGTTTTGGGAATAGAACAGACAAAGGCACCTCGTTTAATAGCAGTGACTCTAGAAAATGTGAAAAAAAGAAAGATCAAACAAAAAAGAGCTCTGAATTTCAGTTCAGTAATAAGACTTCAGTTATATAATGAGCTCAGGCTTCTTTCACAGATTATGTGCTGACTTCTTCAATGAACCATTCTTGTCTCATGGACAATTTAGGACTCTTTGACACACATACCACAGATCCCACAGAGCGCTTAGATAAGGTGAAGATTAAATATATTATTAAGTGACAATCAAAAAGGACTTGCCACTGTGGCTCCGACAGAAGCAGGTGGAACTTCTGGCTGGTTTTGTGCTTTTATATGGTTGAAACTATAAGAGGTGGGACTTCCAAAGCACATCAATATTGAGATCACTCATCTGTGGGGTTGTCCTCGGCTCTGGGGTGGAAGAAGAAAGAGAGGTCAGTGCTTGCTTTTCATCCAAACTCCTTCCCTCACTCCAACTCTTGTGCAGAGTCCTCTTCACACTCCTTTTAATTCATTAGCTCTGCACTGGCCATAAGCAGAATTCAGAACATTAGAACAATCTAGTCGAGAACAGGCCATTCAGCCCAACAAAGCTCGCCAGTCCTATCCACTTATTTCTTCTAAAAAACATCAAGTCGAGTTTTGAAGGTCCCAAAAGACTTACTGTCTACCACACTTCTTGGTCACTTATTCCAAGTGTCTATCGTTCTTTATGTTAAGAAAAAATTCCTAATTTTTGTGCCAAATTTACCCGTAACAAGTTTCCAACTGTGTCCATGTGTTCTTGATGAAGTCATTTTAAAATAACACTGGACTAATTCCCTTCATAATTTTAAACACTTCTAATATGTCTCCTCTTAATCTTCTTTTGCTTAAGATGTAAAGGCTCAGCTCTTTTAATTTTTCCTCATAATTCATCCCCTGTAGCCCTGGAATCAGCCTAGTCACTCTTCTCTGGACCTTCTCTAGTGCTGCTATGTCCTTTTTGTAGCCTGGAGACCAAAACTGCACACAGTACTCCAGATGAGGCCTCACCAGTGCATTATAAAGGTTGAGCAGAACCTCCTTGGACTTGTACTCCACACATCAGGGTGCTATATAACCTGACTTTCTGTTTGTCTTCTTAATGGCTTCTGAACACTGTCTGGAAGTCGATAGCTTAGAGTCCACTATGACTCCTAAATCATTCTCATAAGGTGTACTCTCGACTTTCTGACCATACATTGTGTATTCAAAGGCACAATTCAGGGCAATGCATATGTTAATTGGCTTCTCCAAACTCTTATGTACTTGTTGAGTTTCCTCTTGTTCCAGTTAAAGTTATATCCAGATGAGGTACTATTGATTTTGAATCTCTTTTCATCACAGCATTTTGATAGTCATAGATACGTGTGCCCAGTTTCTTAGATTTAGTTTCTTATCCAATGTATCCAGCAAATACCAATTTGCAGCCAGTAAGGTGGTCCTACATACAGTCTATCTAAACATTTAATCCAGACACTAAAACACCAAATTAATCGGACAAACAAGTAAATTGGACTATTACATACACAATACTTAGATGGCATTTAAACATTTATATCCTTCAGGGATGACGAGATCATGGATTCTTTTGATGTGGTATCCCTGATTACAACCATTATTAATGAACCTAAAGGGTGACATCACCCTGGGTACATGAACAACATTGTCTTCTAAAGACGTAATGACGTTAGTGACTCTTTTCCTTAAAACCCATTTCCACTTCAATGGGAAATATTAACAAAAGAAAGAAGGCACATTTATGGGATCCCCATTATCTGGACCACTCAGATTTAGTCAAGCAGTGTTTTGAAACAGGGGGTGACATAATGACGCCCTGTTCAGCATACAACAACAACAACATTTAATTATATAGCACATTTTCATACAAAAAGTAGCTCAAAGTGCTTTACATAATGAAGAAAAGAAAAATAAAAGACAAAATAACAAATTAAAATAAGACAACATTAGTTAACATAGAAAAGGAGTAAGGTCTGATGGCCAGGGTGGACAGAAAAAACAAAAAAAAACCTCCAGAAAGCTGGAGAAAAAAAATAAAATCTGCAGGGGTTCCAGGCCACGAGACCGTCCAGTCCCCTCTGGGCATTCTCATCCATCCATCCATTTTCTAACCCGCTGAATCCTAATTCTACCTAACATAAATGAAATAGTCCTCTTTGTAGTTAGGGTTCTCACGGAGTCACTTGATGCTGATGGTCATACAGACTTCTGGCTTTTAATCCATCCATCATTTTTGGAACATCATGGTACTTAGAGTAGATGGTGGTGGTGCAAGCCACCACCAAAAGGACACCGGAAAAGCAAACAGAAGAGAGAGTAGGGGTTAGTACAGATTTTAGAGCCACCATGAATAGCATAGTCACGAGACTATGTAGAATGGGGCATCGTTATGATACCATAATATCATACAGACAGGGTGTCATTATGATGCAGATAGTGTGTAATTATGATATGAACATCATTATAATATGGACAGGACATCATTATGATATGGATTTTGGAGCTTACATTTTAAAAACTGAAGTACTGCAAAGGTTTTGGAGCCTTTCAAATCGCTTGTTTTGAGTTTGCCATCATTACTTCCAGGTATCCAAGATTGGACAATAAACCTTTCCTTGTTGGTTGCACTTTCTTCTTTGATCTTCTGGTTTAACAGAATCCTTGCTTTGTTCTCTGACTTTGATTTATGTTTACAACTCTAAGTTTTGGCTTGGCTCTTGGTGACACTTCATCATCTGGTCTCAGTCTTTTCCTGGCTGTTCCTACACATGTGATAACAATTTTGTACATCACTATTTATGGTCATGTTTATTTCAGGAATCAAACAGTTCTAATATACAAATTGCTGTAAGAGACAACTTAAATACCGCTCACAGACCAAAAGCCAGGGCACCAGAACTGCGAAGAGATTTGTACAATTTATTAAAATTATGAATGAAGTTCACAAATTAGCAGAACTCCACATTAATATCATTTTCCCTTTTTCTGTTTGTGGTTTGGACATGGTGATAGGCTATTTTTTCAACAAATATCCCAAAGACACTAGCTACTATATACCAAATAATTGAATGTATTCATATGTCACAGATTGCTGCTGCTGCTCCATTTCTTTGCTTGGTTGATTGTTTTCAGTTTTGTTGGACTTGTATTGTCACTAATATGGATGAATGACACCAGCTATTGAAATTCTGAAAAGAGAATGTCCAGCATATCTCGATTCACCGTAGTCAAGATAGCATATTATGCAGAAGTAATCACAAAGTCAAGTTTCTAATGTTTTGATCCTAAACAGATAAAAGAAACTGATGCACGTCTCATTCAGAACTGAAAAAGCTGAATTTCATTTGGTTAAACGGTGTGTTAACCCTTATTTTTGTGAAATGATTCTCCATATTATTTGTGACAGTCTGGTAACAATTTCACATTTCAAATAGTTGTTACTCTTAAGCCATATTGTGTCCAGCTTTGAGGTCCCTGTGTTTTCTGACTAAGGTAATTAATACTTGTTAGCAATCCTCCCGAATTGAAATTATTTTAAAACGCCAGACCTCTTTCCTGACTCAGGAGAAACAATTATAAACGAAGAGAATATATTCAGCTGGATGACTTTTTATGTTCTGGGATCAGTGGTGTTAAGAAGAGGTCATGTGAATTAGCTCTGTCATCTGTCAGGAATTTCAAGCCAAAGGTCATCTATTAAATGACACTGTTAATTATATGAGCATCCTTGAAGAACACTGCACTGACATTATGGCTGACCTATATAGCCACACACTGTAGTGCTTATGAAACAAATTCGACTGAAACAGTAGGCTCATTGCTGTGTAAAAGTACATTTCTGTTTAAAAGAAAAGATATAAGTTTATACGGTATGTAAAGATCCCACGTATTCCTTTAATATGCATCTCTGGGTTGCAATAACCACTTAGAGATTTACTACACAAGTATGGTCTCTAAAGAGGTTTATTGACAGGCAAGTCGATTGCTTTCCTCTCATCTACTGGGACCATTTTCAGATGGCTGAATATGGGATTTGAAGCAATTAATCAAACATGCATATATATTCTGGACCTGCTTAGTCATCATGAAGAGCCGGAGTGTGCAGCAGGAACCAACTTGGATGGGACGCCAGTGCAACTCGTGGTGCACCCGTGTGCAGAACCAGCTGAAGGTCCACCATTAGGCACATTTACTGTTTCAGGTGTGTTCACTGCTAGGGATGAGCGGCAAAATCTGCCAAAGCTTTTTCTAACAGCAAATTTGCTGGGTTTGATTGTTAAACTCTGTAAGTACCAAACAGGATTATCTGGCATCCCATCAGGGAGACAATGGGGACCGTTGACCGATGAACTGGCATCATGTCAGGGCTGGGTATGGGACCCTTACCTGGGCGGAAGGATAAAACTAAGGAGCAATGGGGGAATATTCTGGAATATGTTTATCCCCAATCCACTAGAGGGCAGCATCCCAAGACTTTGGTAACCTTTGTGGACATCTGTAGGATGTGATGGGAGTTATAGTGCCATGAAGCAGCCTTGCTGGGTGCCACCAGGGAGTGCTATGGGAGTTCATGATCCCTGTTTCCCTGGAAGTACGTCCATTGTGACTTTACATATCTGTGAATGTTGTGTTTGACTGCTCATGCATCTGCAGCTTTGAGGTCAACTATTGGTGAGTACACAAGTGTGCCCTGCAGAGCGGCCTGCCATCCACACTCTTAAAAATGAACGTGCCAGAGTGGTTCTTCAGAGCAATGCCACAGGGGAACCATTTTTGTTTTCTAAAAGAACCATCCACATGAAGGTTCCAGAAAGAACCTTTATGTATTTAGATCTGTAACAGGTAACATAATGAATAGATGGCAACAGATTTGAGAAATACCAATGGTTTGCGATTATAAAATGACTTTCGCTGCTTACAATAACACAGGCCACAGTCCACCCATTAGTATCCTGCTATACCATACATTAAAGATGTCATTTTTTTTCTACACAATAAGAAACTTTTCAAAGCAAAAGGAACCAACCTCATATGCAGAGAACCTTTCCCAGAATGAAACGGTGCTTTGCCAAACAATAGTATACAAGGAACCACATAACCCAGTAAAGAGCCATAAAATGCCTTTAAGGAACCGCTATTTTTAAGAGCGCAGGGTGGGTTCCTGCCTTGCAGTCACCGCGGCTGGGATAGGCATGATGATATACCCTCCATGTTGTGAATCTGTGGTAATGCAGTATGATGGATTGTATATTTGTGAGCTTGTGCGTATGTGATGTAATTGGTTATATATCTGAGACAGTATGTATTTGTTGGATTTTATAAATTTACTTACATTCAGCATTTAGGAATAAATGTTTATGTTTTTTGAGCATTCAGTATACAAAATTAGAGACAACATATATAATTGTATAATGTACATATATTGTAAAATGTATATGAACAATATGTACTGTATATGTATGCATATTTGTAGAATATACATAATTATACGGATTATACAGTATGAATAATGTTTATGGCTTTGTGAGCATCCAGTATACAAAATTATAGACGTATAACATATACTGTACTTCTGGCTCTGTGAGACGAGGTTCAAAGCATGTAACACTGAATGGGACACTGGAAGAACATCCTCACCAATCTGTAGTATCTTTCATATTGTGGCCTCAGGAAAGGAACCAGGGCAACGCAGCAAGAATCATTGGGGTAGCAACCCATTAGCCCCATTTCATTAAAGTAAAAGAAAAAGCAGAAGGGTGCCTCAAGGCACAACAGAAAAGACGCGGATCAAAATCTGACCACACAACGTTCTCTGAGTTTGTGTCTCGTATGTTATCGAGTCCTAGTCGTGAGTGAGATGCCACATTCTGGGGCCGTCCTTTTTTTATGGTGTCCCAACTGGAAGGGTGAAGCCTGTTTTTGGCATCCTGGGTGCCCTCACTGGGCAACTTCTCACTGATATGCCATAAAGAGAAGATACTATTAGCGACAGCGCCCCCTCTCAGACTGGCATGGAAATGCTTACTTCAGTGAAGCCCAGAAGGCCCAGTCACACATGCATGACAATATATACAGCATCGACTTTGTTGTTAATCTTACCAAACAGGATAAAACAATAAACAATAAAAACAACAAACTCCCTTAATGTAATTCAGGGCCATGTGGATTCAGAGCACTTTCCAGTCATTCATCTTTGGAAATGTGTAAGGAAAAAAAAAAGAAGCACATCCAGAAATTAATAGATTTTTCAGATTTAACACTGAGAACATCCAACTCTGGATGCTGGAGCCATGTACCAACAGCATTAACCCGTGTGCCACCCTGGGTGTTGCGTATGTTCATCAATCTGTATACGTAATGCAAAGCATCACCTCCGGCACTTTACAGCACACATAGGATTCTAATACACAGTAAAAAAATCTCATAATTTATAAATGTAAATACAAGAGTGCAGCAATGACAGGCACAAGGCAAGGCGCCCCTTTCTTATTTTCCCTGCCCCTCTCATCTTGTGACTGCCATGTAATTCAAGTTACATGGCGACAGACACACAGATGCCTTATTCGTAATCATGCTGGGATAAATTCAAGCACTCATTGATCCCAAATTGAGTAAGAGTGTTCATTTCATGAAGAACACAGAAAACACTGCATTGTGGAAACAGAGGTATCAACTGAATGCTGAGAGACTGCAGCATGTTACAAAAGAACCCATACTGTTTGGGAGAGGATGCCATAAGAAGTGAGTGGGTTTTCAGCCTTGAAGTCCAACAATCATTTGACACCATTTTCATGGTTGGTTCCTGTGTTGCAGATTCTGTTACTGTCACTCTAAAATTGATGGATTGATGCTCGAAGAGACTGCAGGTTTCCTTTTCCCTTTTCTCTTTGTAAAGGACGTGCAAGATCAACTGTCATAGACCCTAATGGATATGCCTATAATAAATGAGTGATGAATCCATCTTAAGGTTCTAACCAAGCTCTTTAAAAGAGCTAAATAAACTGGGAGGATCAAATTATATAGCAGGCCTTGAGACCTGGTCACCAGTGGTACTGAGCAATTTTGTTAAGAGGTCAGATGAGAAGGAAAAGCAGTGAGGGCTCAGTGTGACAGGTGGAGTTGATCTTAATTAGAGGATAGCTGGATCAATCCAGTTACTACCAGAGCCGTAATCTTTCAACAATTGCACAGCAGGGGCTGATTACAGTCCATTAATATGGATACGTGTGGGTGTGCAAAGGAGTTTGAGTCCATGTGGGTGTTAAAGTGAGCAGCAGCAGTGAAGTGAAGCGAAGACGGTGGAATTAAGGCTCTGGGATAATAATACAGCAGAGAGGGAGAGATAGAGAGATAGAGCGGAAAGCGTTCTCAAGTGCAAACTGATTTGCCGGCTCGCAATTTATGCCTCACTCGGGAACAGCCCAGCAATTCTCCCAGCTCAGCTCTATGTGCCACATTCACACGTTTTAATTTTGCAGCCAATTTTCTTCCTTTCCTAATGTCAGATGTGTTTCATATACAGCTAATGCATCCCCCCCCCCCCCATCAAGAAAGACAGTCTGATGCAACCAGTGTGAACAAAGCAACTGTGAAAGCTAACTGTCAGGCTTTAGCAAACAAGAACTGACTTTGTTTTAGTAATTTTGTATGCACATCTGGAAAATCTGCAGTTCACAAACCGAGCGTATTTGGTAACAGCGCAGAAAAGAGTTTCCGTTCTCAGGCATTCGTGTCTTATCGGTGGCAGTTTACCTTTCTGTTTAGTTTAGACATAAGAGCTCACTGTTGTCATGTTTCAGACAGGATTGGGTCCCCTTTTTTATTCTTATTTTCCTTTTTTGCATCATCTTTGTTTCTTGTGAAGTAAATTTTTTCACATACTGATGTATTTTTGTTACTGCTGTTCTGTTTATTAATTATTTACTATCAGTGTATCATGTGTGTCCCTGTGTCTTTTTGTGGGTCTAACCTTCAGGAGGCGGGGCCACTGTGACATCACGACTGAAGGGCCGCCCTCAACCTATATATGGTGAGGCCAGGGAGCGGCTCCTTCAGTGGCTCCCTGTTGCTTGAGGAGAGCTGTTTTCATTGTGAGTATTGTTTTTCCTGTTCTGGTTGTATAACTTCTGTTTTTTGGTTTCTTATTTCTGTGGATTTATATAACCTTGAACATTTTTGTTCTGCGTTGGCTTATTTTAAAAACATTTTTATTTATAAAGATTCCTTGTTGGTTTTGTCTCTCCAGTCATAGGTCTGCAGTTTTCCTTCCCTAAAGAGGCTTTATTTTGGAAAATATAAAGTGTGTTTTGAGCATTTTTAACTTTTAAAGCCAGTTTGGTGCCTGCCAGTTTTATTATCACTTATCATTTGGTTGACTCCATTATCCAGCGTGACATATAGAATCTGATATATAGTTGGTTCTTTTCTGTTGTTCCAGTTGGAGTACAGGAAGGTGAAGTGACTTGCACATGGCCACGCAATGTCAGTAGCAGGATTTGCACCACAATCCAAAGCCTTAATCACTACGCTGCACTGCCTGTCTGCAGCATGCCTGGGGTGAGGCCTATTTATGAGTAGGGTAACTTAGGCCTGGCCTGCTTTTTGGGTCTTTTTTGTCTCCTCACACCCTTTCACTATTTTCAGTGTATTCCTAATGTATGATTTACCGCCTTGGCACAGGAAGATAACATAGCCAAATAAACAGCCTTTATTTTATATTGTACCTTTCACCAGGTGTTGAATAAAATATGTTCAAAATATTGCTGGTGAAGTTTCAATAAGGACTGGAGATATTGAATACATCCCTTGTTGTTCAAAATGAACACAAACTGAACGTCTGAAGCAGTTTATCCATATTTTATAAGCAGTAACCAAAATGGAGATGTAAAGAAATATTCCACATATTGATTTAAACTTTGACAGCTCCATAGAATCATGTAGGATTAAACAGAATAGCATCTTACCAGTACAAAACATCTACAGCAACAGAAGGAAGGAGTACTTCAGCTTTGATGCAGTTCTGTGTTTTAATGCATTTCTCTTCATCATGACACCAGAGGGTGGTGACATGTTGCATGTTGCTTGGACATTCAAGAAACAATTTAATAAAAGTATTAATAATAATACATGTAAGAGCCAATTTTAGAAACTTAAAGTTTTGAGTTAAACTCATGTTAATGTTTGCTTTATTTGAATAGAATATAATTTCTTCTATAGTCATAGACAATGGTAAAGTCTTTTTCCCCCCTATAAGTTAGTAAGAGATAGAATCTTCTTGCTATAATTGAGAAACAGTGTGATATTAGGTTTTGTTGTGTTTAGAGCAGGTCCCAGTAAACAGGGACTTGAAAGACCCATTTTCAAGTTAGAAATGGGATAAGCATACAGTTTTCTGACCGCTTTGAAATGGTTCAGAAACGTTTTGAAATGGTATTATAAGTGACTAGTAACGATTTAAGACGTAACAAGATTAAGCTTAGAACTAAATTTTTTCTTATTATAATTTTTCCTTTTTTGCTATTTTTAATTTTTCTTTTTTGTGTGAACTGTTTTACTTTCAAACTTAACTAAACTTTTAAAAACGAAGATATTTTGTCTGTGGAATCATTTCTGCACGTCAGGCTTTTGTTGAATCCCATTTTTTAAGTTGGAGCTGCTGAATTTTGGAAACTTTGGGAAAACGCAGCTACAATACATTTCATTCATATAGCACCTTTCCCATGGTCAAGGAGCTTAATTCACTGTGCTCTTTACACATGGCCACCTACTACCACTACTACTACTACTACTACTACTACAATGGACATTAGTACTTGCCTGTTCTGATTTTCTACAAAACAAGTGCTGAAAGGAGAGGGAAATCATCAAGTAAAAACCCCTCCACAACTAAAAATAAGAATAAATCAATGATATTCCACAATTAATAGAACTATCGAAATGCAATCAAAATTAAGACAATTTGAAAAGTTACATTAAAAATGTGAAAGATACTATAAAGAATAGCAAAATGTTAAACAATCATTAAATTAAGAAAAAAAAAACGACACCAAAGTGTAAGCGGCTAAGCCAAATACCTGACCCTAAAGTCAAACTCCAGAAACTAATTATGAGCCTTTCCCCTCCACAATCAATTAACCTGACATAAGGAGGAGCAAGTTAAATTAACAACTATAAAAAAGGACAATTCATAATTATAAAACAATTCACAGAAATAGAGAATTATCTAAAAAAATGCAATTAATACAAAAGAGGCAAAAAACAAAACTCATGTGAAGTTTGGTAAACTCTTCTCTACACAAATCATCCCAGGCCTGCTAAAACATTGTGCCCTTGAGTCTTGCAGTAGTACTACGCTTTCTGAGTTCTATTTTAACATTGATTTCTCTGTCGTTTGTTACCTTCCTTCTGATTATTCAGACATGTTTTGTATATTTAAATTTTATATCTCTCTATAAAATCCTGGGATGAGACTTTCTCTGAGATAATTCAACTCCAGCGAGACGAGACATTTTGCCAAGAGATTTTGACAATTCCCTCCCTCCTCTCAAACACTTACAACCACGTCCACGGTCCACTCACTTCTCATTCGTGTGAATGCTATTGTCAGACCCAGTTCCTGTGCTCTCAGCTCCAAGTGGGGTCGGAAATAAAAGACAAAAAGTAGAAGACAAAGTACAATGTCATAAAGAGGTTAAAAAATGTTGGCATGATACACATGCAGAGCAGGTTAGAGATTATGAAAGTACTAAAATTCGAAAGTCTCAAAAAAGTGATTGTAAAGATCGCATTAGTGCTAACAAACAGAAATTATTACTCGGTGAAATAATGGAACAGGGATAAGAGTTTGAATATATGGACACAGGTGATATGACAGAAGTATGGAGATATTGTTTGGCTTTAAACTTTAAGTCGAAGACTTGTAGATCGTCTACTTCGTGTTGCCATCAGGGAAAAGTAGTATATCTTCCCAATGAAGAGGCCTATCTGTGAGACTTAAATGATTTGTTGTTTAGTGAAAGTGAAATCCATATATGCGAGCGGCAGAGACGCAAAGTGGCTGGTGCATAGCGCAGGCCAGGGAGTTGGCGAGCAAAGTGAGCAGGGGGCAAAGCCCCCTAGTATATTGTAAATTTAAGCCTTTAAAGAACCATTTCATCAGCTCTCTAAAACAGTGCTTCTTAACCTTTTTGGCCTTGCAACCCACTTTTATCTATTTTTGTTCAGTGATGACCTTTTATTACCAGTAATTTGAATGTAAACTAGCCAACATTTTCCCCTGAGTGGCACATATTACAAAATAACAATAAATACATATTCAATATTTAAATGCAGTGTACATAATCAGTGAAATTTGCATGGTACTCATCAAAAATTATGTGACAAACTGGTGTTTAACACTGAATCAAATTAGGTATCCTTTGGTGTCCTTTTAATAATTTATGACCAGCAGGGAGTGCCACTGAGCCACTAAACCCCAAGACACAACTACACGGTGGGTTCAAACTGTAGATATTTTTATTTATTTATTATTTATTTTATTATTAATACCTTCACAGACCAAATCCTTTTCCACAGCAGTATAGTGCAATTTGTTTCTTGTCTCCTTCTACACCTCCCTCATAGTCTCATCCACTCTCCTCCTGACTCTGACTGCTCATGCAGGATACATTGTTTCCTTACTTCTGGTGCCACAGCACTGCACACTGGAAGCACTTCCGGGTCAGGTGGAAGCCCTTGAAAGAGGGTATAACAATCCTCTGCAGCTCCCCCTGGTGGTACCCAAGATCTCTGACAGGGCTGTTCCATGGGACTTCAACTTCCAGCCTGTCCTGCGCCTATCCATATGGGAGTACCACCTCTGGAATGCGGCCATCATGTACATGGGAGGAAGAAGTGCCTCCTTGGAGCAGCCATCTTCTGTCCTTCCAAGCAGGCCCCCCATCCTGGCAATGACTTACATCCATCCTGGTTGGGATGCCGGACCATCCTTGTCCTTCAAGTACAGCATCCCACCCTGGCAAGGAGCTTGCCTCCATCCTGGTCATGACACCAGTCCATCCAAGATAGCACTCACAATACATAACCTGGACTTGTCTGGTTTTCACACATTTGTCGAAGTCATGGCTACGTGAAGAGAGTGCAGAGAGGAATATCTTTTAGTTTGCAGGTGGTGGACTTATCTAGAATTTCAATTGCACAAGGCAAGGCGAGCTTTTCTGCAATTCTCTGTGCTTTCTGATATTTGGCAGTTCGATGTCCAATGAGCTAATGCCCTGAGTGCCTGCTGGCTTGTTGTACAAACATGCTAGAATATTTTTTGTGAAGCCTCAAGATATTCATTTTTTTTATTTAAAAAGGTCTAACAATTTACTTCTGTGAGTTGCATGCTTTGTTTCCAAATGTCTTTAGAAGGCTTCATGCATTCGTTTGGTGGTATCACGCCACAGATAAAAATAAATCCATACTTTAACATTCCTGTTTGGTTCAGGATTTTTGAATGAATCTTATGAGGTTGATACACAATTGGAAGAGTTTGGAGTAGGAGATGCTATGGGGCATTTGAGGAAGTAGTCCATGTTTGCTGGCTTTCTTAATGAAGTGTGTGACGTGTAACGGGTTGTCTTCTGCTCGTAACTGGACTTATGTCAGTCGTTTCAATTCCTCAATTTTTTGCCAGAGCAAAAAATGTCCCTTTAACTGGGTGCAGAACTGAAATCTGCAATCAGTAGCTTCCTAAAACATTAAAGCGATTTTTAAAATCTTGAACTGACAGTCAGTCTAGGGTGTCCAGTGACCCACAGGTTGAGAAACACTGCACTAAAGTTCAGAGATTATTGAGCAATGGATCCCCCATTTTAAAGAAAGAGTGCAGCTAAATGCACAGCTTGCAACTGGAAAATCACAAAGGCTGATCTTTCTAACCGGTCAAAAGGCGGTTTACCTTGTCAGTGACAACAGCAGCCATCTGACAAAACTCGACTGCTCTTAAAAATGATGTGCAAATATGAGGGTAGTGAGCCCTCCACCCCCAAAAAATACTCTGCAATGTCTAGAGTGAGGTATGGACTAACCTATGGGCATGTTAAAAATATGTCATTTAATTTCAAATATTCAAACCCTGAAAAACAATTAGTACGTTTACATGCACGCACATTATCTGGTTAGGGTGAATAACCCATTTAAGGCAGAATTCTGGCTGCTTAAAAATCTGCTAGGAATCTTCTACAGTTCTCTTTTGTCAAAAAGCTCATTAAACTGCACAAAAAAACAAGCTAAGCATCATCATCAGCCACTGTGAACCTGAAAATAAACATGACACTTGTGTTAATGTTGTTGTGTTTTATTAATCTATTTAGTCAAACTGATGCTTCATTTATAGATTTCTGTTTCCGGATTGCCTGCAAAGGACCAGCATACTGGTACACAAACTTCTCGCCTTACACCCAGTGCTGCTGGAATCTATATATATAATTCAATAAGTCCATGGCAAGCAAGACGCACACAAGACAGCCACGCCCGCCAACTCTCAGAGCCCCGCCCACCAACAATTCACTAAGCAGCCGACCATGGCACACCCATGTCAGAACCCCGCCCACCAACAATTCACACGAGAGCGAAAGCATTTGCCAACAATGTTTTCATCAATCGAGAACGAAAGTCGTAGGTTCGAAGACGATCACATACCATCGTAGTTCCGACAATAAACGATGCTGACTGGCGATCTGGCGGTGCTATTCCATTGATCCGCCGGGCAACCAAACTCTTTGGGTTCTGGGGGGAGTATGGTTGCAAAGCAGAAACTTAAAGGAATTGACAGAAGGGCACCACCAGGTATGGAGCCTTTGGCTTAATTAGACTCAACACGGGAAACCTCACCTGGCCCGGACAAACAGAACAATGAAAAGTCAACGTGGCTCAGAGGTGCATGTGGACTGTAGCAGATGCGAAACCAACTGAGGCGGTGTTTGGAAAATGAATAGTCAACGTGACTCACAAGTGCATGTGGACTGTACACAGACAAAAACAATTCAGGTGAGGAGTTGGGGCCGGGCACATGAGCAGGCAGTGCGTGCTGAATGATGACTAAGAGATGACTGTTCACCCATCAATACATCGTCCTCACTGGGCGTCCTTCCCCTCACACCCCATTCCACCCTCCGCGCATGACTGCCGTCCAGCCCCGTCCCTCGCTCTGGGAGGCGGGGGCATGGCGGTGGTCCTCCAGTTTTCAATCACGGACAATTGTATGTTGCTCTCTCCAGAGTTCCCTTACAGTCGTATCCTCAAACCCACCCCATAAGAAGAAGCATGTTTATCGCGGATGTGAATCGCTGTATGCAGCGTGTAAAACAGTTTGTTTGTCGCGGAAGTGAATCGCTGTATGCGGTGTGTAAAACAGTTTGCAAGGGGTATCCCATGGTCTTACAGTTGGTGGGCGGGTCTCTGTTAGTTGCTCTTGCGAGCGGGCACATGACCAGGCAGTGTGTATGCTTCGAGAGCGAGGGTGGATGCGACAGGACCATCTAAGAAGAATCATATTTGTCGCGGATGTAAATCGCTGTATGCAGGTGTAAAACAATTTGTTTGTCGCGGATGTGAATTGCTGTATGCAGCGTGTAAAACAGTTTGCGAGGGGTATCCCATGGCCTTAGCAATGTCTATGCTTCGATGTGAATCGCTGTATGCAGTGTGTAAAACGCTGTGTATGTTGCCCTCTCCAGAGTTCCATCTTTTCATTCACCTACAGTCGTATCCTCAAAACCAACCCCATTTGGACAACTGTGTCTTTCAGGAAGTGTTCACCCATCAATACATAATTATGCGGCATATGCTACGCCGCTAAGCATCATCATCAGCCACTGTGAACCAGAAAATAAACATGACACTTGCGTTAATGTTATTGTGTTTTATAAATCTATTTAGTCAAATTGATGCTTCATTTATAGATTTCTGTTACCGGATTGCCTGCAAAGGACCAGCATACTGTTACACAAGCTTCTCGCCTTACACCCAGTGCTGCTGGAAGATTAATAATAATAATAAGATAAGGTAAGATAAGGTATTGTTACTCCTTACTGTAAAAAAAACATGATAAAACTAAACTGACTTCTTGACACACATTAACTTTAATGTGTTTTTCAACTACTCTCGAGATTGTGTTGCTAGCCTAGCACTGTACGCTCAGCTCATCAGCATAAATTTAGCAATTTCTGAAATACTGAGACAGATTACTTCAGCCAGGAAAAGGAATAATGCGATCGCCTGAGCATTTGCCTCAGGAAATTTAACATGTCAATGCTTCTACTGTATATGTGACTAACAAACACACAGGCGAATAGAGAGCAATGGACATGCGCAGACTACAAAGTTTTTAATAGTAAGGGTTTAAATGGCCATATAATTGAGTTAGTGGAGAAATCTACCTCTGTTAGTCAAGTTTCTCAGAGGCCAATAACCCGATTTCTCTAATCAGTGCAAAGGAACACACGTATGGATGGGTATCCTGTCTAGGATTGATACTATTCCTTTAACTGTCCAGGAGGCCAATATGACTGTACAATGGAAGGAGGCTCAGTCTCAGAAATATATGCCTCCCCATACTGCTAGATGGTGGCATCCCAAGGCTTCAGGACTCATTCCCATTACTGCAATGCATCATGGGATTTGTACTGCCATGAGGTAACCCTGCTGGACGCCTCTGTAATATAAGTATTGGGGGAGAGAGTGTGCTCAAGGCATTATCTCCCCCAGAGTGCTAGATGCCTGATCAACCCCCAGGTATCCATGGGAGTTGGAGTCTGTTGAGTTCCTAGGGTGCCACCAGATGGCACTACAAGGAGTTGCACTCCCTGCTTCCATCAGGCTATTCCTTGGCACTAGAAGTACTTCCTGGGTCCAAGATAAAAACAGCCGCTCGACCTCACTCAACTTTAGTCGGAGTCAGGAGGAAGAGGGCAACACTTGCAGGAGGAAAAGGAGTTGAAAAGAAGCTGAGAGAACAGAGAAGAGTAGTGCACCATTGTGATTGTCTTATTGTGAAAGGTATTTGGAGAAATAAATAACCTTTTATATGAACCCATGACTGTGTGTGTCAGTAGTGTCAGGGGTTTGGGGCTCAGTGGCTCCCCCTGTTTTCCACACCAGCATAAGAGTTTACATGGCATTTTACTAACCAGGTTTCTGGGTATAACCAGGTTAACGCACCTTTTGAAGTGTTTTCCTAATCCAGCTATGAATGTGACAGCCCTACGAGGTGACGACACTCCACACTCCTCCTTCATTATGCTGAAAACGTAAAGCTGACCTTGGACCCACTAAATTATTCCTAGAATTTCTCAACATTTTGACATTTCCCCCAAGTAACTCGATTCTATATTTTCTGTCACCCTTTTTGACCCTTTTGCTGTTTACATGAATTTTGACATTCTGTTCAGTGACCACCATTTCCCCCTATCCTTTTTGCTCATGCACAATTGTTTTTCCATGTCTCCTTCAGATGATATATTCATTGTTGTTGTGTTTACATAACAAATGGAAACCCAACTGAAGATGAAACAATAAATAATGATGAAAATTAAATGATAATCAGTGCCACAATGCAAAGTGACAAGTCAATCAAATACAAAACACACAATTTTAGCCCACTTCTTTCCTTCTTTCTTGGGTTTCCTAAATGATTCTGTAATCTTGTTTGATGTTAACGACTCCCCTCGCTTTTGGATGGGATCTTGCACTTTTGATGCTTCTTCAGCTGACTACAGGTATACTTTCTCTTTCTTTTACTATGGAGTATCTAGTAAACCTAAAATACAGGCATGCAGACACAGGAGAAACGACAATCAAATATTATATAAAACAACTATGGACCACCCAGTGCAGTCCGCTTCCACTCACACCACACCAACATTGATCTGCTACTCCATTTTACTTACTTATCTTTATTCTCTGTTAGAAATCCAGAGCCCACATAAAAAACACATTAGGGAACACAAGGACACACAGACTTTGCACAACAGCCATACCGCTATCTGAAGAATGTGAGTCTTAACATCATTCAACCTTTAAAAAGGCTTTAATATAAAACAGACTAAAATGGGAAAGAGTCGATGTGCTTTGCAATATGCAGTACTATCCTGTCATTTGGTAGGTGGTGCCATGAAATTTTAATTCTCAAGTTGGAGAAATGCGGCACTGAGTACCTTTTTTGAGAATGGTAATGTGGTTGAACTGTGGAATTTAGGTTAAACAGCCTCACACAGACCTGTTTTGATTTCAGTTTTCATTCATTGAATGAATTTTCATCATTTATAATGTATATTTTAATATCCACCCATCCATTTTAATAACTTTTCCATCAGACATTCATAGGCGTATGTGCCAGGCCTGAACAGTTCATCACAGAGCATCCTACTATGATGTTAAAAGGAGATGTCAGTAACCCTGTGATGTGACAGGGAACAGCGGGGTTGTGGCACTAGTTCCCCAAACCCGACACAAACAGATAAAAGTTATAAATCCCAGCACAATACAGGTTTTATTTACGTGGGAAGCTCTTTCCAAACATTTCCGTCTAATGCAGAACAGTACACAAGCACAAATAAGAACAATGAAACAGCACACAACAATGCCTTTCCTTCTTTCTTGTTCTCTCTTTCTTTCTCTCTGTCTCTCTCTCTTTCCACCTTCACTCCTCCTCTGGTAAGTGTCATCCTCTCCCTCCCAACTCTGGCTCCCAGAATGAAGGCAGTGGGCTTCTTTTATGCTGCATCCAGGGGTACTTCCAGCGACCTGTTAGAGTGGTCCGTAAGCACTTCCAGGTGAGGCAGAAGCCTGACAAAGTAGGGCTCCACAGTCCCTGCAGCACACCCTAGTGGCACCCATGGAACTCAACAGGGTTGTGCCAAACTTCAGCTATCATGGAGCCCTGGGGGGGGCTGGCATATAGAGCTCCAGGGGAGATAATGCATTGAGCACACTCTCTCCCCCAGTCCTTCTATTACAGAGGCGTCCCGGCCGGGCAACTTCTATGATGCTGTATAGAATATAAAAGGCACTCAAGAGCATAACGTGTTGACCATCATAAGAAGAAAATTCGCACACACTGCATTTTCACAAGGACAACTTTAGTGTCATATTGATATGGGAATCGAGTTTTGAAAGGGCAAATGTCTGTCTGAGAGTTGACATGTGAGGGTCTATGCTGATAGAAAGCAGCATAGAAGGTACCTCCTCGACGGGGCACAATGATGCAGTGGCACCTGCTCCTGCTCAGTTAACAGACTTACCTTAGTAATTATAAAAGGATGCCTCCACTCAGATTTGTTCACTTTGGATGCTTTTGTTATATGGTGCTTTTCAATTAAACTTTTTACAATGCATAAATCAATCATTGAAATTGGAAGTAGTGAAGCGGAATATACACCATCCATTGCTGGCAAACAAACAGATTTACCTATCAAAAGAGTTAATTGGATGGTTTAGTGAGGCCCTGCTGCAGTCACTTGATGACTGAACTTGACAACAGAAGAAGTAAAAGGCATAACAAGGTTTCTGTTGGTGAAAGTGCAGAAGTATCATTACCGAGCCTCAAGTGGTGAGAGTGGATGGTTGGCATGCTCGACTGACCCTGTCCCTCTCTGCCAGTCCCCCTACCAAACCAGTGTCCCATCAGAACCTAACACCATTTTTCTAATAAGATTAATGCTTCACTTTCTGGTTCTGGGATTTTTTTAGGAACGTAATGGATAACAAGAATTGTTTGTAGATACACTGTATATTTTATATATATATATATATATATATATATATATATATATATATATATATCACATATATATATATATATATATATATATATATATATATATATATATATATATATATATATATATATATATTAATATTGTGCAAAACAATTCTTTTTAGTGATTTGATTCATTTTGTTCAGTTCACTATATTCACTGTATTCTAGTTTAAAATCTAGAATAGTGTTATAACAGTGTAACAACTTTAACCATCAAACAATATAAACAATGTAAAAAGCAAGCAACAAAATAAGTAATTCACATATTAATACAGTTTACTAATAGGCTATTTCGTGAAGACAGCAGCCATTTAAGTGAAGTTAAAATAAAAGTTGCAGAATGCTATATAAAATGTAGCATGCACTGCGCATGCCTCAAATAAATTCATTCTTTAATGTCATTGAACTAGTAGGTTTGTTCAGAGACCAAGACAAGTACAAAAAACTAGTTTGTTTGTTCATTGCACATCACTACATTATATATATATATATATATATATATATATATATATATATATATTGTGGTCGTGTTAGATATGACAGCATAAATGTTGGGGCATCAGCTAGTTCTCCCCATTTAATAAATATAAAGCAAAACAGAGCATTGTAATCATCTCTCAAAGTACTCAGGTCTAGAGTAGAGCTCCATCTCTGCCAAGCATCCATCCACAATAACAGTCAGTCCACCTTCTGGGAGCCCTCTGACTGGAAGAGTTGGAGCCAGCTGCTCTTATTGGGTATCTTCTCTGTACTGTAGAACAAAAAGAGGCAATAGCAACAGTGCCCCCTGTTGCCCCAGGGTGGTATTGCATACTAATGACCAGTCAAGAAGGTGATCTTCAGAAGCACATGCATGACAAAATATATATATCTACCTTCCATGTGCCTTCTGATGATGTCAGGTGTGTGTGTTTTGGTTTTTTTTGCTACTCTTCCATAAAACTCTGTACAACTGGTGAAGGATTCAGGTGGTGGTTCTTGTCTGCACAGTCTTTCCAGTCTTCTTGTTTGTAGCTTGTAACTCCTTCAGAGTTCTGACAGGTCTCGTGGTGACTTCTTCTTGGCTAATCACTTAGTTGTTGTAGATGGCCTGAATGAGGCACATTTCCAGCTGTGCCATCCTCTTTCCTTTTCCTAATGACTGATTTAACTGGATGTCCAGTGACTTGGATATTTTCTTGTCTCCATCCTTTGTGATTTTTCAGTCACTTTCTCACAGAGTTGCTGAGTCTGTTCTCCTGTCTGCGTTGTGTAGCTTAGTCCACCATACTGACTCGTTGCGAGTTCCACATACAGGAGCATTCAGACAACAATCAAATGAAACCCCAGACAGGTGAACGCCATTGAACTCATTTTGTGACTTCTAATGCCAATTGGCTGCCCCAGTGATGAGTTAGGTGTGCCACGTTAAAGAGTGGGGAATACTGATGAGATCAGTTATTTTGTGTTTTATATTTATAATTAATTTAGACCATTTTGCAGAGATCTATTATCACTTCAACATTAAAGAGTCTTTTTCTGTTGAGCAGTGTCAAAAGGCCAAAATAAATCCATTGTGATTCAGTGCTGAATAACAATAAAATGTGAAATGGGGTAAAACCTTTTGAAATATACATGGAGTTTATTTACATTCCCAGGCAGGCACATCTTGGGATAGGGACGAATGCTACAATGCCACAAATATTGAAATGTATTTTTTAGAATGTATTATTTTGAAATATAAGAAAATACCACTTAATCCAATTTATCCTACTTAAACCTCAAATCTGCTTCAGGGACACTGGGGGCACAGCCTTTCCCAGCAGCACCGAGCCCAAGACAGAGACCCCAAACTGGACGGAGTGCCAGTCCAACGCAGGGCCCACTGACGCACACAGCTATACTCAAAGATCTGAAGCAGCAACTTTCGAAAACTGATGCCATTTTCTTTTTTTTCCAGAGTCACCAAAGCCTTTTAAATGTATACTTTGAAGAACTGGAATCCCCCCCTCCCCATCATCACCAACGTAAACATGAATCAAAAAAGGGAAACCATTTTCCCGAAATGATATCTGCAGACAGTCCTGCCATACCAATGTGACTGTAGTGGGCCATTCTGTCACAATTCAGCAGACGATTTGCCTGAAATGATTTATGAGAAATGAGTTCTCCCTGGAAGAGAAAATCCATCAGTGATTTTGTCGTTTCTATTTCTGGACCTTTCTCTCCGCTCCTCTTCCCACTTCCTACAGAGGATTTCAAGCAGAATTGTGTAGAATGAGGGTCGTCGTCACTGAAAGAGATAAAGGATCACATGCAGCTATTGACAAGTTTAAATAGAAACAAGAAAAGAAGAAAGGGGAGCAAACAGAAAGTTAGGAATAACTTTGTCTGGGGCCATTCAGCTTATGAAAAACCTAAATCATTTATTAATTAAATTACATTTCAGCTATCAAATATACAATGAAATTAATTTTAAACATTTTCTGCTGTAAAATGAGGTGATTTGATATGAATTTCACACAACTGTAGAAATCTTACTTCTCTTTCATTTTCATTTTAGTCTTCTATTATTGAGGCATAGTGGACAGCGCACATGCCTCACTGCTCCAAAGACTTGGGTTCAAATCGCTGCACTGAGGCTGAATATTCTACCAGCACTTTCCAATAGAATTTAAGTCTGTGATGTAAATAAAAAGATCAGGAAAAGTGTTTGCTAAGAAGAACATATTTGTCCACTAAGACATTACTCTAATATTACCTTTGATACAACAAAACCATCTGTTAGAACTGGTTCATCCATGGTTATGTTTAGGATATATTAATGTTTATTTACTGAATCTCTCTCACAACTTTTGCAGTATAACTTTACCTCCCTAATATACAAATGTAGACATCTGCTCATCTAATCAGGTCCAGTCTCTGTGTTATACAAAGCTGTCTTTCTGAGTCAGGTAGGACAATACACCAGGGCACAGTGCTGCCGGTTCTCAGATTATTTGGATTAAAATATAAGCTTTGACCAAGTCGGCATCCAAATCATAGACCCCTCATTTACTGGGATTCTACACCTCCTAGGGAAGATTGTTAGACATAAAATGTCATCCTTGCCTCTGTGATGGACTGATAATCCTGCCCAAGAAAACGTTCTGTCTTACACCAGGATAGGACCCAGTTTCTTGCAATTGGTGTAACAAATTAGGTAGATGGTGTGATGGGAGTGGGGGGTTGGTACCAATCCTATCACATGCAGTGCCAAAGTCAAAATTTGTATCATAAAATGTTGAAGGAACAAATCAAACAAGGGCAGAAGCTTATCAGAGCAGCCAGAATTAAATCAGACCCTAACAGCCCAGCTAGAAATGGCCATAGAGGTTCTCTGAATGAGGTACTTTTCCCCCAGCGCATCATCCACAATTGTAAATGGAAACTCTCTTCACCTCCGTAATCTCTTCTCTGCACCACATCACTGGCAATTGAGCCATAATTAATGGGGCTGCCTGTTTCTGTGGGTCAGGAGTAACTTCTAGATGTCCTGTGGTGGCTTTTCAGTCTTGCAGTCCCATTTACTCCTGATACCCCACACTCTGCCATTTTCGCAGCTTGTTCCATGTGACAACATCAAACTGGCAACTAACCATAAAGGGACATTTTGATGAGTACACCTGCTTCTTTTTAGCCAGAAATTGATTGTGAATCATGTTAGAGAAGCTAATTTATTTATTGTTATGACCCTTCTTCTTCTGCTGCTTCGTTCGGCTGCTCCTGTTAGGGGTTGCTAAAGCATATCATCTTCTTCCATATCTTCCTGTCCTCTGCATCTTGTTCTGTTACATCCATCACCACATCCATAAACCTTCTCTTAGGCCTTCCTCTTTTTCTTTTGCCTGGCATCCTTCTCCCAATATACTCAGCATCTCTCCTCTGCACATGTCCAAACCAACGCAATCTCGCCTCTCTGACTTTGTCTTCCAACTGCCCAACCTGAGCTGATCCTCTAATGTCCTCATTTCTAATCCTGTCCATCCTCGTCACACCCAATGCAAATCTTAGCATCTTTAACTCTGCTACCTCCAGCTCTGTCTCCTGCTTTCTGGTCAGTGCCACCATCTCCAACCCATATAACATAGCTGGTCTCATTACTGTCCTGTAGACCTTCCCTTTCTCTCTTGCTGATATCCGTCTGTCACAAATCACTCCTGACACTCTTCTCCACCCATTCCACCTTGCCTCTCACTTTTCTTCCACAATCCCTGTTACTCTGTACTTTTATAATCCTATTTTGTTTAAAATATTTCTTTACTGGAATACACATTATTTTCTGTAAGTTTTCTGTTCATAAGGGTTTTCAATTATGTAGAATTCAAATTTTGCAACAACTCTGTTTTTGAAATATATAAAATGTTATAAAAAATGTTGCCTCATTTTTGATGCCATCTCGTTTCTCCTGGCTGGACATCATGTAAGTGCTTTTGTTGTGGTGTTACCAGGCCAGCAAACCAGAGCAGTGCAATGTGATGAAAGGTCAGCACTGACCCACTTCATCTGTGTCTGAGGTTGCAGACAAGTCCTTAAAGGAACACTGCACCCAAAAAGATGTATTCCTTTTTTCATACATTATTTACCCCAAGTACTCTGTAGTGGTGAACGTGTTTTTGTGTGGAGAGGACATAGTACAGTTTCTGACAGAACAGGACCTTGAGGTGACCAGTGCTTTATACTGGCATCGATAAAAGAAAAACAAAACAGTTATCCAGATCAATGCTCAAAATGTGCAAAACGCATGCTTTTCTGCTATAGTATTGTTAAGTAGTTCTGGGATACCAGTGCCCATCCTAAACAGTAAACTAAAGCGTCATGGGAATGACTTTTTGAATGGAAGACCTGCCTCTCCCCCTCATTCATTGGTTAGACGTCCTGTTTTCAATTCAAAAAGTGCCTCCCATGATGCTTTAGTTTACTGTTTAATAGTTTAATTAAAAAAATATTTTTAGGTTGAGTATTCCTTTAAAGCATAGGTTTGGTATTTTTCAAGTTAAAGTAATTTCTTCACAAACTTGGTATAAATGCATTTGCTACATGATGCTGTGTTCTAAAGGTAAATGTTTTTTCTATAAATGGTGCTTTATAATGGCGGCTAATGGGGCATCACCAGAAAATAATAGTTTAATAACTCACTGAATATGTCCAAGACGTGTTGATTATTGAGCCACGTCTTGCAGTTACACAAACACATTTGTAAAATAGTTTGTACATGTCATTTTTGGAAAAAAGAAAAAAAACAACAATATTATGAGATTTGGCCATTTTAAAAGAAGACCTGTATGCACCCCATCTCAGCGTGTCTTCTTTTGTGATTTCCTCTTGAAAGACCAAATCACAGTAAATGTTTTGTTCCACCTGATTGATTTTGTTTGATTTACTTCTGTATTTATATGAGAACTCACACAAGTGAATAGAAAATGTATCCTTACCTCGAGAAAAATACTGCGATCAAATGATCATTCCCAGATCTCTTTGATTGTCACAAACATGCATCGGTAACGCAGAGGATGTGTTTTCTTATATCTAAACTTTTGCTGCTTTATCTGTACGTTTTTCATTTGTCCTCTTAGCTTCTATTGTAAAGTGCCTGTGAGGACAGATATTTAAAAAAAAATTATAGAAAATACTTAACTTTAGAAAACAATTTTGCATGGCAAATGCATATACAGCACATTTGTAAAGAATTAACGTCAATTTGAAACTTGTCTTTTCCATTTGTTTTATTGATTTTGTTCTCTCTGGTAATAGATGTTTCTTTTTGTCACTTCAGGTTTAGGTTTAGTTTTGAGTTTGGCGATCATCAGTTTGACATTCTGTGTTACCAAACTTTCCGTTCCACTTTTGACTATATTTGCTTTTGATGGTTTGGTCCCATTCTCCTTCTTTTTGTGTCATCGGATTGAAAGCCATGAAAACTCAACTAAGGATGCTTTTGCTTAGAATTTGAACACACTGGGACACTCCAGAGGGTCTTGGTTTTGTAATCCCACCTTTGTTGTCAATAACCTAACCTAACCACCCTGCAACACCTTCCTGAAGAAAAATTACAGAAGTGTGAAAAGAGCCAATGATGTGTCTCTTAAGTTTAGTGTCTATTGAGTAATGAGTTTGAGGGCCACCCTGAAATATAAAGGCACTGCTCCCTGGAGGGAGGCAAGCTGTCCACACTGCCACCCGGAGGTGCTCTCTGGTTGTCCATGTGGTCTCCTCTTTTGAGAGGGGGTGTTTACTGGCCTTGTGTCACATCCGAGTCCCAGCCCAGTGCGTCTTCATGAAGACGTTGCAGGCCATGCAAGCACCACAGTGGCAGCAACAAATCCAGTTGGATTTTACTGTGTCGAACTTTGAATTCACATTTAGGACAATCAACTGCTTGCAGAGTTTGTTTAACTTTTACTTCAATATTTTTCTTCATAAATAAATAAATTGAGGTTCTTCTTTAGCTGTATAGTTACCGTATATGGGTTTAAATGTAGCTCCTTCTATGGAGTGTAATTAAATCATAAAGAATTGTTCTATGAACAGCCATGCCATGTGCAGGTTCTGTCACTTTCCTTGCCAAATACTATATAACTTGCGCTGAATTTATGTCTTTTAAATGATCAAATCCAAGACTTCTTTAAACTTTACTGGACTTTCCATTTCCAAGGTGTAATAGGTTATTTTTGTTATTGCAGACTAATTTGTAGCGAGTCAGGCCGTTTTAGTGATATCACAGCATGACCCTGGCAGAATTCAAGACCCAGAAGCTAGGGAGCTAAGAAGAGGCCGTCATTTATGATCTGCTGCTGAGAAAAGGCATTTACAGGATAAGCATTCACGTGTAGGCAGACTATCGGCTCTGGAGACAGCACATCCCTGTTTAGGTCCCAGGGCAAGAAATCAAGTCTATAAACTGCACAAAGGGCAGAGAAGCAACCGTCTGAGCCAGCTGAGCCAAAAGAGAACGTCAATGTCTCAAGTGGTTCATTTGGCTTGTGGGGCGTCTTTACTTTGCAGTGGGCTCGTTCCTTTTAGGCCATGCATAAAAGTGTTTGGTCAATCATGCCGGGCTAAATCAACCAAAATGCCTCCTTGCTTTCCCCGCACACTTCTTCTGCAATATGGACTATCAGGGAGATGTCCTTCTGAGTAATGCCTTCTTTTTGATATCTTTTTTATAATCACATTTTTATTAAGGTATTTTTATATATATTTTTATATATATTTTTAATAGTCCATTTTGCAGGTATGCAAAGGAAGCAAGTTCATGTGTGGCATTACACAATGCCATTTTAGATGTGGGTTTTCTTCTTGGATGTTGCCATTTTGTATTTGTTTTTCATGGATGCAGCTGCATTGTTCACTGTTCTTACGCCTGTTGTCAGTCACATGACAGGCAAACCATGTGATGCATTGTGTCATGATGACCCGTCTATACAAGAAGACATCATGCTGGTCATCACTCTGGACCTACAGTAGCAGAGGACAGAATGATGATAGTTGTCTTATTATTTAGAAATCTTCTGTGTGCTTGAGGGGGTTGTTATTCTTCTTCTTTGTTACAATAGTTGTATGTTTTTTGAGCTTCTATGAAAAGATACATTTCCCCCTTTGGACAAGCAAAGTGCTATCTATCTATTATATAGCACCTTTCATATCTATCTATCTATCTATCTATCTATCTATCTATCTATCTATCTATCTATCTATCTATCTATCTATCTATCTATCTATCTATCTATCTATCTATCTATCTATCTATCTATCTATCTATCTATCTATCTATCCTGCTTTTGGTATATTCAGAAAATTTGGAGTGCTTTAGCTATTATATTGTGGTTAGGTTTAAAGATTCTACTAGTCTGATGTTACAGTCCGTAATAAATAAAAATAGGAAAGAAAAAATTAAAAAATCAGAAATCAGAAAAATTTTAAAAATCAGAATGAAAAAATTAAAATCAACACATTGAATGAATGAGGAAACAAGGGAAAAACAAAAACTTTTATAATAAATCTAGTGAAACACATAGACCTCCAGTCGCATGCATTTCTCCGTCCTTGCCATTCTTGCATTAGGTATCCCACATGTGATGCTGCTCTTGTTCTTCATTATGGTGTTTTTTGTCAAATCATCAGTCTGTGATTTGCTTGATGCTCAACAGATGTTTCCGCCATGTCAGTTCGTTTGACTGATCTTTTTGCCATCATAAACTCACGAGTGCAGGTCAGTTTGCCACTGCCTCAAATGTTTTGAATTTCTAGGATGTATCTGGTCAAGACCAAGATCAAGGTTCTAGCCCAAATAATAAAAAAAAAATAGAAATTCTAACAGATACAGTAAGCTAACAATCTAAAAAGTCCAGTTTACATTTATAAAACACTGGACAAAACTATGCCTAAAAGCATTAAAGATACCGTAAATGAAAAATTAATATTAGTAAACGTACTAGCATAAACATCCATCCATCCATCCATCCATTATCCAACCCGTTATATCCTAACACAGGGTCACGTGTGTTCATCTGGAGCCAATTCCAGCCAACACAAGGTGCAAGGCAGGAACAAACCCCGGGCGGGGTGCCAGCCCACCGCAGGGCACACACGCACATACACACTAAGCACACACTAGGGACAATTTAGGATCGCCAATGCACCTAACCTGCATGTCTTTGGACTGTGGGAGAAAATTGGAGCACCCGGGGGAAACCCACGCAGACACGGGGAGAACATGCAAACTCCACACAGGGAGGACCCGGGTAGCAAACCCAGAGCTCCTAACTGTGAGGCAGCAGGCCTACCACTGTGCCACTGTGCCGCCCTAGCATAACCAATAAACCAAAAATAAAAACCTTTTCTTGTTTAATTCTTATTTGTGTGAAAAAAGTGAAAAACAAAACCCTAATTTAGAAAATGACCAAACTGTAAGAGATTAATTAAATAAAAAAATAAAATAGTAAATCGATAAATAATACCAAAACAGAAATCAAAATAAAATAATAAATAAAAAATCTTACAGAGGTAGAAAAAAATACAAAACAAAAACTCAGTATCTGAAATTTAAAATGAATGAAAAATGGATTATAAAAACCCAAAGTTGCCAGAAAAACTGCAAACTCAAACAGACCCACCAAATGAACAAAGCACCCTGTGAGATACACAGGACAAAAACATAAAGTTAAAGAAAAAAAGAAACAATTTTCACCGTAGCATTGTGTAACGTTCCGTTCTCAAACTGCTTCATCCCATCCCGCAGCACTGGTTCAAGGAGTGGGACATTTTTGTCCATCAGTTTACACTCAGTAATCCATAATGGGTCTGCAAATGTATTAATCTCATTTATAGAAGTGTTCAGACCCTTTGATGTGGCACTCCAAATTGTGGTCAGGGGCCTCCTGTCTCCTTGAGATGTTTCTAGAACTTGATTGGAGTCCACCTGAGGCAAACTGAATTGACTGGACATCGTTTAGAAAGGCACACATCAGTGCAGATGTAGAGAGGTGCAGAGAAGGCCCACAATTCACACGACATCTCAGGACAAAAACCAAACCATGAGGTCCAAAGAACTCTCTGAAGACTTCTGTGGTCAAATTGTGGTGAGGCACAGGCCAGGACAAGGGGATAAATTAATTTCTAAAGCTCTGAGCGGTCTCAGGAGCACAGTGGCCTCGATAATGGTGAAATAAAAGAAGTTTGGAGCCACCAGGACTCTTCTTGGAGTTGGACTTCTGGCCAAACCGAGTAACCAGAATCAGAATCAGAATCTCATTTATTGGCCAAGTATGCACACATACAATAACTTACATAATTGACATACTCACAACAGTTAATCACACACCTGAGAGATAAAAACAAAGAAGACAGAGGATGTCTTATATATATATAAAATCCTAAGCCTAAAAGTGTAACGATTTTATGTCACGTTTTTTGTCACACTTTAAATCAGGCTTATTTTAAAACCTACATGTATATGTTTGGAATCATTCTTTTCGTCTTAAAATTATAAACTAAAAAATATCAAGAACTCACATCCCGCGAGTCGAGACTTTGTGCCAAAAGATTTAACCATGCCCGGGGCTGGAAATAAAAGACAAAGAGTAGATGACGAAGACATCTGCTGTACAGGCTTTTAAATGTTCGAAGCACTGCGCAAGATGCAGATCATGGGACACAGCAGCAGCAGCTGATCGAGCAAAGAGGAGGTAAAAAAAACTGTATATGTTTCTTTATATCACCATTTTAAGAGGGGGTTTCGGAGGAGAGACCACGTCTCCTTGGGGTGCATTCAGCCCCCCTCTTCACAACGCGAGTGGCAGGGACGCAAAGTGGCTGGTGTGTAGCACAGGCTGGGGGGTTGGTGAGCGAAGCAAGCAGGGGGTAAGCCCCCTAGTATATACAGTATATATATATATATATATATATATATATATATATATATATATATATATATATATATGTGTGTGTGTGCATATATGCGCAAACAAAGTGCAGAGTGCAAGTCAGTGCAAGAAATGCTGAAATAAACACTGGAAACAAAAAAAAAAATATGTGAACAGTATTGCAAGACCCTGGGAAGCCTGGGGGATGAAACTAACCATTTGTGAGCTTGGTGGCCTGTGGAAAAAAACTGTCCTCATATTTGCTTGTTTTGGCGTAATCTATAATGATGGAAGAAGTTCAGAAAGGTTGTTGCCTGAGTGTGAGGGGTCAGTAATTCTTTTCATGGCCCATTTTCATGACTCTGGAATAGTACCGGTCCTGTAAGATGGGAAGAGTGGCACCAATGATATTTTCGGCAGACCTGACTATTCACTATAGTAGTCTGTTTTTGTCATGTTTAGTCACTGATCCAAAGCACACTGTGATTGGATGAGCTGAGAAAAGACTCAATGACTACTGTATAGAACTGAGTCAGCAGATCCTGTTGAAGGTTGAAATTCCTCAGCTGTCATAAGAAGCATTCGCTGTTTTGCCTTTTTTATGATGGCCCATACATTGGATTATGAATCTGGATTATGGATCCCAGAAACAGAAAGGTTGCCACAACCGTCGATGCAGTATTAAGTTTGACGAGGGGGGACAATCCTGTGGGACCTCTCCTAAAGCCCACTGTCATCTCCTCAGTTTTGAGAGTGTTTAGCTCCAGATTGTTCTGACTACGCCAAAGGGCCAGCTGCTCAACCTCCTGTCTGTATACAGACTCATCACCATTCTTGACAGTTGTGTCATCCACATATTTGATAAGTTTAGCAGAGGGGTCCTTAGAGATGCAGTCATCAGTGTAGACGGAGACGAGCAGTGGGGAGAGCACACATCCCTGGGGGGCACCTGTGTTGATTGTAGAAAGTCCTTGTGATCAGGGAGGTGACCAAGAACCCAGTGAAGCTCCTGACCTGTATCTCCAGGATTTCATGAATTGTGCTGCTGCAATTTGATTTGGCTGATTAGATAAATGCATGGATAAGCAGAAGAAAACACAAAGAAAAAACTAATACAAGGAAAGGAAAATGAAAGATGAGAAATGCAAACCCTAATTGATATAATAAACTAAAAATAAGTAACAGGTGCATTAAAGGGACACTGGGATCTGTGGACCAGGAGAAACATGAAATCCTAAGTAGCCACAATAAATGAAGCATAAAACCACAACAGGAAAGGCCCCATCAGATTTGATGTGGTCCATGAATGGCACACTTGGCCTCTAGGACGTTCAGAGCCTTTCTGCTAAACTTACCAAGTTTGGGTTTTGTTTTTTTTTAAACAATGTAAATTAAAGAATTCCAATTCCACCTCACAGCTGGTCTCATAATATTCATAATGTCTTCCTATTTCAGGGGTGCACTTACTGTAAATATGTTACTGGTTTGCTTTTTCATAGACATGTCATTAAACAGACAGAGGTGACAGTAAAAAAAAAGCCATCTGATTGTGCAGCCCCTTGTACCCTTGTGCGCTGATGTGCCCATAATAGAAGAAGAAATAACAGCGCAGATTGGGATGCAGCGCTCAGCAGACACATTCAGCCATCTCCTTCTCTCTCTGTTCGATGATTTACAGCTGCTCCTCCTAAGATCTTACACTCTCCGGGCTTATCATCATCGCCAGCTGCCCATTGCAGGCGTGGGTGATTATTTTTCATGGAGTGGTCTGGGGGCTTGGAAGAGGTGCTGATGAGGTCAATTTGAGATACTTGGACAAGCGGTGAGCAGTGTAGAATGATTGATGAGGCACTTTCAAACCATCGACAACTTTCTGACCTCCATCCTGCACTGTATAGTTGTGAATTGCAGGAATGTTATTTGCAGGTTCATTCTCAAACTGGCATGCTCCAGAATGGCGGTCTTGCCAGATGTTACATTTCATCTGCTTTTTTGTATGGCTGCATTCTCACACCTCTGTTTATAAGTGTGCTCATTCTCTCAGTTTGTTTTGCAGCATGCGTCTCTCATTCAGGTTCTTAGGTGTCCTGCAGAGTTGCTGCCCTGTAATAGACTGGCATTCTTAACGTTTTTTTTTTGTTTTGTGCCAGGTATTGTTGAAATTAGGGTCAAATAAAAAAAAATGGGGGGCGGCATGGTGGTGCAGTGTTAGTGCTGCTGCCTCACAGTAAGGAGACCAGGGTTCACATTCCGCGTCCTCCCTGCATGGATTTTACATGTCCTCTGGGTGTCTGCATGGGTTTCCTCTGGGTGGTCCGGTTTCCTCTCATAGCCCAAAAACATGCAGGTTAGGTGAACTGGTGATCCTAAATTGGCCCTAATATGTGGCTGGGGTGTGTGTGTGCTCGCCCTGCAATGGACCGGCGCCCTGTCCTAGGGATCTGCACTGGCAATTGGAAGGTTGCCGGTTCGAATCCCGTAAATGCCAAAAAGAGACTCTGCTCTATTGGGACCTTGAGCAAGGCCCTTAACCTGCAATTGCTGAGCACTTTGAGTAGTGAGAAAAGCGCTATATACAGTAAATGCAAAGAATTATCATTATTATTATTGTTTCTGCTTTGTGCCTTATGCTAGCTGGGATAGGCTCTAGCAGACCCCCATAACCATGTTCGGGACTAAGGTGTGTTTGAAAATGACACACTGACTAAAAAATGGACATACATAGATAGGTAGTAAAAGTTTTTTAAAAATATGTCAAAGAGAATGTGCTAATGGTGTCTGTATGTCTCTGTCATTCCAACAGATGGTGCATCACAAACATGTTTAGTAATAAAATGCATTGCATTTGCCATTCCAATAGATGCCGCATTACAAACATTTGTAGTAATGCATTTTATTACTACAATTTGGTGATGCACCATCTGTTGGAGTGACAAATGCAATGTATTTTATTGCCACATTCATTATAAAATGAATTCCAATAGATGGTGTACTGTTAATGTTGAGGACCCTAACTGGCCAGGCTAGAAGGGGCTCACTCAGTAAAGCCTATTCCAAACAATAGTAGCAGGCTTCAGCCTGGCTAGGCCCAAAGTGGGGAAAACTGGCTTAATAGTTCAAAATATACTTCATGTTTCAAAACACACCTCGTAAGAGGACGAAACCTGGCAAAACTCCATCTTGTGATCGGTTGGGGGAAAATACTTTGTAAATTAAAAGTAGTCGTGAGTCACTGCTAACAATGAATTCAAGATGGGCGTCCTTTATTGCATTGATAGAGCCCGCCATATGAGCAGCTCATTACAGTAAAACAAGCGCTGACTAAAATAGAAAAGCAATGGCCCTAAATAAGTTAGGCTCACTTAATTAACACAACTTGTCAGTTTAAACCAATCAACATATAAATAAATGGTATTTTCTTATTTTGACTTTCAGATTGAACATCGCTATTTGAGTATAATTTGAATTTATTTAGAAAAGGTCCTATTGGAAGGCAAAAGCTGACCTTGGATTGTCAAAGAGCAGTTATTTGTTTTACCAGCTCTGTCTTTGGCATTGTGTTATTCCAGACGCGTAATGCAAAGCTGCAGTATTTTGCAAATCTGTTTCTGCATTTCACTTCCATGACTAGCCTCTTTCTCAATTTTGAATGGTTAGCTTGTTATCTTTATTAGATATCTTACAGCTGGACCCCTTCAAAACATAGTTTGTGTTTTTTTCCCTTCAGTTCCACTGCTTTGCACTTTGATTTACAAGTGTGCTCAGAGCAGTTTTCCTAACCGCTTCTCTGGTGCCCTAAAAGTATAATTTTGCATCTGATTCTGCCCTACAAATGCTCATTCACGCTTTTGTCACTTCTCGTTTGGATTATTGTAATGTCCTGTATGTTGGGGTATCCCGTCTATCACACCCATAAATGATGCAGAAGGCAGCTGCTAGAGTTTTGTCGAGTAGCAAAAAAAGGAATCACATCGCTCCGGTGTTGGCCTCACTTCATTGGCTCCCTGTTAGTTACAAGATGAATTTTAAGATTTCCTACATGGGTCAGCTCCACTGTACGTAGATGATTTCTTGTTCCATATTCGTCAGCCAGGCAGCTGAGGTGTGCAGATCAGCTATTACTTGCTGTCCCACATATGCGGCTGAAGCCGAGGGCCGATCGTGCCTTTGCAGTGGCTGGTCCTAAATTCTGGAAGGGTTTACCCCTTGTAATAAGGTCGGCTCCCACACTTCATAGTTTTACATTTCTGCTAAAAAAGCACTTTAATTCACTTGCTTTTTAGTTTGAGTTCAAGTGGTTAAATCTTTCTATTTATATTGTTTATACTATGTTCATCTTGTGTGTGTATTTTATTTTACATACCGTATATACTCACGGATAAGTTCTCCCACGGATAAGTCGGGACTTGATTTTATCGTATAATCTCTAGTATTTTATAATGTCGGTCGTATAAGTCAAATGCAGAAAACTCACGCTATTGGTCCAAGAGATTATGATATGCTAACACCCACCTGAGAGAGTAACCACGGAGCACATAGCCTTTTTTTTCTATGTGGGTGCGGCAATGCACTGTATCAGCGGGTGCTCCTAACCTCTCTCTCTCTCACGGTAATACCCGAACTATTCTGAAGTGACGTTTGCACTGTTTTGTGTTTTTTGCATCTCACACCCTGAGATGGCACACCTCAAGCATTAACATTGATTTGATGAATCCCATACCAGATGGCATATATCAGAGACATATACATGGCTGTTGTCACTCCACCAGATGGCACATCACAAACATTAACTCTGCCTTTACAAATTCCATACCATATGGCTTATAACAGGGATATAGATAGATAGATAGATAGATAGATAGATAGATAGATAGATAGATAGATAGATAGATAGATAGATAGATAGATAGATACTTTATTAATCCCGATGGGAAATTCACAGTGCATTGCTATAACATCAGATGGCATATCTCATACATTAAAATTAATTTTATGAATCCTATATCATATGATATATAACAGACACATATACATTACCATTGTCCATCCAACAAATGATGTATCTCAAACATTAACATTGATTTTATGAACCCATACCAAATGGCATATAACACAGACATATACATAGCTGTTATCATCCCAACAAATGACACATCTAAAACATTAACACTCATTTTACGAAACTCATTCCAAATGGCATATACCAGCGACATATACATTGCCATTGTCATTCCAGCAGATGGTGCATCTCAAACATAAACATTGATTTTTTGAATTCCATACCAAATAGTATGTAACAGTGACATATGTATGGCATTTGTCTTTCCAACAGATGGCACATTTCAAACATTAAAACTGATTTTACACATCCCATACCAAATGGCATATGACAGAGACATATGCATTGCCGCCATCATTCCAAAAGATGTACATCACAGACATTTGTAGTATGATATATTTTAGCCATTTGCTACAATTTCTAAAATCCTGTTTTTGTTTTGCAATTCTGGGGTGTTGAGCTTTGCTTAATAATGGAAAAATGAATGTAAATGATTTTAGCACAAGGCTGCAACATAACAAAATGTGGAAAAAATAAGGGAATATGAATGCTTTTAGAGGACACTGGAAGTATTTGTGAAGGTGGCATCTGTCAAATCTGGGGGTGACAGTCACACCCAATGCTATCTAAATGTGAACTGATTGATCACATTCAAGTAGAATGACAATACAACTGTGGAGGTTTTTCTGACGGATGCTTTTTGCAAAATATACTGTGAACTAAGAAGATTTCCAATAAAATGCAAAAAAAAATGTTATTTAGTCAGCAACATCTCACTTGAGGCTATAAATATTCTAAAGTGCAAATGGTGTTGATGTGATATAATTAAATTATTAGATGCTTTTGGCGGTGGAGCATCACTTTATTATTTTTAAATGACTCCTTTTTTTGTCATACTCCTGTCGATGTGTATGTGCAGTGCATCTGAGGATGTCAAAAAACTACAGGGAAATTAGATATTTGCTTTTAAGATGAAAAAAAAAATTGTGAGCTTGAGAAGGTTGACAAATTGATCTATTTATGCCCTCCGGCATTGATTTTTTTCTGATTTAAAAGCTTTAGAATGCTGTACTGAACACTAATGTCTCCTTCTCTCCATTTTTATTACACCAGGCCTGTTTCTCGCTGTACTGAATATATTTTCGGTCAAGGTCCTTCTCCCAGGTAGCAGACATTCATCCACCCATTTACTGGAAGTGCTTAATCCAATTTTAAACTCTTCGTTTGGGAAGTCAGAGCCTCTCCCAGCAACAATAAGTTCAAGTCAGGACTGATCTCGTAACTTGTCTGCCAGTGGTACACCTTAAAGAAGATCTAGGAAATTAAACACTCGTGGATTAGTAGATGGAGTGACAGCGGTTCAAGAAACTCATTAAAGATAGCTTAGGCTCCTTTTCTGAATTTGAGCAGGACACTCAACTGCTTGACCATGAACTAAACATTTCTAAAAATGAAAATGCATCTTGAGTGAGCCATACAGTAATGACACAACTGAGGACTTTGGAATGTTGATCACCATTGAAGGTGAGATCCCTGTAGTGGTTAGCATGGGGGTTTAGGTCTTGCAAGTATCTCAGGGCAGGAAAAGGGTCCGAACTGGTGCAAACATCTCAGAGTGACGCATGTTTGGTCCTGCTCTTACCAGATGGAGGGAAAATGTTTTATCAAGAGTCCTAATTTAGGGAACTACTCCTAACTTCACCAGGATAGATAGATAGATAGATAGATAGATAGATAGATAGATAGATAGATAGATAGATAGATAGATAGATAGATAGATAGATAGATAGATAGACAGACAGACAGACAGACAGACAGACAGACAGACAGACAGACAGACAGACAGACAGACAGACAGACAGACAGACAGACAGACAGATAGATAGATAGATAGATAGATAGATAGATAGATAGAGATGGAATAATATTCAAAACAGCTCTTGTACATGAGGTAATCACTCCATGCACTGTCCACCAAAATGAAAGTGTTGGTAACGTTACACTTTTTGGCCACAGGGAAAAGGCAGCTTTGCGATAGTAATGAGTTGTGTATATCACACCCTATCATTTCTCGAATTTTCCACCAAACTTTGAACACCCCAGCCACATGTCAGGTAATACGCAGATTTAAACACTTGCCCACGACTCAGTGTGAGGTCATGTTAACGAGAGCTGCTTTCAGCACATAACCCTAAAGATGGGCGGGGCTGGATGTGTGATTGACAGCGAAATGTCACACAGGTACACGAAGATCAGCATTCCACAAAGCCCCAGAACATTCATGTTACAAGCTCAGGAAGGTTGAAGAAGGTAGGCAGAGACTCTTGAGGCACTAAATAAGTACAGCCTCAGAAAAGATAAGGTGGGATCACAGAGGGGGGCACCACATGGCATGGGACACTGGAAGTGTGAGTGCAACTTTAGTGCAGGAATAGCTAGTTTTAGCATAACTGGTGTTTTCCAAGTGCCACAACAGTTGGAAGTTGATTATTGGGTTTAACTCTCATTCGGTGTGTGTCTCTGCCTTTCCATCTCACTGTTTGTTACAATGTTATTTATGATGTTGCGATGTGGCAATATTTACGTGCTTAATACAATATGCTACCTTATTATGTTTTTCCTTCTACTTTTTCTTTGATTATTATTATTATTAATTATATTATTATGTTTATGGT